>NC_090931.1:1374395392-1374703348 GCF_040938575.1 Ambystoma mexicanum
TGTGCGTGTGCTCTGCAGGTTGCAGGTTCAGCTCCCAGAGAGAGAGGTCAGGTCAACTCAGCCTTTTATCCTGCTGAGGTTAATTAAGTGAGTACCAACACAGGTTGGGTGACTTTGCAGGTATATTTGGTCTATATGAAGCTCTTACAAGTAAGTGCTATATAATAACACAACATTATCATTTGGCCTTGGACATCTGCTTGCACTCACAGTAATTTGGTAAATTGGCCCATATGCGCTGATATTAATGATACATATGGTCCATTCTTGTATGAAATGTATATCATTTCACAGCAGACCTGCATGCACCCCCACCCCCACCCCAGGCACACTCACATGGCATGGCATGGCATGGCAGGGAAAGCCCCTGAAAAGGGACGGTGTGGCTGAGACACACAGGCACTTGTTAGACTCTGCCCTAATGTTTACGTTGCTCAATGCTCACAGTAGTCCCACTCCAGTCCACTCCTTACCTCAGTTGGCTGGCTGTTGGCTGGGCTGCTGCCTGCTGTCTGTGTGGCCGGCACTGGCACTGGGCACACTGTCTGTCTGCTGGCCGGCCGCCTCAGTGCTGCTGTGGTCCTCCTGTCCTGTGTGGGCTGTGGCTGTGGGCACTGGCACTGTCGGTCTCGAGGTCCACTGCAGACGGACGGTTTGTGCTTGTGGGGCACTGGGGCTCATATAGCAGCAGCCCAGCCAGTAGCATAATGTATGCATTGGCGATTTCGCCGATTTGGCGGCAAATTGGGTGGGCAGGCACTGCCTGCCCAGCCGAATTTTCATTGGGTCAATGGGTCCGATCCGTCCACGGCGCCGGTGGCCGGCGGCCCAGGCCAGCCAGCCCCCAGGCACACAAGTTGAAGACAGTTGCTTTCAACTTTGCAAAGAAGTGTTACTTACTTCCTGCAGCAAAGTTGAAAGCAAGTGTGAAATGTGTCACTGTGTTTTACAGTGCCAGGCTCGGCCCCAGCTCAGCGGAGCCCTCAGTCAGCCTGCAGGCAGGCTGCACCCCCCAGGGTCAGGAGGACTCGGAGGGGAGGAGGGAGGCAGGTGTTACAATTGCTTTGTGTTTGCAATTGCTTCAGCCTGCCTCCCTCCGGCTCCCGAGTCCCACCACAGATTAAACAACTAAACAAGTCGTTCTCTCTGTGGCCACGCCCGCCGCAGCCGCAGGCCAGAGGCTCGTGAGCTGACGGCAGGCGCATCGGCCCCCTGCAGTGGCACTGGGCGGGCGGCGGCATGCCGCCGGCCTGGCCAGGCCCCAGGCCCACCAGCCTGTGAATTATGCACATGCATCTGCATCTGCATGCATCATAAATTATGATGCATGCATGATGCAGATGCAATCATCAAAGCAAGGTAACTGACTAGTGTTACCTTGCTATGATGATTGTGCAGAGCTGACTCTCACTCCCCCTCCTGGCTCCCGCCTCCCGCCTCCCACCCTCCACTGACTGGCTGGCTCACCCAGCCCAGAGCAGGCGAGGCGACTCACTCCTCCAGCCCCGGCCCCCCCCCATCCGGCCATCCCCTGACTTGCCCGCAGGCCGCGAATACTCGCGACGCCGCGGCTCGGCACACTGCAGCGCACACACACACACACACTAGGCCAGCCCGGCCTGCCAATAAAAAAAATGACATTTAAAAAAAATAAATAAAAAGAAAACGGCCCAGAGGTGGCTGCCGGAAAACCGGCCCCAGGGGACCCCAAAGTCGTTCGGCCACGGGCCGAAAGACCGAAAGGGCCAGTCCGACCCTGACCGTTTCCCGTCACAAAGCACAAATTGCAATGAAAGGATATTCATAAAAAGCGCATGTGGGAAGAGGTGGTGCATGGAAAATACTGTTTCAATCCCCAGTTCATCCTACACCTGGTCAGGGAGTGGGAGAATGACCTGGCATCAACCAGCATGTGCTCACAGGCTGTGACACCACTAGTCCAAGTGCTATTAGCCTTATGGTTCCTGGCCAATGTATCATTCCAGCATACAACAGGCACTGTCGGGGGTATATCACAGTGCACGCAATCAAGGGGCCTCTGCCAGGTCTTGTCCTTCATCCTCTCTTGTGTGCACAGGCACATTCACATGTCATGCACACTGAAGGCAAAGCAAACAGTCTGCCAGAAATTCTATGTAGTTTCACACTTTCTTGTGGTCCTGGGAGCCTATGACTGCACCCATGTAGCATTGAAACCCCCGGAAGAGTAAGCACATATATCTAAACAGGAACAATTGGAATTGCATCCATGTACAGCTGATCTGTGATGCTAAGGGACACATTGTGCACGTGAATGCCAGTTACCCTGACTGCATGCATGATAGCTACATTTTATAGCATTCCCCTATTCACCAGAACCTGCCTTTGGGAACCTTTGGCAAAACCTGGCTCATCTATGAGTATCAATCATAACACACACACACATTCACATGACACACATAAACATAAGAAATTACGCTTCATGTAATAAACAATATCAATACAAGCGAGCATGGGCTTATGTTTTGGAAGCAACAGAGTGTTTCATAATCATAGGGGGAAGAACACAGTGAGAGAAGCAGCGAAAAAGGGAGCTGGAGCAACCGCAGGTGTGTGAGGGTGGGCATTTGGCAGCAAGGGAATGACAAGCAACCAGGCGAGGAGACAGTTGGGAACATATCACAGAGTCTCAGGAACGGCAGGTAGAGCATGTTGTGTGGAACTACATGTTAGGTAGGAGCCATTTCTCAAAATGGAACATCTTCAGCCCTATGCTGAACTCTGAAAAGTGATGGGGCAAGTCTGATGTCAATGGGGAGGTGGTTTTAGAGGCTTGGAGTGTAGACAGAGAAGGCTGTCCACTGGTCCTTTCCTTCCTTCACTATCATAGTTCTAATTTGCACATCACCTTACTTCTGTTGGATCTCAGGCCTATGGTGATGCTCAGTTTGTCATTGGGGTAGCCAGGCGACCCCCTTGTATATGATACAATAGGATGCATACATGATATGGGCCTGCAGGTAGAGGAACTGCAGCTCGATGAGTGTTGCACTGATGGTGTCAAATTTGATGAGTCCTTTGATGAGTCTTGATGCCACATGTAGGACACAGCTCAAGCTTGATAGTTTAACTGCTGGAAGCCCTTCCAAAAGGGTATTGCCACCAACTAGGTGGGAGAGGATCAAGGCTTGGACAGCAGACCTGAAGTAATATTGTGGAATTAATGGCTTAATTTCACACATAAGAGAGATGAGCTACCAAAAAGTGCCTTCCTTGCTATCCACTGTTTTTACTTGAGTTGTCTGTTGGTGTTTCACCCAAGCATCTTGGTGAAGGTGGCCATCTCTGGTGTGAAGCCCTCAAGGTTCATAGCAGAGATTCAGGTCTGGATGTCAGGGATTTCTCATTAATGAAGATATAATCCAAGTCATGTGTGTTAATGAGGCTGGCGATATCAGATGCATGGTTGATTGCTGCAGACATTGGGGAGTGTCAGTCTTCTGGTATTAGTGGGAGCTGGAGTTGTGATGTGGAATATATTCACGTGGTTGACGTGGTGATCATGATGCTGCTGTTAAGTGGTGTGGCACGTTAAGAGTGGCGATAGTAGTGATGGACTGTTAGGAGAGAGGTGTAAAACACATATTCCATGACAATCCTATCAATGATCATTTACTCCTCAGCCTATTCCTGTTGACACCAATCAGGAATCCAGACACCCCAGGTGAGGTGCACTAGAACACAGCACATATAGCAACTAGGGGCATAGTGGAGCTCACATTCAGAGTACTTTAGTCATGTTTTTGCTCCCTTGACCACTCAGGTGGTGTATTGCTATATGCACCCACTGTTGTATGCAGAATCATTGTGACATGTTGTGTCAAGCATACATTTGTCAAACTTCATAGTATAGAAGTAGAGGTGCAGGAGGTATTTCATCCTAATCCACAGGCACCATGTATTCCCTTGGCAGGCTAGAGGGCTGAGGGACTAGACACACACAACCAGGTAGTACAAACCTACTTCACATTAATTGCAACCCCTGTTGAAAACACACTGTTAAGCCACATCTCTGATGGCCTTCAATGATGCGATTGGGCTGATCCAGTGTGCCCATAACAATACCCCAAGAATATGTCTCTTGGATTGGCACTAATTGTATGCCCGATAACATTAATACTACATTGCCACCTCATTGCACATCCACACTCATGTCAAGTCAGAATAAAAGTGTCCATGTCACACACATAAAATCACACACATAAAATGCCAGATACAGCAAACTCAGCCCCTACCATGATGTCTCTTTCACATGTGTTCCCCTGAATCACATACATCAAGTGCAACAAAATGTGTCTCACATAAATGGGAACACAGCAACAACATTACACATGGCCATGAAAAAGACATTAAGGCCTCCAGCTACACCTCACCAGTAAGGCGAAGCATACTACATTCACCGTCCACATGCAAACTTGTCATTAGGATCATCCTCTTATGTGGATTGTGAGAGTCAGCTGTGTTGCTGTGTTGCACGTTCATGCATCATGGACAGGGGTGGACTGGAAACCAAAAGCTGGGAAAATGTACAATTTGCCACCATATTATACATTTTCAGCAAGCCCAACCCTTTCAGTATGAGAAAATGATGAAATACCAGACAAAAGAGTGCCAGGGTAGAGAAGTGTACCTGGAAAATTTCTGGCGCTCCCTATAGGCCAGTCCACCCCTGATCAAGGAGCAGCAACTTGACATGACATATGTCAGGAGACGGAATGCAAGGCTAACATGACAGGAGTGTAAATGTGATGTCACACAAAAAAGAAGCTACTGCATCTGCCCTCACCAAAAACATGTTCACAGGAACATCCAAAGTAGGTTGACTCCAAGCATCATATTGTGGAGGTGTAACACGTAACACAAAGTACATGCATAACTGATGAAGGAGAAATGAGCACATCCAAGTATGTAGGACAATTAACATCTTAAGTGACAGTTACATCTCTCGCCTGGTATTCCTCCATAGCCTGTTCTTCTGTGGGTGTCCTGTCAGGTTATATGACCTCATTTGTCATAGAGGGACAACCAAACCTCAATTTCACCTCCACAGTATGCATCACAGGACAGTCAGAGCTCAGATTCACCCACCAGCCTCAGGTGCAGTATGTCAGCTAAATCTACCAGCAACCCCAAGGTTGCGTGTCTAAGGGATGTTAACATCTCTGCTGAAGAAGTTGCCATCCTGGTTGAACAGTTCCTGGACCATTATGATTCCCACTTCAATGTGCAGAAGCAATTTAGGACGTGCAGCCAACAGAAAATCTGGATGGGCATCATGGTGCCATTCGTCGTGGAGGGGGTGGCAGTCTATAAACTGGACGACATGAAGAACACGGCAACAACCTCAGATACATAGCCTAAGAAGGCAAAGGTGACCTTCGAGGCAGGTGCTTCCATGGAGGTGAACTCTGCATGCCACCATGGGGTGACACAGCTTCACCTCTGGATCCTGGACAGGATGAACGAAGGAGTCCATGTCCAGGTCCTTCAGATGAAGGCTGGTATCCAAGCTGTTGGTGAGTACTAACACAGTGAACATTTTCAAAGGTGTAGTATGTCCTGAATGAGTATGCATGACTTGAGCAAGTTACTGCTTTTCATGGCACGGGTGTTGTACAATTCGTAACTTGTATATGTTTCATGCAATTCACACATGTGATGTAGGTCAGGTCTGTTTTATAATAAATAACCATGTTGTATCATTTTTACTGATTCCAGTTTCTAGAATATTTTTGTAAATTCTAGTTTAAATAGTAACACAGAAACCTTTACCACAATTGTTGTTTGTCATCGATCCCATTTTCTAGGCCCCTGTTTGCAATTAGATGTATGTGGGTTGCCTCTCCTGTATGTTTTACACAATTATTAACTGGCATGCAGCCTCATTCTGACACTGAAAGTATTGCATGGTGCACATGTATGAAGCAGACAAGTGCAGGAATTACCACTTGCAGCTGTTGGTGACAAAGTATACTCATGTGCATTGTGAGAAACCTGAGGGTATTCTCACTCCTAAATCCCCTGGATCCTCTTCACAGGTGGGCAGGGAAAGGCCATCACTATTGGATCCTGACCCTGGGGGTGGAGAAGCAAGGGAGGATCAGCTGTGTGGCGGGTCGTTGGGGATTGGGAGTGGGGTGCACACAGGTGAGACATGGTATCCCTCTTCCCCTATTGATGACCAACCTAACCCTCCCCCACCTCCATGGGCTATTGTAAGTCACCTTCCCTCATTTCCGCTCATGTGACACTTGAAAGTACTGAGACAAGGAAGAGGAAACTAAGAGTGATGAACACTATACCATTTCACCAGATTAGTACTGAGACGAGGAAGAGGTGACTAAGAGTGGTGAACACTATGCCATTTAACCACTTTAGCACAGGGACAAGGAAGATGCGTTTAGGGTGATGCGAAGGTCAGGCATGTCCTCTTAATCAAAGTCAGGCAAGCTAAATTGAGAAAGAACACCTCCAACCTGTCAAAGGGTTGCAGGTGTATTAAATGAAAGGCAGATAATACCACAGGGAGCAACAGCGAGGCCTGTGTGGGGGAGACCAGCAGGGGTCCTTGTTGGAGAGTAGGCAAGCCGTTAAGAGGGAACTGCTTTGAGGTGGTCTGCCATTTTCTGAATGCCGAGATGCTGAGACTGCAGAGAGAGGTGGTCTTACAAAGCCTGGCATGGGAGCTGGCGCTCCTTGGCATAGACTGAAGGGTGAAAAGGGCACCGTGTGGAGAGGCTGTCACTTTCTGTTTGAACAAAAGTACTCATTCTCCTGTGTTGGTGAGCAGACACAGGAGTGTGCAAGGGGCAGTAATTGGACCCTGATAATGAGAGCAGAGGTTTGTGTGCTCCACATTGCTGTGGAATTTATTGATGGGCCTTGTGAGTTTCTGACGGATGAAAAACCTGGTATAACTTGGTACGCAAGCGCATTAGCAAGAACATTTCCATTGTTGAAGTTTGAGAATTAATACTTTGTATTGGAGTGGTCGCGTGTCTCAAGGAGAACGTTTTCAAATGACTCCGTTTGTTGGAAACTTTAATTTAAGTAGAACAAATGCACATTGAATACCGAACTGAAATGAAACTTAAACTTCAGCAAAATAAATGCATATCGAATGCTGAATTGAATAGGACCTCAAAATTAAAATTAGGCTAAACAAATTCCTATTGAATACTGATCTAAATGGATTTTTAAATTAACCAAATGCGTATTTAATACCGAACTGAATGAAAACTTAAAAAGTAAACAGCATGAATACAGATTGAATGCCAAATGCAACCCTGAAGTTAGGCATATTGAATACAGAATGGAATAGAACTGTATGGGCAAAGAAATAAAGAGAACAGCCAAGGTGCCCATGTGAAAACAAATGATAGAAAAGGGCGCAAGTGTGACCGAGAGTCATAAGAAGTTGAGGTACAAACAAAATACCCTCAAAGTGAACCTTTATGAGTGTATGCAGTTTGACAAGGCCACAGACTGGCAAGAGGTGTGTGACACGTGATGGCAGTTCCACGACACTGACAAAGAGAAGAGAGGAGTGTAAATTAACACACAAAGCTTAGCAGCCAATAAAGAGGAACTGAGTGAAGGTGACTGGGTTCACAGGAACCAACTACAAAGAACATGTGTGGGCTGAAGAGCCCTGGGATCCTGGTTGCGCAACCTGTGATGGGTGGACCGTTTGTTGTAACAACTGCACTTCGACAGTGAATCCTGAATGCTGAAAACAAAGGACATTGTGGTGGTGAAGTTAAAGTCTTGGGGAAGAGTTGTGAGGAACTACACTTATTGTCTTGGGAACAGAGCCTCAAGACCTTTTTTGTGTTTGAACTATGTTGCTTGGAACATGGGGAAGTGAACCACAAGGATTGTTTGGAACTGTATCACCTTGAACTTGAGAACGGTAATCTTGAGCCTTTTGTGGAACTATCTTACACATGGGGGAAGGGCAGCTGAAAGAGATTTGCAAACTGGAAGAAGCTCAGAACTTTGAGTTTAACACTATTTCTTTTATTATTGACATACCTACACATTGTTTAGCTTTAATTTTGAGGGCAAGAATAGGTTTTGGCCACATGCAGACTTTTAAGTTGAACTCTTTGACTCAGACTTTACTCAGTTTCATTCAGGTAGGGAAATCCCAACATAGGGAACCATCCTGACATTTGATTTAATAAAGTATTTTATTTTAAACTTTAAGTCTGCTGTCTGTGCCTTGTTTCATGATGCCTTCACAGCTTGCTCTGTCGGATGCTGACATCAATGGCTCACCAGATTGAGATTTTGAGGGCACTTAAGGTACATTCATGCATACCCCCATCTATTTGTTGTTCAACTGGGTATGGCGATTACATAATTTCCACTCAGCATTTGAAAATGACACATGCCTTTGGATGTCTGTTCATGGCAATGTAGTGCATCTGGATCAACATTGGGGCCTGCCTGGCTACTGAATGAGGTGGCATACATCGCATGTCATGATGACATATTTTCATATTGGGACTGATAGCATTGCTGCTTGATCCTCGGCAATGGTGCATGTACGTGCTGCATGCTTTCGTGTTGGACTGTCAGGGGTGCATATTGCAAGATGTGGTTAGATGGAGATGTGCCTATGGTGCTAGAGATAAAAGTTGCCAGGTACCCTTTCCATGTCTGTGACTTAAAGATACATTTGTGTGACTGCTTCATTTATATTTCACTGTGAAATTAGTTGTTGTCACGTGTTTGAAGCCGCAGGTGAATGTGTTATGTTCACATGTGCATGTCTCATCATTGTGACTTGTTATTTTGCGTTCACTTGTGAGACTGAATTCATTCCGATTTCTGAGCATGGGCCTGTGTGTGTGAGGCAGTTGCTTCTTGACTGATTCTGACAGCATGCTACTGATTAAACTGATGAGGGAACACATGCATTGGCTGTTATGAGTGATTCCTATGATCTTTCTTCCCTTTTCCACAGTTGCAGTGGCTGAAATAGAGGCTATGACCTGTGCCATGCAGATGCATCCCAGGGCTAATACTGCCAGAAGCAGGCTCAGACCCTTTCTGATGGCACTGCTGTTGAGGAGGAGTCCCAGGATTCAATGTTCATGGTGGACACCTCAGCAGCAGAGGGACAGGGTGTTGGTGACATTGCTCCATCGGGTCCCCATGGCATGGGGACCTTATTGTAGGTATCATGGTTAATGCAGGTGGAGAATTAGGAAGAGGCCATTGCAGGCCTGCCCACAGTGGCAGGTGGGAGTATCAAGGGGGTTATGCAGGCTGCACACCTGGACTAGAGACAGGAGGCTGAGCTCTTTACTATGGAGGGGTTAGCACATTCTTTTGTCCCAGTACCACCTGCTGTAGCGCTACCTACCTTTGCAGTGGTGGAAGTCGATTCAAGGTTGAGGGAGGACCTGCAAGCCCTCCAGGAAACAATGGAAGCCCGCCTGCAAGAGACAGACGCCAAAGGGGAATCGGCCTTGGCCTAGGAATTATACAGAGTTCTGTAGTTGAAGGTTTCCTTTTTTTTTCCTTTTTTTTTCATGAGGATTTTTGTGCATATAGTTTTGCGTTAATACATATATATTTTATTATTCAACACCACTGTTTGCTGTCTCTTTGTGACATGTGTAGCATGTCTTGGATTTCTGGTGTATGCATGATTTTGTGCCTCTTTGTCCATGTGCACCTTTTGCTTGAACATGATCTCCAACTGGGTATGTCCGATGGCTGTCATGTGGGTTTAGGGCACAATCTATGGGTCATAGTGATACTGGCCTATCTGTTGTAGGATATGTGTGCATGCTTCATGTGAGTGTTATGTTTAGTATGATGCCTTCATGGACAATGTAAGTATGTGGATTGTGGTAGCTGTAGGGAGATGGCATGTTTGGAGTTGCAAGTGTTTATCATACACATCTGTTGACTGGCTACTTCTGTGCTTTTCAGTACAGTCATAAAGGTAATTTATGTACATGGTGTGCATGGGTGTACCAAACATGTATGCTGTGGTTGGCATGGCACTTCCTTTGAAAATGTTTTCATGGGTGGTGCGTAATTCTGGGGGTTGTTTGAGGTAGGCACGGTGGCATTACTTTGTGAGTGCTGAGGACTGCAGTTCTGCAGTAGGCTCTGTCGTGGAAAGTCACAGATTGCTAAGCTGCAGAGGAACAGTCTTTTTTCAAATTCCTTCACTGAGGAGGAGGAGTTTGCTACAAATCCTCCACCCCACATGGTACAGGCAAGGTGATTTCTGAGGAGAGCAGTTCTGCAGTTCTGCTGGCTCAGCTAGAGGCGGTAATTGAGGTAACCTCCCATCATTGGAAATAACAGTGGTATTCAAGTTTACCCCATTACTGAATGCATGATCTGAGGAGTCGAATGGGACTGGGAAAAAAACTCTCTGGAGAGCTGAGCTGATATGTGACCAAGATATGCTATTAGCGGTTAGTCTGCCACTGCCACTCTCTCCTGATGGCATGATAGAGGATGGCACTCATCACTGTTCGGTGAGTGGTGACAGTCCCCTGATCCAGGGGTTGCAAGAGTAAACACAAAGAGACCAGCAGACCATCCCCCCACTTGGGACAAATGAGGTCCTTTGTTTCCCTCCATTCAGTGACACTCTTTCTGGACACACAGGTCCAGCTTTTTTCTTCAGGGCCGGAAACACAGGATATCGTGAATAGCTTAGATCAGGCCATTAGAGTTGGCCTGACTGCCTATGTATACAATGTGCAGAGGCCTTATAGATGTTAGCAGTTCCAAGGGATAGTGATTTTGTGGTGGGGCTACTAGAGGTCAGTGCGGTTACTAAGAAAAATGTTTTCTAAAAAGGTTGTAGAAAGCATGTACATGTCTACGTTGCAGAGATGGCGGAATGCAACAGAGGCGATTACAATCATTGAGAAGGGAGAAAGAGTTAACAGACTTGGATAAGATTTCTAGGATTAACGATGTTAGGGCAATGCACTCTCCTTGGAAGCAAGACAATGCAGAACAACACAGGTTCGACCCCCGGGTCGACACTTAGAAACCTCTGGGTATAAGGCGAGTTGTAAATAACCAATTATAATTAAAGCTACAATTTATAAGAACGGCCTGCGGTCTAACCCCACAAACAACCTTTCTTAATGGTTTTATATGGAAGTCAATCCTTAGCCAAGTATGGGATGGGAAATCTAAAGCTGTGTCTGTGATCTTTCAGCATCCAATGATACAGTTGACAATGGTCTACAGTGGACAAAGCTGCAATCATGGGAAATTCCCCATGGTTTGGTATGTCTCTTAATGGGGCTACACGAGGGTGCAAACATCTGGGTAAGGTTGGATCAGAAGGGGTCTCTTTCACGTAACGTGGCAACATGCAGAGGTCTCAGAAAGGGATGCGTTTTAGCCCCCTGCCTGTTTAATCTTTATATATGTGATTTTGGTCACAACATGAATGTGCCAGCATTTGCAACACCTAGGATGCAGGGGCTGCAACGGTACGTTTGGCCCATGCAGACAATGTCCTTCTTTTTGATTGCACGTCAATTGACCTTCAACTCTTAGTCAGTGCCTTTACTAAGTTTGTGCAAGCCCCTTCACTCACAGTTAGCATGTCCAAAACAAGATCTTGCCATATGTGAATAAGCAAAACAAAACTGGATTTAAAAGGAAATTAGGGAAAAGTTGAGAAATTTATTCATCTTGTTTTTCCAGTCGTTGTAAAAGAAAACACGTCCCAAGTTAAGGATTGGTTGTTGACTCATACAACCAATTTGTACAACCAAATGAGTAGAAAAGATTATACGATTGGAAAGTTTTCCCTGATTTCTATCATAAAATTTTACGAGAGAAAAGTCCAACCCAAACTACTCTATGGGATTGAACTTTTTTCAGCTTGGATTATGGATTGGCTTGTGCATTTAGGGGTCTTTTTATGGTACTTCTTTGAATGCCTGGTTCCATTCCAATTGCCTCTCTAAGATATGAATTAGTAATATATTTTCCAAAACATTTACATTTATTTTCTATAAAATGTTAGTCTCTGCAAAAGAGTCACTCTCCATTGATTTAAAAAGTCTAGTTGCATGCGGCTGCAATAAATTAATTAGAGAAAATGCTTTGTAGTGTTCTGCGTACCCTGAGTCTGGGTGTTGACGATCTGGTCCAAAACCCAGGGAGAGTGAAAGAAATTGTATATCGCTTCAAGTAGGCCTGCACCATAGACACTATGCATAGCTATGTCTCTCCGCAGCACTTTTTGCTAGACTATAAAACCCCACGCTACTTGCTCCCTACCTGGCTATTTATCCTGACAAAAGTATTAGGAGAGTGTTTCTAAGATTTAAAAGGAACCTCATACTAATGAGAGAAGTTTAGGGAAAATGCAGTGTGCTCCTGTTGGATCAGATCTATTGTAGATTTTGTAATGAAAGAAATCAGATAAAGACCTTGAAGCATTTAATCACGCTGTGTCCTGCAGTTAAGGGTCTGCGTCTACACTATTTTATAAGATGTGTGGATGCATCAAATCAGGATGAGAATGAAACGATTTGGCAAGCATGTCTTGGGGGATAAACAACTTCGTTGGTCCTGGCCGTAACTAGGTTTGTTAAATTCTTAAATCTTGCAGCACCTTATGTAGATCTTCATTGTCAATTGTCTTGTTCTAGTGTTAACTTTTGTGAGTTTAAAGTTGTTAGCGTGAAACTAATGCACTAAATCAATGTATGATTGGAAAAGCTAAGAAATACATTTGAATTTTAAGAATTTTAGTCCACCCGAGGTACTTGAGGTTATCTTAATATATAGTTTTATCGAATGCTCTATTTTCCTAATGTAATCTAATGTAAACAAATCAGGTTATTAGGGCATCAAGAACATAGCAGTCACTAAAAAGAAAACCTAGACAAGGGTGAAGAAACAGAGCAGTCTCTAAAAGTAAAAACCTAGAGGAAGGTGGAGCACGGAAGAACACAGAACAATACACAAAAGAACAGAGCAGTCGAAAATAAAACCTAGAAGATGGAAGAATGCAGCAGAATATGAGGCAATTCATGCAATTAAATGCATGCAGAAATATGCTTCGCAAAGAACAATTATTATCGCCCTTCACATACACAACCATCCCCCAAGGCGCTGTGGAACAACTTTTGCACTGGACCCATTGGAAAGACGTAATCAAGGATTACTTACCAACAATCAAAATTACTTCTACTCCTCTTCTATGACCAAAAAGTCCAGGTCCCAGTACCTCCACTAATTTGTGCACCAACACCGTAGATTAAGGCACAACCCAAAAGTCCTCCCCATCCCAGTACCTCAACTAATCGGCACCCCAACACCCTACACTAAGGCACAGCCCACTACTCCTCCACGTCCTGTTAGCTCCACTAATCTGTGCCCCAAATATCTACATTAAGGCAGAACCCACACATCCTCTCCATCCCAGAACCTGCACTAATCTGCGCCGCAACACCCTACATTGAGTCAGAACACTCAAGTCCTCCCTCATCCCTTTACTAATCTGCACCCTAGAGCCCTACGATTAGTCAGTCCCCACACATCCTGCCCATCTCAGTACCTCCAGTAATCTGTACTCAAACACTCTGTATTAAGGCAGAACCCACAAGTCCTCCCTCATCTCAGACTCCACTCATCTGCGCCCCAAAACCCTACATTAAAGCAGAACCTGCAAGTCCCCCATCCCGGTACCTCCACTAACCGGCTTTCCAACACCCTATATTAATTAAGGCAGCACTTAGAAGTCCTCCCTGGTCCCAGCACCTCCACTAATCTTTGCCCCAACACCCTTCATTAAGGCAGCACCCACAATTCCCCCCTTGTCCCAGTACCTACATTCATCTGCGCCCCAACACCCTACATTAAGGCAGAACCCACACATTTTTCGACATTGCCCTGGGGGTATGTTGTGGGTGTGACAGGCGCTAATAATTTTTCTTTCTGCGTGCATTTAATTGCATGAATCAGCTCACAGTGCTGTAACATTTGGGTGGCGCAGTCTTCGCGCTGGCGCTAACTACTTGGTACAGACTTAGCACTGTTGTTTGTTAATTAGGCTCTGTGTGTCCATAGTCTTAACAGAGTCATCTCTCAAAACACAGTTGAAGTCGTGTAGTTATCCACTATTTGTCGCACTTTATGACTGATTAGATGGTATTTCAAGATGCCTGTAATGCAATTCATGAGGGAAGGTTTCACTAAACTGGCTAATTATTGTTTACATATTTTATTGGGTGATTCTGATTGGACGTTTAAGGACTATTTCCTGGTAAATCTCTATATCTGTAAATATTCAGATTACCAAACTTTGATATTAGACAAGACAGTTAATAATGGTTGAAAGGGTGGCTACTCCACATAAACCATTTCTAGCAATGCATGCTTGCTTCTAATAAATATTGCTTCATTAGATAAAAATAGTGAAACAAGTATCCTGAAAAATGTTTTTATACACACCTAATTTGATGGTACAATTAATGGTAGTATAAAGCTCATTAATACGTGTAACAAAGTGGTCTAGAGATGCCTCGTCACCTTACTAAACAAAAAGATGTTTAGTGCAACCAGTGCTGAAACGTTCAGCTCTCCCCCATTCCATGGAGTTAAGTATGAATTACTTCTCAATTGCCTGCAAGAACAGATTTCCATAGAGAGGGGCACATAAGGGCATGGAGGTCCATCTTAATTTCATGTTAAATGTTGCCTTGTATATGAAGTCAATTTCACTTAATACTAAAATCAAAAGCATACCAAATAATCCTGGTGTTTTTGTATATAAGATCTTATGTATTATAGCAGTGACATCAGAGGGTGCTAATTAGTACTAATTGTGGTTATTAAAGTGCTTAGGTTGTACTCAGTCCGATATATAGTGTGTAGTAGCAGAAGTGGTAGAAGTAGTACAGCATTGTTTATTTCGGATAAAAAATCCATCAAACAACGAAATAACAAATCAACACTTTCAGGATGTCTGTATCTACAAAAAACCTTGAACTACATTAGACAACATTACACTCATAATAGCAGTGACACGTACAAAGAAAGTTCCAAAAATAACCACCACCAAAATTCAGTCTATCAATAAAATCTCAAGCTTGACAAAAGCAAGTGATACAAAACACAACCACAAATAAACATGTCAACGTTACTGCTGAATGGTCAACACTCAGTCTGAAACAAAAAAACCTCTTTAATCCTTAATGCTACCAGCCCAAATGTGGTCAGTCTATGAAGGTCAGGTGTCATGCATAGGCCTACCAGGCCCCCTTATGCCTTTCTGTATAGGTGGGGTTAAAAGACCATCGCTGTGTAATCGGTGTGTGCCTTCCAAAAAAGAATAAAGATTGCACTCTGTCCTCATAAAGCCGGCGGCCACATGAACTGTTGCCCAGGGAATTCACAGCATATCTCCACCATGTAGCAAGCACAGCTTTCGTATAAGGACAGAAAGCTGATCCAATTGAAGTTTGTATATAAGGATGTATTGTCTTGCATGTGGAATGACACTTGGTAAGAGAGAAAGGGATCAGCAAGTCAGGGGAAGCAAGACCCAGTTGGGGGTTACTCATACAATTACCCTGCAGAAATAATCTGGTGAAGGCAACACATTGCTTTTGGGAAGAGGCACAACCTAATCACAAGAGAGTAACACACCTTCACATCTACTTTCTTTTAGAATGGCAAAACATTTTCTAACAAGGACAATATGTTAACCATACTTTTTAAAATAGTGCATCACACATCCAAGTTAAGAACTTTTAAACTATTCATTCTTAGAGTTACAGTTACCAACCAACTCTTTATAAGTAACTTTTAAACACTTATTTTATTTTCTAGGCAAAAGTCCCAATCCCTTAAAAGTGTTTCCCTTATTCTTGGAGGATGAGTGTCCTTAGTGGCAGAAGGGGGTTAACTAGTATCTAGTGTCCAACATTCAGTGTCAGGATAGGTTCTTAAGAAGCAAAGGTCAGAGTTCATTAGGAAGACTGGGCAAACAGGTGAGTACCTTACTTCTGAGTTAGAAGAGGGTCCAGGGGCTTATCAGAAGACACCTTAGCAGGATTCTAGCAGTGCAACTGGGTGCACTGAATGAGGGGCCTCCCCATCACAGAAAACACCCCACAGCTACACAGAAATCCTAACAGACTTAAGGTAAGTACATACATAAGATTTTGCAGAAGGAGGACTTCAGGATCTACAGCCAAATACCCGGTCATTGGATTCCTTGTCATGGTGACTGAAAACAAGACCTCAGATGGAACTTTGCAGCAGGGATCGACAAAGAAGTTTCTAGGCAAGGTTTCCCTTGCGGCTGAATGCAAGGAGCAAAGAACAAGACAGAAATGTGCAATCAATTTAATTGCCATCATTACAAAGGACCAGCACTCTGTTGAGGGGAATTTTTGGGCTTGATTACTGTCTCTGGAGATCAACCAGGATGCCCACAAAGTTTCAGTGAGATTCAGAATTCTTGAAGACTGTGCACCACACAGTGGCTTGAGGTCCCAGTGTATTGGGGTATTGCAGCAACGCAAGGTCGCAGCAATGCGTGAGATGGCTAAAAATGCAGGGATTCTTGAGACTAGTAGATTACACCAGGCTCTGGGTCAGGGTCATTGATTTCGGAGTCCCCAGGTCATATGGAATGAAGGGCTACCGAAGGCTCTGTTTACACAACAGACTCTCTGGCTGGTCGCTGGAAATTGTTTCTGCCTTTTTCCTTCATCTTCCTCTTCATTTTCGGTTTCAGTGGTCGACTACTCTTCAGCTTCCAGGTTCGCAGTATTTAACAGGAACTACAGCACAGCCTCTGCATTCTCTCCCTGCATTTTCCAAGAAAGTAAGCTTGTCCGTGTAACAGAATTGTTACAGTTGTGAGAGGGGATACATTGTATCTCCCCAGCACTCCACATAAGGTGGGGTGTGCTGGTTTCACAAAATAAAATGTAGAAGGGATCCAAAGACCCTTTCTACCCTTGGGAACTGTGGTTCTCTCAGGGTTAGCAAAAGAAAGTTAAAAGGGGAGCCCCTAGGGCAACCTAGCAACAACAGGCATGTATTACCAGTAAGTTGTTAAAGAGGAGTACTTTAAAGACACTATGGAGAGTCAAAAAAATGACACCCATAAAAAAGAGTTCAAGATTCTGTGACTATTGAAAAAGGTTCCCACTCACCTAGGTATTAAAGAGAAATACACCACTAGTAAAGCAAGGAATTCTGGGGTTGACCCAGATCAGGAAGATTTGCCAGTTCTGTGAAAACTGTACCTAACACTGGCATTTTACACCCACATGCTCCTAATTTAATGTTGGTGTAGCCATCATTCTATGTCTAAAGTATTTAGAAAATAACTTGTCATAATACTTCACATTTTTGATCATATCCTGGCACCCCTTAAGGTTATTTTATTCTTGTATTTAAGAAACACTGCTTTTATTATGTAACACAACATTATTCTAAGACTTGCTTACCCCAAAAGTTGTTTTAGGAATACAAGTTCAAGACGCTGCAATGTGTCAATTGCCAACAAACCCTTCACATCCGTAGAGAGCTTGACAAACTGTCTTTCCCATATAGACATTGAAGGAGGCTTTAAAGGGTGCAACTCCCAACCTTCTACTACACGCTCACATGCTGAAAGTGTTTTGATCTTCATTGGGTAGGTCAGATAAGTTATTTGTAAAATAAATCCTGAATATTCAAGGGAAAACACTGCCTTCAGTTTAGTATCCCCTATTTGAAAAGCTGCCTTGTGAGCCTCCTTTGGCCAACAGTTGAAATATTCCACTTACTTGCATTGACTACCAGAGCCAAATATTTACAAGCCTACTGAAATGTAGTTAATAATCTAGTTAACGCTCTTTCTTCCCTGGCTATAATTACTGTATTATCCGTAAACAGTGGTGTGGCCAAGTTTGGGAACATCTTCTGCTGCCCTCTACAAAAGTCCATCAATACCATTAATCTATGAAATAAACAAGAGTGTGACCAGGCCACTTCTTGTCTAGCTCCTCCTGTGAACCGGATTGACTTTGTGTGCTTACCAACGGTCCTGATTCCGACATATGTAATATAAAGTACAGTACTTGTAGAGCGCAAACTATGGCACAAAGACATCTAGACACTAAAGAAGGACCACTCTAGTGTGCTACAATGCCATAGAGAAAAACTAGAGGAGATGCGTTTTCAACACTTTTTGACACTTAAAGTAACCTACAATCTCGTGCATAAAGGTGGGTAAAGCATTCCACAAGGTAGCAGCAAGAACCAAAAAGGAACGGTCCTCTCTCCGGGCTCTCTGAAAGCATGGCATTTTGACTAACATGCAAAGATGAACAAAGGCACCTGATAGTTTGATTTCGATCCAATTTAGTCTTCAGATAAACTGCCCCAGTATTATGAAGAGCCCGGTGATAAATACATGTGATCCTAAACTCAACTTGAGCTTTAACATGCAGCCAATAAAGCTGCCGCAGCATGACTGCAGAGGAGTGAGTCTTGGCGCATCTAATGCAAGCCGCACAGCAGAATGTTTAAGAATGTGCAGATACTGCAACTGATACATCATTAGTATGATTATTAATATATTGTGTGGAATCCTCAGGTCATTTAGGGTTTTCCATAGCATGTTCCTCTTGACAGAATGAAGCTCTGCATTACGGTCTACATGCCAAATACATTCTTTTGTGCTAACTTCTTTGAACAGGGAGAAATGTTCTTCCAACCATCTGAATAACTATATATACAATACCCTTCCAATAATTCAGAATGGGTTTGTAGTAATGAAACATTGTGTTAAAAGCAGAGGGATCATCTGGCATTGGTCTAAAATATGGGAATGATTTCTGCCTTCTACACTACCAAGATTTGTTTTAATAACAGAGCAAACTGCAGTTAACACTGTGCCTCATCGGACCCTATCATGTTTGTCTCAGCCTGGGAGTACCATCAAGCCACGTGACCTTTCTGGCATGATGTCATTGTATAGATACTAACAACTCAGTACCAAAATCTCCTGAGACTTGTCACAGAGATTTACAGCTATTGAAATGGGACGTATTGTTGGTCTATCGACAATGTGTGTTACTGTTTTATTGTATGTTTTGTCTATGGTCTGGTTAAACCATGTACACAATAGAACAATGAATACATGGGTTGTGAGTCCAGTTCTGTGTGCTCTGAGTGATCAGTGTTCAAGGTGGGAAGATTGGTGACTTATTGCATCACATTACATCCCCAGTGCAAGAAGTAAATTTCTCTATTCCCTCTTTCTACGATACTCCAATATCATTGTACATTTTTGTCTGTTTAGCAACTAGATATGCTCTCTTCTTCCTGATGATCAAGCACATTTGGATTTTTCTAACAGTAGCAATATTTATCAAGGAGCGTTTACTGGGACTAGCCTCCGTGGAAGATTTTGTTTGCCCATTTTACACTTCTTATCAAACTTAAAATTCCTGTAGCCATCCCAGCAAGAATATCTCTAAACCTACTTTCTGTACATTCTTTGGTGTAGGCCACCCTCACAATGGAGATTAGGGATTCATAATTGATCTGGCGGTCACTAAATGTAGTGGCCTCCACCAGAATTAATTCAACATCCCCAAGGCCTAATGAAATGGTTTCCTCATGTGTGGCTTCAGAGGTTCAGAGATTCAGCTTTACTGGTTTTGTTTTATGACAAACATATCACGTTTGATGTGCAATATCTGACACATGAAGGGCCACATGTCTGATCATAGCTTGTAAAATAGTGGCCAATGTAGATGACAATAGGTTCCAGTATGATATTACTCCATGGAATTATCAGAACGTACTCTTCAGCCGGTACCTAAGTGCCACCTCCGCTCCTTGCTTTCCCACATCGAATCCCACCCCACAGCCAGAATTGTCTATGCTACATATATAACCCCCTCCTAACATACTATGTTACTGTCAACAACATGTACAGTGCTCTGTTGCTTGCTAGGTAGAATATTACTATATAAATCCCCACATTCAATTACAAATACACGATTGGAGATTTAGTGGGCGTCTGCGATGCTTAGGCAGGTAGTAGACTGCATGTGTTTGAGGATTTGTTTTACTGTAAAAATATGTTTGTGTGGTTTCAGAGATGTAATTTTATTGTGAACCAACACGAACTATTGTATCTAGTGAATCAATAAAGTAATGATGATCTAGAGGCTCAGGTTCAAATACATGAGGTCCATTTTGAAAGTTCTTCAACGTACATGTAAAGGAGAGACCCACTGGTGCCTGCCACCCAGGTAACTCTTCAGTCCCTCAAACAACACCAGGGTAGGAAGCTTCCATTTCATACATACATTCCAACACTCACTCTGACATCACACAATGACATGCATACACATACAGAGGGGATTGGAAAGGAAAGTCAAATAGCACACACTCCCTGTGTATCAAACAGGCATCCATACATCTCAGGTACCACAATTATCACCCAAATCAATAGTTGGTGTGGGTAAATATTGCTAATTGTTTTGTCATATAGTTG
This sequence comes from Ambystoma mexicanum, assembly GCF_040938575.1. Classification (NCBI taxonomy): domain Eukaryota; kingdom Metazoa; phylum Chordata; class Amphibia; order Caudata; family Ambystomatidae; genus Ambystoma; species Ambystoma mexicanum. The sequence continues at coordinate 1,374,415,959 of NC_090931.1, forward strand.
TACTAAAATGTCTTGTTGATACTTTGGCCATTCTATTTCACTGTATGCATTCTAGATGACCCCTGAGATATCATGTTTCAAGATAAACTAGCCTTTCCTTTGATAACAGAACATTTCAATTGAACCTCTTCTTTCTGAACTACATTAATAAAGTATTTTATGGACAGGAATGTTTGTAAAACATTTTCTGGAAGAGGGTGTGCAGCCGAACATCCCAACTTTTGTATCAAACGCTTTGTTATTTTCAACTGTTAGAAAAGTGGTAAGGTGGTCGAAAATTTGGTAAGAGTCTTGAGAATAGATCACACACTAATGGTTGTTCACTTATTAATGGGTACCTCTCCTATCTATTCCTTTTCATCCTTTGGGTCTGCGGCTATCTTGTGTCTCTAAAAGAGGATTTTCTCTAGTGTTTGAATATTCTGTTGTCGTCCTACCTAAGATGGCAAAATAGTAGAAGCAAAATGTCAACTCCAAAATTACCTAGAACTTCCTACAATATCTGCAGCTTGAGTAATATGAGTTAATGCTTGTCTATCACCAAAGCATATCAGGTGGCATGAAGGTACAGCTATTCCTAGTGATCACATTGTGTGGCTTGAGAGAGAGCAGCGCATTACAAGCCATGCCTCCTGCAGAGTGAACATTGTGCAAGGATGTAGGACATGCCAATTGGGTACTTTGGGTAGATTGGAAAAGCCTAGGACATGGCTGAAGGCAATGCCATTTGCAAAGAGATCACTGGGCATTGCTAAATGCAATGCTCTAGGGACACAGGGATATCAAGTGGCTTGGGATGTGGTGGGGTGGGGGTTGGCATGAGTGAAGTTAATTCCCAAGCAAAGTGAATATTTGGCGTTGCTGAAGGCCCTGCCCATGGGGCACATCAGGTGGCTTATGGGCTCAGGTCATGGACGAAGTGTCACTGTGGGCTGGGGTCATTGACAAAATTGTCACTGTGCAAGACCACAGGCCCTGCCTAGTGGGCACAGTGAGTAGCCTGAAGGTGCCCAAAACCACTGGTGAATGCAGTAATATCTTCATAGATATACCCTTGCATCTCTAAGGCTGGTCTTCACCCATGTTCGCCCACTATAGATGCATAATTGTGCCTTTCACCACAACTCAAAACTGGCACACACAAGCAAATCTACTGTGAGTAATACCTTGCAAAACAGATGGTGTTAATGCAATTTTGCATTAGGTTTTCTCGAGGGTTTTCTGCACAACTGAATGTCACACTATTTATGTTCTGCTGTCCCTGCACCAACACATTTTCTCAATAGATCTGTCCCTATATTCCCTTTCCGCCCCAGAGTTGCGTCACATTCAGAAGCAATAATAATATGCCCCTTTGTATTTTACCGTTTGTTTATTTAGTCACAACAGTGCCAAAGAGAGAAGTGGTAACAGAGGTTCCTTTTGCACATTGTTTTCCCAAGTAGGACCTTCATCTTCTAGGAGCAAACCCAAATGACCAAACCTGATGAATACCATCAATAAAAAGCAATGACACACAGCCGTACTATCATTGAGGATGGTATGACACACTTGCAATGTACCACTCATATAGAAAAAAATACTAATATGGAAAATCATAGTAGACCACTCAGTTTGACATGAACATAATACAGCCCTGGATCAGGAACCCAGCATCTATTTCACAATATAAACACCTGCATTGAAAATATTATGCAAATGTATTTTGACAGAGACCCACCACTCATCTGACCAATTCACAACAGGAAACATACCCGTAGCCTTGCAGGGAGCACGGGAGAGTGGATTTATGAATTTAATCAGTAGAGGAAAAACAAGACAGAGAGACACACACACCCACACACACACACACACACACACCACACACACACACACACACACACACCCCTCCCCCATATCTTGATATAAAATGTGTAAAGGAAGTTTTCCTAAATTCCCACTTGGAGGTAAGACTTAAGTATGCTATCCCATTGGTTTGTAGATCCCCAACTCTTAGTATCAGTATGTACTACTCATTAACATTGGTAGAGTGGCAGAGCAGTCAGGCTTATCTTAATAGGAAGATATGAGCTGTAGGTAAGTGCACTGAACCCGATTAGTAATGCACATCAAAGAACCACTTACACATACATTTATATTAAAATATAGATTCATTTTGTTTACACAAGATTCACTGCTAGATAATTAGCACAAGAAACCAACACACATAGGCATACTTTTCAATACTTTGAAAGGGATACTTCTTAGTTTTTAGTTGTTGAACAAGCACAATTGTTACAGGAGTTTGACAAGTTTACCGTACTATTGGTAATAACGTGCATCCACAAAGTATACAGTGATTGCATTTAGTCAGCATACACACTTAAGATAGTGTTTTTTTGGGAAGGAAAACACTTGGTTAGTGTTAGTGTTATCCTAATAGAGCTTCAGGTTCTAGAAGTAAATTCCCTGCACAGCAAGTCTTTTAAAGTCCAAAACCCAACCCCAGCTAATAGGCAGGTCAGAGATTCTTGAAAAGCAGCAGAAGTCAAAGGTTTCTGTGGATACTTTCTAGTCTCTAGGAAGGAAGATACCAGAAGGCTTGCCCAACATTGGAGAATCTGTTAAAAGACTCACTAAAAAGGGACACAAGCAGTGGCTTGAGTCGCAGGTAAAAGGGGGCTACCCTGGACACCTCTATGTGCACTCAAATGCTCTGCAGCGACGTTCTGGAATAAGGTAAGCAGTACCCTTTGCCCCACAGTATTTTAGGTTTGAAGAAAACATTCATGACTGGATTCTCCTTGATGTGGCAGCGAGGGATCCGACCTCTGGATTCCTTGGTCTGATGATGAAAGGCAGGACAGTGGATGGGGTCTCTCAGCAGCAGTCTCGGGAGAGGAGCACAGCTTTCATCAACTTCTCGGGTTACTCTGTGAGTTTGGTGCCTTTTCTGCAGGATCAACAAAGGACGTGATTCACCCAGTCAATATTCTTCAGTTCCTGCAGAGCCACACTCTGCTGATGGGGTTTGGATGAGTTGGATTTTGTCTCTGAAACGTCCGTGAGGGCTCATGAGAGTCTTGGATGAATTTGGCCTTTCCACGATGATGCACTCCAAATCGACAGCAGGTATCTTGTTATTGGGGTTCTGCATCTCTGGGAAGTCACTGGACCTCAAGAGATGGATCAAATCAAAGTTCATATTGGGCCTGGTAGTTCCCACCAGCCAAAAAGCGTCATACTTTATGGAGATCATCTGTCACACAGAATACAGGGCCAGGGCAGCAGTGGCCGCTCTATGGTATTGCAAAATGTCTGCAGGCATCTCTGTTTGTCTTTTTCTTTGATTACTTCAGCTTCCAGTAGAGGACTTGCTTTACACTCCAGGACCTCAACTTTTATCCAGATCCAGCACTTACTCCTCTGCAATCCTCATCAGCAGTTTACAGAAAGGGGCGTTTGGCTGTCCAACAGGACAACCAGACTCCCAGTGGGAGCTGGTCCCATTTATGCACTCTGGCAGACAAAGTTCAGGGGATGAAGACTCCTTCCCCACTTCCTACCTGCCCAGACACTCTGGAACATAGGCAGGGACACCCAAGTGTTCCCACCCAAGTCGAAACACACACACACACAGGCCTCCCCTTCCCAGAATGGTAGAAGAAGGGCTGACAAAGGACTACCACACTAGTAATGGCAGAAAAAAAGAAGGGAGAACCCAAGTTAGTGCTTGGGTAGCCCCTATTGTGCACTACAGATAATATGGACATAGCCTGCGGTAGAATGATCACACAATAGTAGGCAAGACACATCCACTGCCAACAACCATAACTAGTAGATTGTCACTGTGACTAAAAAGTCACAGGAGCAGAGAAAAAGGTGATACTAGATATCCTTTGGGCACTCCACATAAATTGGTGTGTGCCAATCTCTCATACTTTAACGTTTTAGGAGAAATGCTAAGTATCTCTCTATCATTAAGAACATTAGTTACTCTAGGATAAAGAAAGGAATCTCAAAGGAGGACCCTAGGGGTCCCAGCAGCACTGCCCTTATGGATGCCTTTAAGAGTTATGGGGAAAAATAGACTCCATAGGAGAGGTAAAATACAAAGAATAAAGTTCCAAAAGCCAGATAAGGATGAATGAGTTGAAAAAGGCTCCACATATTCAAGATTTCAGAAAAAGGCCCAGAAGTCCAGCATAAAGGGCTGGGGGTCTCACAAGGAGAGGGGGTTAAGCATAAAAATGATACATCTCCCTAACACATTGGGCCTCATCACAAGTTGGGAGGTAGCCCTTGCAGCAGTAACGGTATTACCGCCACATTTAATGGCTGTCCCTATCTCGAGTTGGGTGCTAAATGGGCTGATTTACCTCCAGCTTTTTTCTGGAGGTGAAAATTCCATTTAGCGCCCTGTTTTTGGTATAATTACGCCAGGCTGTATTAACGCACTGTATTTGTAGCAAAAAAACCTCATTGGGGATTGGGGATTTACCATTAATGCCCAACCACCAGCATTAACCGGCCATAGGAACTCTGCAGTCAGGTTCTGACCTGACACCTCACACTGCAGTGAATACACATGCTACGCAAGCATAGGACCCACCCACTTGAATCCTGTGATAACCACTGGAAAGTGATCATGGACCAGAGAATAAACCTTTTACACCATCTCAGTGAAAAACTACAACCCCAAACACTGCAGTCCAAAACACTCCTTTACTCCAGATCTTGGAAAGGTTTGTGGTGAACAAAATAAAGATGTAAAATGACTAGAAGTATAACCACAAAGCAAAACCTCAAACAACAGTTACACAAGTATGTACCACTGAGCAAAACAATGGGCCTCATTACAACCCAGACGGTAAGGGGTTAACGGTGCCGTAAAAGGTGTCGGTGCCGTTAAACCCTTACCACCTAATTACGAGGTCCCTTTGCGGGTCCCGGCCTTAACGGCTGGTTTTACCAGCCGTTAAGGAATTAAACCGCAAAGGGACTTTTGAGGTAATTACGGTACTGCAATTTGCGGTACCGTAATTACCGCCTTCGTCATTCCCATTGAGCCCTATGGGGGCAAAAATGGGAATGAGGAAGGGCCAATGGTGAATGGGGAATTACCGACCCGCCAACCTTGAATGGGGCGGTAATTCTGCCATTCACCATGGCGGAGTTGGTAAAATACTGGCGTCAACCATGGCGCTAATAGCGCCATGGTTAATGCCAGGGTCGTAATGAGGCCCAATGACACCCCCAAAAAACATGTAGATCAACAGGGCAAAGGACAGACTGCCCCTGATCACTACATGCTCAAACTCCAAGTATAGATCATACATGTAAGACATAATCTAGAAGGCAAAACTAACTTACACTTCGTTATATAAACCTGACTGGAACATGATTACATGGTGGCAGTACAAAAAGCCATCCTGATCAAAGACCTCAAGTTTTTTTCTCATCAATTATAAAGTCGAGCGAAGAAGAGGAATCACCATTGTTTACAAGGAACATATTCCCACCAAAGAATCTTCATCAGTCAGCATCATCCTGAACTGCAAATATCTCCACATTCACTGCAATGTTACACATATAACAACACTGTCCTGCACACCATCAGAAAATCACCCTTCTCAGGCTGATTATAGGACACAAGCTGCAAGCTCATTGTAGATCACAAGTCTCCAATAGGATAGTTTAAACAAAGCACCGACATAAAAGTAAAGCCACCATTTCAAGCGTAGAAAGCCTCCACTTCAAACAACTAGTCAACAGAGGAACACACTAATCAGGCCCAGACAGGCTGAATACTCTTCAAAGAAGGCCTCAAATTTGCATCCCCATAGATTTCACTATCGAGAGATAAAAACCTTATTTGCTTAATCACCACCACACCAATGTTAAAGCTCTCAACCCACAAGAAAATAAACACCAATGTGCAATGAAGCATAAAATACCATCAACTGTTAAGATCTGAAGACATTACTGAAGAACACAAAATCACAGTTTCATGGTACCCCTTGCATTCCAAATAATGTAATCAATGTATGCAGAATTGGATCATGAATGCCCTGGACCAGCTAGCACCAATGGAAAACACAACCATACACATTTGGATCTGGCTTGAAGTGCAGCTTACAACAATGAGGACAAAGCAGCGTATTACCGACAACTATAACACTACTGAGCAACAGTCCTTTGAACAAAAAACGGTCACAATGTCAAATGCACTGAACATGCTGCCTGCCCACAAAAGGATATCTTAAAGCTCATGATGGAGCTAATAATCCTATCTGTCTGACTTAAGAACAACTATGCAGGCATGCAAGCGGACACCATTGCAAGAACCATGTTATAACATGTCCAACCACTTTACTAACTAAGTCAAAATTATTCACCCAAGCGTAGATCCAAGCATACCAGAAACTGGAACCAAAATTAGCAAATGACACGTAATTGCAAACTCACCAATACTTAGCTACATGTGATTTATCACCAACGTGGAATCAGTAGCAGTGAGCAACTGTACGGGTGGACCCAAGCCCACCAGTCATCTTCAAATCTGATTATCAGCTAAGAGGCATCTAACCACTGGCTGAATCCCTGACACAATCAGTAGTCTATTGGATTTCAAAAGAGCTAACATCAGACCTCTACTAGCAAACACAACTGTAAACGTGCACAATGAGTTTGCCCAATCTTCTTCATACCTCATTGGGTTATGCTCTTAGAATAATATATCTACAGCCAGCTTCACAACCACATGGAAAGTGTGGATTAATCACTAGTGGCCTTCATACCATAGTGAGGAGCAGAATCAACACTCCCTTATGTATATGACTATATAAAAAGCAGCACTCCTACTGACAATGTCTGTGCCATCATCCTCCTTGACATGACACCATTTTTCAACTCAGTTGGTCCGTGGTTTATTTTGTGCAAAAATGCATCTGACAAAAAGAACATGTTAAAAAAGAGGACAGTTTTTACATATTTGTATTGTATTAAAAGTGAAGTGTGAAAAATGATCTCAGTGTGACCTACAGACATGTGTCAAAAAGCAGATGGACCGTGGGGATCAGAGTAACCTTAGGTGAGGAACAGCCTTACCTGAGGTTGTGTAGGTGCGAATGTTAAGGCAATCCAGATCCCCAAACAGGACCATACTCCTCAGAATGAAGTGGTGCAGACTATGCATGGGCTGGAACAGCCAACAGGAACATCCCTGGACTGGATACAGAACCACAACAACTGGAAGTAGGGCCCAGACAAATGGGAGCAATGACAGCAAGTATGTGTGGCTATTTAGACAATATTCTAAGATTAGGATTCAGTCTATTTAGTGGCATAAGCCTTCATTCCTTCCAAGGCTTAGAGAAACCTGTATACCCCAACACCTACCTAGTTGGACTATTCCAGTAGGTAGCCTCACTAACTGGAAAAGCAAAGCATGTGCTTAGTACAGGAAAAGAAGTGACTGGTGTTAAGTGTAAAGAAGTGACTGTGACAATCCCCCACAGAAATGAGAAACAGGTTTGTCGGGCATCGCTGGTCTAACTACCTCCATGCAGATGCATGTATAAACAGGGCTAGGGATAGTAGAACTTAGAGGAGACATTCCAAAATCAGGTGTAGTAACCAGACGGTCCCACATGGAGCTTAGGCAGATTAGGAAGGAAAGTAGGAGCAAGGCAGCAGATGATTATACTAGGACTATCTGCCAGCAGGTAAGAAAGAAGAATGGTGACAAAGGAACCCCTCATAATTGTAAGCTAGAGCAGAAGAAAATAAAAGTGAATCACTGTGTGTGCCTGCACGGGCCAGCATTAAAAATGGATAGAGAAGGTGGGAATAACATGGTGGGACCCATAGACAGAGGTCTACCTGTGGGACTGAGTGGATCCAAGATCCCAGCTACACCACCAGAAGTGACCACCAAGGCCCAAGAGAGTTGCTACATATGCCAAGAGTGACCATAGAGGTCCAGGAGCCACAGGAGCAGGAGAACAGTGGTGTTGAAGGAACACGTTTGCAGGACACCCATGATCCTTTCCATGGCCTTTCTAATGCCAAACACAGCATGCATCAGCATCTTCCCAACCATGGATATGCTAACATGCAAAGAATCAAGTTGCCTTGACATATATTTTGAAACACTCTGTTTGTTTACAGTGAGACATTTTTCAAAAACACACAGGAGCACAGAGTACATAAAGTGAGGACCGAATGGCACACTTCCTCAATGCAACAAGAGGTGGGAATCATTGGCAGGAGGCAATTTTAATTATTTGCCTATTTATTACATTTATGTAGCACCCAGACCCGGAGTTATCAAAGCACTTGACCTGATATAGGTATATGATCAAGACTTAATAACAGAAGTTATACATGAGGATGGCAATAGGAACATGTTAATTGTATTTGTTGAACAACCAAGTTTTCTGAACATTCGGTAGGAGGAAAATTACAAGGACATTCCAGAATCTGAGCTAGTACCAGTTGGGAAAACTGAATTTTTATTTGGAGAGGAACAGTGACCCATAATGAGAGGATGCCCATGGAGGGAGAAAGAGAATGAAGGAATGTCTTTGCGCTCACAGGAGAAAGGTGTGGGGGTTCAACAGAGGCATGATGGGGGTGTAATGCAAGTGGTCTGGATTGCATGGGGCCATGAAGAGGATGGGATGATGAATGGAGGGTTCTGGGATCCCAAGATGAGGGCTGAAAAAAGCAGAGGAAGTAGAGAGTAATGTTAGAAAGTGATAGAGTAGAGGGCAAGAAGCATGGGTGGGCCCAGAGAAGAAGAGCAACAACATCAGACACATACCTTGGTTTGATTATATCATTTCTAAAAGAAAGAACATACCATCTGTCTACCCACTTACCTCACTCATGATTACCCGTGAAGTACACGAGATTCAAGCCTCTTTCCTCTTTTCTTAAAAATATACATGGTTCCATTGATGAAAATGTTCAAGGTAATTAGACTCACACGACATAGCAACTTAGATGACAAAAACATCTATGTCCACTCAGTTTTGCTTGATTTCTCAACTTTTAAAATCATTCTATTAAAGCATGATCAAAAAGAACAAAAACACAACAAATTACTTCACAATAATCATCATTACCCCCAAAACAAATTAAAGGTTTACTCTAACCTGCTTGTGAACAATTAGATATAAGATATCATTACGTGTCCGGCTGTAAACCTGCCGGTGCTACCGGTGGGTTGACCCCAGACTTGTAATATTTTACCAGCACCTGACTTCCTGGTGACTTCCTGGTGCCACTGGGAGATTACAACTCCTGGCCCTACGAAGTCATGCAACGGTAAAATATAAGTCGCCATTCCCATAGATTCCTATCAGACCCTATTGGAGTGGGGACGCGGAAGTGCTGGCACCGTTGTTTCCAGACCGGCAAACTCATAATGAAGCCCATGGACTTTATCCCGATAATAAAAGCTGCATTCATATATTTCTCCATTATAGCACAGGTCAACATATCAGGCTTTAAAAGGGGAACAAATAGTGGTTGTTGACAATGTAAAATACCTCTTTCTCTAAGAAAGGGATATATAATGTAATTTCTAAGTGTTTTTTAGAGAAACCTGCTTCTTGCAACCTCCTCAACACAATGATTAACAAACATGTTATCATGATGTACCTCATCAATGCCTGTGACCAAAATGTTATCTTGATAGAATGCAATTCTTATTTATCCCTTCTGAATTGGAGTTCATTACTCTCTGAAAGAATGCTGCAGCAGACACTAGGGGCCTCATTACGACCCTGGCGGAAATGGAAAAACGATGGCGGAAATGCAATACCGCCATCGAATACCGCTCGTTGCGATTATGACCCGTCACCGTAAAGTACGATGCCATTAGCGACACCGCAGTGAACGGCAACGCTAACTGCACCAAGTACGCGCACGCGCGCCTTGCAAAACCGGAATCACCGCCATGGCGCAACGGTACGCAAATTCTGACCCTAGCGGACATGTACTGAACGCCATCAAGCACGGCGGAAAGTACCAATCCGCCATGGTGAGAAATACGGCATCGTGAACCAACCGTAAATGGCCCACTGAGTGCCTGTACTCCACTCCCTGGCCACATTGCACAACTCCTGGCAGGCGCAATGTACTCACACTATGCAACCAGTGAAATGTACAATTCACCCATGCATGCCAACGTAGAAATGCATGCAGGGGCTCAAAGCGCCCCGTGAGTGGGCATCCATGTACGGCATGTCACCATAGCCGTACTGATGCAGCACAGGCATGTGAAGGTACAAGGACATCAAAATGAAAATCAAGAACACATGACACAAAACAACAGTAGTCCCCCATCGCTTGCCACCAGCGCAAGGCAACATCCAAAGCAGTATCCTGAGGGAGATTGCACCAGCCCTGTACTCTTGCCAGTAAACAAACCAACCATCAGCAGAAGCATGTACCACACAAGTTGGCAGAGTGACTGAGCAGCCAGGCCATCTCAAGAGGGGCCGATGGGAGCTGCAGGGCACAGATGGCACGAATACAGAAGCTATCCTAATGGACATGACCCCAGTCCCCCTCCAACAAACGCACGCAAACACAGGCACCTGTGACCAGCCACATTCTGAACATCCCATCATTCCACCAATCGACCTGGCTGACAGGCACCAGTTGGCCAAAAGCCAATCCCCCGCCCCTGAGCAGCACATCATGAAAACAGTCACAATGGCAGCCCCTATCCGTGACCATACTGTGCTACGTAGGCAAACGCGGCCAGTACAGTACCACACAACTCAACTCAGAAGGCGGAACACAATGCAGATCATCTCACAATACATACCGCCACAAATCGAAAATCGCTAAATCACCTGCAAAGAATAACGCAACACGGCAAATATCGGAATACAATTTAAATGCACATCCAAATGACAAAGGCCTCACAGCAATTTGCACAATAACACCAAAACATCCATCATCACCGAGGGCTGCATCCGCAATAATTGACCAGCTTCCACTTGTGTGACGCCCTGTACCATCATGGCACACAGGGCCTACATCAACGTTCCAAAAGGCAACATGGAAGCGGCAAGAACCGCAGGTCCGTCCCATGAGGCAGGCACTAGTCCAGCTGAAAGGCCGAAATGTTGCACCTAGCCACCAGTACAGCGTAAGGGCATGTGGCCCTTTGGCGATCGTCCCATAAGATCGTAATGGTGCTCCACTGATTTACCCGAAGCTGCAGGTGTCGAGAGTAAAACCCATCTGGAGGAGTGGCGTACAGATGGCATCTGCAAAAGGGCAGGAGATACCTGTCACCCAAATGAAAGACAAATTAACCGATTGCATTACGGGACTCATGATGCATTACACACTTCATTCAACACACCAAATCCACACCCATATGCATGCTAGCCCACTCCAAAGGAATATATACACCCCTAAATCAGTATCGAATCATAACGAAATCAATCGAGGTAAATACACCATTGCCAACGTCTGTTACTGTGCATGCGTCCGTCAAGACAGAACCCATGACATGGGATTAGTAACGTGCCTAGACACAAGTGTATGAAGGCGCGTCGAGACAGGGAGGATCCGACAAGGGCAGATAGACGTTGGTCCCACTATGGCAGCTTTGCATCACATAGCGCAGGGGAAGGGGATCGATTCAAAAAACCCATGTACATGGCAGACCCTAAATAAAATCATCTGTCCATGCATCCATTCATCATTCCCTCATCCCGCCATGAAAACGCATGAATATTCACTCACATAATATTTGAAACTTCCATCGCGTCTGTGCGTAATGCAGTCTGCAAAAACCACTGTGCTCCTGGCCGGATCGGTAGTGTTGTGAAGTAACATGTTTCTGGGAACGTCCTGCCTTATCGTCCACCACGCTATTGCGCATCCCATTCAATTCATATCATTCATTGCTTGCTCGTTATGGGCCCTGTCCCAAGGACAATCTACAATAGAACGTTACATTTCCAGGCAGACCTGTGGGCGTATCCTCGCCGCTACTTCAAAACCAAAAACGCTGTCCTTCGAATTCCTCACTTGCAACATTACGTCGAAAAGGCATCTGTGAACGCTTGCATTCACAATTACATCAATGTAGTGCGGCTGTGTGTGATAATGCTAACTGTCTACAATCACGAATGGGACGCCACGCCCGTGGGTGAAGTTCGTTACTGTGCTGCATGAGGGTCCGCCGTCGATCGAGCCCTACATACCACTGACTCTTCACAGGTATGTAAGCGACTGCAAATATAGCATGTGTAACAATGGGAGCATAGCATGAAAATCAGTCAAAGTACATTACACTGCCATCGGGATTTGAGACATGATTGCAATTGCAAGATGCCATGCGGCCAAATGCAGCGTTTCGTGCGGGTCGTGCTCGGCCAGAAGGGATTGCAGCTGCCACAGATTTAATCAATCAGCACGGGTGGAGCCCATACAGGCCGACAGCACATAAATAGCAGACCCAAACCCCTCCCACAACCACACCCACTCCAAAATGCTACCGGCAGGACTAGCGATGTTGGGCCTGGGGGACCAGATAGCACTGCAAGTACTACAACTACAAGAAGACGACGAACAACAACAGCTACAACAACCGGCCGCACAGAGGAGACGCAGGAGGAGAAGGAGGAGAAGGAGGGCAAGGCAGGGTCAGCAAGGCCCACAAGCACTGCCACTACCACCACGCAGGCAGCCCGCAATCCCACGCCTCCGAGCCAATCCGTTCAACCTCAGTGCTGAGCAGATCCACACCCTCTACCGTTTGGACCGGGACACCATAATCGCCATTGTGGACATGACACACGCTGACCTCGTGAGCATGATAGATAGCCCAACCGCCATCCCACCCCTACTGAAGGTGGTGTCTGTACTCCACTTCCTGGCCACAGGCACCTACCAGCACACAGTCGGACAGTTGCATGGCATTTCACAGCCACTGTTCTCACGGACACTCTTCCAAGTGCTCGATGCCCTCCTGAAGCACGCCGACGACCACATCACACTACCACGCACGTACCAGGAGATTACCAACGCAAAAGTGGGATTCCATGCACTTGGCGGCATTCCGGGTTGCATTGGTGCCATCGACTGCACCCATGTTGAATTGGTTGTCCCACATGCCATGGAGGTCCAGTACCGCAACCGGAAACAATATCATTCAATCAATGTGCAAATGGTGTGTGACTCCAACAAGATCTTTACGCATTGTTGTGCCCGATTTCCAGGGTCTACCCATGATTCTATGGTCCTGAGGAACACAAGAATACCACGCTACATGGAGCGACACGCAGGGCACAGATCCTGGCTACTCGGTTAGTCTCATTCCATGCATGACATCGTGGCCCATTTGATGCGTCAATGAGCTTGCAGGAAGGGGGGGGGCTACTTAGCACTCTCATTCCACTGACACCCTTTATTTGTCACATACAGGTGATGCCGGGTATCCACTGAAGAGATGGCTCCTTACACCAATCCGGAACCCACAGAACCAGCATGAGGAGGGGTACAACCATGCCCACTCACGTACCCGTGTGGTCATTGAACAGGCATTCGGCCTACTGAAGGCTCGTTTCCGCTGCCTCAGCAGGTCTGGCGGGGCACTCATGTACAGCCATGAGAAGGTTTCTAAGATGGTCATGGCATGTGTCATGCTGCACAACATGTGCGTACGTAGGAATGTGCCCATGCCCCCTGACGCTGAACTGCATGCACCTGAAGATGATAATGATGAGGGTGGGGATGTGGAGGCACCGCAAGGAGTCCATGAGGCACAGGATGCACGTGAAATCCGACAGAGCGTCATAGATGCATGCTTCTAGCAACCACGCATGGTGCCTATTACATGGAAAGGGGACCTGTGGCACTGTGGGTGTGTGTAGTACAGGCACATTGTGGACTGTACGCCTATGAAGGCCTTGTACGCAAAGATCAATGTCCACACATCTCATTGGATGATAATGATGTACTGTATTGTTAATGTGATTTGATTTATACACCCTATGGACCCGCCACCCAGTGAAGCCCAACACACCCCCTCCACCCTGCTACCTCCCCCCCCAACACCAGTGTCCAAATGTGCATGCTGTCCGTGGGTAGACGCTATTGCAAGCCCCCTCTACGGGTATCAGGGGCACCCCTGCCCGTGGAGCGCAGGTTCCTGCCAGATCTGCGTTGGGGGCTGCCCTGTACGGAACTTGCCACGGATGATGTCTCTGCCTGCTCGCGTCCATGCATGTCTCTGAGGGTTTGTGAGAGCTCCGTGAGCACACGGCGCACAGCGGCAAGTTCAGCACAAACGTCTTTGGACGTCGCATGCAGTTCCCCCCTCAGGCTCTCGGTGCTTTTCTCCATTTGTGCTCTCAGGCTCTCGGTGCTTCTCTCCATTTCTCCCCTAAGGCTCTCACTACTTTTCTCTATTTGTGCCCTGAGTGTCTCGGTGGATGTTTACATGGCTGCCCTAGAACCCCCGCATTCATTTGCATGGTCCTTGAGTAGCGTGGCCACTTGCTGCTGTTGCTCGATCAGCTGGTCGAGGGACTGTTGCCTCTGCTGGGCCATGGACATTTGCGGTGGTGTGACAGGGGGGCTGCTCAACACATGTTGCCTTGGCACAGGACTTGTGGGGGTTGGCCAGTCGTCGTCTTCAGGGTGCCCCTGCGTGGTTTCGTCATGGTGTAGGGGATGGAACATGCAGGGGGATTGGGACAGGTCATGGATGGTACCTACGTCGCCAGCACTGTTTTCCGTGTCGGAGCATGCTGGCATGACAGCTGTGTCACCTATGGTGCTGCTGCCACCAGAAGCAGTGCCATCAAATACGTCCTTTGGGGGGACCTGTGGTGCTGGTGTTGTGGACTTGCTGGCTGCTGGGGTGCCTGTTGTAGTCCCCTCCAGTGTGCTGCCACTTGATTCCTGCTGCTGCCGTGTCTTGATCCTTGCACCTGAGGTGGAGGCTCTTGGGACGTTGGTCCTGGCCCTCTTTGCAGGTGTGCTGGTAGGGGTGTCCTGCAGCTCGTCGTTGGTATCGGACCCTGTGGTGGAGTAAAGAGGGGCGAGCGTTAGTTATGGGTCTGTGGGAATTGGAATGGCAACGTATCACATGCATTGGGGTGGTACATGAGGGTGATTTGGGACTGGGCCTTGGAGGTGGTCTCATTTTTGTGTGCATTGCTGATGCTTTTATTTGCCAGCCTGCAGTTGGGGGTGCATGCTGCACATGTAGGGGGTGTTTTTGGCATTTTGATTAATTTGTTTATTTATTCTGACTTTTAGAGGGCGCTGTCAGGGCAAAGTATGTATTGCACTATGGGCACACATGGTACTGCACATGTTCGTGCTTTGTGGATTTGGCATTGTTTCTCTTGGCCAACCTACCTGATTCTCCGGATGTCGGCACTCCTTTCTCCATCCCTCCAACTCCCTCTATGCTCTCCATTCCTATGGTGGAGGCGCAGATTTCCTCCCAGGGGGTCAACTTGATGGGCGATTCTGATCCTCCCCCGGTAGCTGTGGCGATGTTCCTGTTCGCAGAAAGTATGCTGCGAACGCGGATCCGCAGGTCGTCCCACCGCTTTCGGCATTGCTGTGGCGTGCGGGGTGTTGTCCCCACCGCACTTACGCGCTGTGCCACCAGGGCCCATATGGACTTCTTGTTTGCAAGGGCCGTCCTGGTCATTTGACTGGAGAAGACGACGGCGGCACTCTCCTGTAGGGTCTCGGTGAGCACGGTCAGTTCCTCTCGGGAGAAGTGGACCTGCCGCTTGCGATCACACGCTTTCTTGGCTACCTTTCCCATATTTATTTTTTTAACTGGGGTTGCTAACGGGTTGGGATGTGTGTCAGGGTCGGATTTTTAATGGTTGTGTTGGGATTCGGATTTTATAGTTGTGCGGCGTGCTGTTTCCCGTTCCGGCCACATGCTTTTACTTCCGTTTCCGTATATTTACGGTGCCCGTATTTTGCGGTGCCCGCTCATTACGGTGGCCGCTCATTATGGTGAGCGCTAAGATGGGTGGCGGTATTGCACCTGGTGCAGCGTACGGCGGCGGTAAGGGGCGTTTTGGGGTCATTTCCGCCATCGCAGCCTTTCGGATTCCGCCATGGCGTAATGCTCGTGCCCGATGGGTCGGAATTAGCCGCACTTTGCTCCATCGTGCAATGGCGGAAACGCTATTTACGCTATGGCGGTCCGGTCTGTTGATTTCCGCATGGGTCGTAATGAGGCCCTAGGCCAAAGAGCATTCTCTAAAATTTAAAATTACCCTCATGTGTGATGAAAGTGATAAGATCATGCGACTCAGGGTGTAGGACTACCTGGTAATAAGCTGAGGCTAAATCAAGAACTATTACTCCTACCAATTCCCCAATATATGGCAGTAGGAACTGATCCACCACTACATATTTTTAAGGGCTTTAAGGTCTACACACAATCAAACTGTTCCACTTCTTTTTCCTACCACCATCATAGGTGCACACCACTCAGAATCTACGACAGGTTCAATTATATCATCAAGTACCTATCTTTTCTTTTCCTTTGAAATGTCATCCCTCAATGGCAATGGGACACATCTGCGCGTTGACACCACAGGGTGTGTCCATTCCTTTAACTTTATCTTATGCACATAGCCTTTTAGACAGCCAAAACCCTTACTGAAGACTTCACCAAATCTGTCCTCAGCCTTCTCACTACTCCTGTCCATTTAATTCGCTATGCTTCCTGAAACCTCAGGATAAATCGCTATGTACCTGTCTGATTGCTGATACCAGCCGAGTAGGCACCTTCCTTTTTCAGACACATAGACCTTTGCCTTAGTCTGTCTGTCTTGCTACTCCAACACAGCCACAAAACATCCAATGATGCCAATATGGATGCCCCATTCACACTTGCCGTAATACGTAATATTTGGTGGCATCAGGCTAGTTTGACAACAAAAATAATTCTGCCACAGTTCTCTGTTGATGATAGTATAATCCGATTCCGAGTCAATCAACATGCGCACGTCAGCACGATTCACTACAATCACTCCATGAGGTTTCCTGCCTATACCTCTTGCAGGGCCCACCACGCTCAGTGACCAGCACTTTCTAGCATCTTTTTCTTTTGAGTGATCATATTCAACCACCTCACACTCTCCAAGGTCTAACACCTCTCCTTTGAAAGTTATGACAGTACTTTGAAAAATGTCCTCTTCTGCCACATTTCCTGCACATTACCTTATGACCACACATTCTAAACAATTGGCAAAATGGGATGTACTCCCACACCGATAGAATTTGTTAACATTAGAAGTGAGAATGGTCTTGCGTGCATGATATTTTTTCTCACCCGGAGCATCACTCCTAGTAAGTGACTTTTTAACATCCCCTGCCCCTCTTTGCTGCAATAGTGTTTTCCTTCTGCCAATACAGTGAGGGTTCCACTTGGGAGCTTATGCACAGCTAATTATCACAGATGAAGGGTGGTTCAATTTGCAGACATGTATGTTTCAACTCTAACATAAAATTCTACTGGTGTCCGGTCAATTGGTCGACAACAAACTGGTCGACTGCAATTTGGTCGACACCATTTGGTCGAATGCCAAATGGTCGAATTTATTTTTAATTTATATGTGTTTTGTGGGTTTTCGTGTGGGGAAAAAAAAAAAAGAAAAAAAAGGGGGTTGGGGGGTTGGGGGGGCCCAAAAATAAACAAAAAAAGGGGTAAAAAAATAAAGAAAATTCGACCATTTGGCATTCGACCAAATGGTGTCGACCAGTTGTCCCGTCGACCAAATGTTTTTGACCAAATGACTGGTAACCAATTCTACTTGTGGTATTGGAACAGATTACTGCTAGAAAGAAGCATTGATTATCAATTGCATTGTTCAAATATTCCACAGTTGTGTTGCTATAAATGTATGGTTTGAATAGACAAACATGAACATAATCCGATCAACCTCCATCATATGTACCGACTTGAAAATATCTGCCTGATAAAATATAATGAACGTTTCCTGTATGGGGTTACTCAATATGATTGTTGGTGACCAAGTCAATACATTATTGTAAATGTAACCAGACATCCCCACCCTTTTGTTCCTTTCACACATATCCAAGGGATGATTCTCTTGTTTTTACTAGCTCCTATAAGTCATATCATGTTGCTACTTTACTATTGGGCTTGTCACCAATGCTATTGCCCATGCCCTTAGAAACAAGAGTAGTTTTCCCACTCTGCTATTCTGCCCAATGTTTCAAAAAATTCCATACGTTTATTCAACCCATGAATTTAGACAGCATGGCTGCTTGTTCATTTATAGTGGGCATTAGGTTCCTGTTGATTTTCCTGCAGGCTATTTTTATCAAAGCGTGGGTCTGAGGTTCGTTATGGCACTGTGGGGAATCACTTCGCACTGTTCTCCTCCCATTTTGATCCTCTTCCCCCACCCTTCTCTTGTGCAGTGGACACTCGTATAACTCCCAGAATCTATCAAAATCTACTCCTCCTTGCCCTCCCGCAACAACACCCTGCGACTAAATGACTTCTGCTTTGCACTGGTTTAAGGATTATTAGTAGTAAAACCACCTCCTGTACCCTCACAATTCTACAAACCAACAGTGATCCCAAACAGTTAAGAGATACAACTCCTTTTCTTATAGTGATTACTAGGGCCGAAGGAAGACATTACTCTCAAGAGGGGTGTGAACATAATACAGTAGTGACTCAATCAAATGTGCCAGAATAAAGGCAATGTCCAATGAAGGTTCTATTAAAACATTATGTACACTTTAATTAAACAAACCATCTACAAGAATACCTTAATAGAAAAATACAATACAAAAACCCAACCCTGTGGAAATAACACACAATATGCTATAGATAGAAAGGTATAGCACTCTGAAAAGTGGCACAGGGGTGAAAAGCAATGCGATAACCACAATGTCCTTTTAAAAGACAAATTCTGTGATGAAAAAGGTGTATGTAGCCAGTCTCTAAGACCAGAAATGGACCAGAGGAACAGTTATGGGCAATAGTACATCTTGGAAGTTCAACAGCATCAAACCATACTTTGAGCTGTGTTGTAAGTGGCTCGAGTTCAGTTTGGGTATGTCGTACGGTGCTGACACAAGCAGCAAGCGTGTATCAATCAGTAGCTCAAAAGTGGTTTGAGGACATCAATAGATGATGCAGGTTGGGACTCTCATCAGGATCTGCTTGGGGTCGAGCCGGTTTAAGGCATATGGGAGCAGAACTCACATCTGCCTTGAAAACTCAGTCTTAACCTCACTGATGGAGCGATAATGTTTTTTTATTTCTCTATTTTTTTATTGTGTATATAGTTCATATAGACGTTTACACAAAATTACCATAACAATGAACATACATCGGACATACAAATATGCTAAAATATTAAATGGTACAAAATTCATCAATACACTATTAGCAGCCCTTTCTACACAATTAGTAAACATGTGTTCATTAAAATCATCCAGCTTCTTCAATAATACACAATTGATCTGCTACAGCTTTCCAAACCTGAACTACAGCTATCGACAGTTCTCTGCTGCAGCCAGAAACACATCTCAACCAAAATAAGTCACTTATGATGTCCTCTAATTGTTGGCTCAAATATTGCTCATATGTAGGATGCATTGCGGCACAGGATGTTATAACATGACAAATGGATTCTATTTGCTGGTCATCCTTGCATAGTCTACATAGACGTTTTTCTCCGGGAAGTCCTGACCATGCACCTTTAACATCAAGAACTTCCAGCCTGTTAACTCTCAGTGCCATAAAAGTTCTTCACAGTGGGGTGAAAGAACCAAAATTATATAATACTGTGGTTTTTAAATATAAAGTGCATCTTTGCGATTGAGGTATATTGTATTGTATTGTATTTGGTTATATTTTTATAGCACTCTTCCCCACGTGTGTGGCCTCAATGTGCTTTTTTCAGTTGGAATGCCCTCTGTGACCGTAGTCAATGTGCTGGAAAAGTCTAAAAGTTTTAGATTAGGAGATGCATGTGTGCATTTTTGCTGGTATATGACTTGGGTGGCTGGCTAGGCTCGACTAAGCAGCCCAAAGAGAGGCCAGGCACATTGGTGGGAACTGTTGGTGGTTTGTGATTAAGTACTATTGTTGAGAGAGTTGATGTGTGGCCAGCTCTTCCGAATTTCTTTTTGTTGGTAGTTACGGTATACTAGTGGCAGAGGTGTTGAGGTATGTCAGGTGTTTCAGTGTGGACAGTTATATGTGCTGCTAGATTGGAAAGCATAGCCGTAGCTGCATTCTACGGTGCATGGGTGCTTGGCCATGCCTGCGATCTGCGGCCACAGATGTGGTGTAAGGTATACATACCATCTTTTTTCAGGTTATACGTACCATAGTCTTCAGAGTTGTTTGGCTGGAGTGATCTTTGTCCAGTGCGGATGGCATGGTCTTGTTATTGGTGGTCTCTCTAGTTCAAGGGTCTGAGCATGCAGTGAGCGTGGGTTAGTTTATTATGGATATGGATATTATGGATATAGAAAATCAACTCCTCCAAAAGAAATACTATGACTTGAGCAAGGAGAATGGGAACCCACATGCTATTGTAGTGCTGAGTATGCTTCTGAACCCTTAGCAGTGCCAGGGGATGTGATAATAGGAGAAGAAGACGAGGATGATTGGCAATCGGATGTTGAGCAGGGAGAAAATAGCATAGCAGCCCCTCCTCCCATTCTAGCAGCAGCAATAAAGATCACACCAGGGTTCGTAGGACACATTAAGACACTTGTATGGCCATCGTGATTAGCAATGGAAAGAGGGCAATAGCCCCAGTAAAGGAGAGTGTGACTCAATTACAATTGCCCCAGAAGGGTCAGGGAAAGATGTATTATGTCCTGTGGTCACATATGGACCAGAATAATTTGATGAAGACACTCCCTTCACTCACGGCCAGGGCAGGGAAATGGATTAATGCATTAAAGAAGCACACTGCCAGCGACATGTTGGCCAAAGGGGACATTAAAAGCGTATTCACGCTGCTAATAGGGGAAGGGTCAGACACGCTTTGGAGGCGATCAGGTTATCCAGGAGTATAGTTGGAGATGAACACCCGCGATGGAGCAGCATTCAATAATTACATGGCACAGTTATGGAGAGCCCTGCAGGTTATGCATCCTGATATGTCAGATATAAATTCTATTATGACTAAAACAATGAAATTGGATGACGATCATGCCACACATAGCCGGTTAATTCAGGAAAAGACAGGATAAGCGTGGGATAAAAATGTGGATAATTTTGACCACATATTAAAAAAGGGAATTCCTAAAGAAGTCCTGCATGATCTGAATAAAATAGTAGGGTCATGGTGCATTTTTGAAAGAGGAAGCAAGAGAAAGATAAAGAGTGTATAGAGCAGGCACAACAGGCAGCAACGAAGCTTGTTCAGAAAAAGCTAGTGACGATCTGTTTGGAAGGAGCAGTGTTTACCAGTTCCAAAGAGGGAAAATAGGGACAATCAGAACAACAGGGACACATTTAATCAAGTATGGCACAAGGTTGGATGGATGGGTATGCCCCTGGCCAAAGGCAAATTAGAGGGCTTCTAAGGGGTATGGCCAGATTTTCATGAAGAGGTGGGTCATTTGGTGAGTTCTGATGAATGGGGCTACAGTTTAATGGAAAACTGGTAGGTAAAGGTCTATGACTTGGGTGGCTGGCTAGGCTCAACACTCCTCTTCTTCCCTCTCCATCTGTGCTTGCTGACCCTTCTTTAGCCACCCTCCCACCATCCTTCTCGTCCTTCCCTCTTTTCACCCCTGATGAGGTTGCTAGACAAGTCCGATCTATGAAAGCCTCTTCAAAACAGGTTCATCCCTGTTCCTCTAAAACCGTCAAGGACCACATTGACACCCTCGCTCCGGCCCTTGCTGATTTTTGCAACCACTCCTTTGCCTCTGGATCCTTCCCCTCCCCTCTGAAGCACTTCTTTTTGCATCCTCTTCTCAAGAAACCCAGAGCTGATCCTTCTTGTCCAGCTAACTATCGCCCAATTTCCATTACTCCCTTTCTTGGCAAACTCCTGGAAAAGTTGGCCATCTCTCAGCTTAACCTTCTTTCCAATTCTGTTGGCTGTCTCCATGACCACCAGTCTGGCTTCAGAGCTGCCAGAAGCACGGAAACTGCTCTCCTAAACATCTGTGAAGATCTGCTCACCAACCTTGACTCTTACATTCCCTCTGTCCTCATCCTCCTCGATCTCTCTCCTGCCTTCGACACGGTCAACCATACCATCCTGCTCAACCGTCTCCGTGAAAACCTGGGTATCACTGATCAGGCTCTGGCCTGCTGACCTCTTTCCTCTCAGATTGACCCTCCCAGGTCCAACTTGGGTCCTTCCTTTCATCTATCTTCCTCTCCACCTGTGGTGTTCCCCAGGGGTCTAACCTCTCGCCTTGGCTTTTCAACCAATACCTGCCATGATGCCTACCCCCAGGCATCTGGACCAAGCCCATCAGCCCTGGGATCAGGCATCTAGACATTTAGTAAAATCTCAGCAGCCCCGGCTAGGGGCTACCTGGGTTCAGTCCTGGCGCCTTAGGCGCCAGGCTCATAGTAGAAATCAGCCCTGGCGCCTAAGGCGTCAGGCTCATAGTCATTACTTACCTCAGGCAGACCATGCTGCAAATGACTCCAATCCAACATGAAGTCTGAAAGGGACTATTTTTCTACAGGGACTATTTTTTAATCGGGTGTGGTTCTAGGGACTTCTTACCTGGGACTACTTTTGAGGCTATTTAAACCACGCCCGACCAGCAACACACGCTTCGCGTTATTCTGCAGCCAGCAGCGTAACGCTCACCGTGCCTGCAGCCTGCATCCAGTCTTCTGCCACGCCCGCCTCGAATCCGGAGCTCCTAAAAACAAAGAGGAAAGAAAGGGACAAGGTTAGAAAACAAACTTATTCTATTCCACACCTGATTCTGGATCCATCTCGTCTCCGGACCTGTAAAGAACATCATTGCTGCAGCACCGCGCCATCCTCACCAGTCTTCACAGCATCCTTCGGGTCGGTGCTGCCTCCATCATTTCTTCGCCAAACTTCGGCACCTAGGAGACAAAAGAAAACCACAAGGTGAGCCGAGGGAACCAACAAATATAATTCTTACCACCATAGACTTACCTGATTTACCACCGGAGGCATCCTTTTGTGACTCTCCATATTTTCACGTGCTGCATCTGTAAAGAGAGACAAAACAACACGTTTTCCACGTGCAACATTTACCGGACAGCGCCGGGTAATACAGACTCTTACCTGAGCGTCCACCAGCTGCCACAAGAGCATCTTTTCACGAGCCAGCTGCAAGACAAGAAAGGAAGGGGGGAACAAGAGTGAACATTGGACATTGAACTCTATGAACTTAATACTTACTGGTCCTCACCAGGAATCTCAGAGTCAATACTCTCCGGAACTCTCCCGAGCCTTCAAACCAGTGAAGTACCTGGAATCAACGCGCCCCTTGCAAATCCACGCAGGACGGAGAGCTCATCTTTCAAGAATATAAGTTGAGGTTGCTGTGAGGGTATTTCGGATGGGATTAGTTGGGGAGGACTGTGGGGGTGCCATCACTTGAATCCACAAGTGGCTAAATCCATCTCTCCACTTGCAGGAGAATATTTATACGGGTTAAGCAGACAAGATTAGGAGGGCAGATCCAGTCAGTCATCGCTGCACTACGCATCACGTGGGTGGAGACCGCAGCTGTCTGGGTCCGACCGACGCCCCTGGGGGCTCCCTCTGGAACAACCTCCCTGCCACTCTAAAACTTGAGGAGAACCATCTCCAGTTCCGGAAGCACCTCAAGACCTTCCTCTTTTCTTCTGCCTCCGCTCCCCCTCTCCCCTGCTGATCTGTTCTCTCTTGGCACCGTGCACCTGGCCACCCTCTGTCTTTTGGGCCCAGGTAACTGCTCATCCTGCCATCCTCCAGCACTGCCTCCGGGCCACCCCTTGCACTGGGGTCTGTATGGGTGGTCAGTCAAAATCTTGAAAAAAATCTCGACTAACAATAAGGTCGAAAAAAAAAGACTGAAAAAAAAGTCAAATCTCTCTTTTTTTAATTATATATTTATTTTGGGGTCCGGGATTAAAAAAAAAAAATGGTAAAAAAATAAATAAATAAAAAAGGAGGGTTGGGGGGGAACCCCTCCATTTTGAATAAAAAACGTCATAAAAACAAAATGCGACTTTTTTTTCGGCCTTTTTTTAATTTTATTTATTTTTTCGAGATTATGACCATAAACCGTCTGTATCTGTACCCATACAGCCGCCCTTTTTCTTCCTGCACTTATCAGACCTACCCTGTCTGCTGCCTTAAACCTAGCACTTGCAAATTGCTGGCTGCATTATCACTGTTTGTTGCCTTTATTATTTATTTATTGTTATTTATCTGTTTCCCCTCTTCCATGCACTTTTCCCCTCCCCCTCTCCCATGCACTTGCGCATTCTCAATGTCACTGAGCCTAGTAAGATCGCTGTTTTGTTCTCCCCTGTTCCCCTCGCTTGCCTTGTCGCGCTCTGAAACACTTGTGTACAAGGGCGATAGAAATAAAATATCAATCAATCAAAAAAAACTATGGAGGATTGTAGAGAGTGTTACATATTTGGTTTAATGGGCCGATGAGAGGTAACTATGGAGGATTGTAGAGAAGCTGACAAAGACATTTATGAGACCATTTTGGCATTCTTGAAGCAAGGCATAATACAACCTTCTGTGTCCCCATGCAAAACGGCCATCTACCCTGTGAAGAAAGCGAAGGAGTCCAGTTGGAGGCTGGTCCGTGATTTGCATCATTTGAATAACATTGTTGAGGCAGAGTTCCCGGTGGTACCAAATCCTGCCACAAGTCTCTGTAATATCCATACTGGGTTGACCCACTTCACTGTGATTGATTTAAAGAGTGCATTTTTCTCAGTCCTCTTAAAACCTGATGCACAGTACATCACAGCTTTTACATATTGTGGTCAGAGATTCGAGCACACAAGGTTGCCACAGGGGTACTGTGAAACACTGAGTGTTTTCAACAGGGTGGGTCAGTTGGATTACTAATCTGTAACACCTCAGAAGACTAGTGACGAGGAGATTCAATAACACTCCTCACTCTGCTTGCGGAGAAGGGGTGCAAAGTGAACAAAGAAAAATTGCAATACTGCCAGATATAGGTAGAGTATTTGGGGAAAGTGATATCTCCCACAGGAAGTAAGGTAATGCCAAAGAGAGCCACCACAGTTCATAATGTGCCGTAACCAGTTACAGTGAAACAAATGCAGCAGTTTTTGGTACTCTGTAATGATTGTAGATCATTGATCTTTGATGACTATAGTTACATGAGGCACTTTCAGCACTGGGAGTGCAGAAGTTGAAGTGTCTGATAGAATGGTCCGAAGAGATGGTGATCTGCTTTCGGGAACTCAAGGCTGAGATCAGCAATGCTCCAGTCTTTGGGACCCCGAATTACAAGAAGTAATTTGATCTATTTTCACATTCAGATGGGCAAGTGATGACAGTGGTCCTGGCCCAGAAAACTTGACTAGGACACAAACTTTTAGCATACTACAGCAGACTCCTAGATCCTCTGATGCAAGGACAGTTTGCTTGTGAACCAGCTTTAGCGGCAGCAGCTTTTGTGAATTAAATGTTGTCAACCATTACCACAGGTTGCCCGCCCGGTGACAATTATTTATTTTTTATTTATTTAGCATTTTTAAAGCACTCACACAGCCCGTGGGCATCGAGGCCCTGTTACAGGAATGTTATTTTTTTTGGTTTTTTTTGTATCGGAGCATGTGAACTTTGCGATCTTGGAAAATTCCAAATGGACTTTTACTACCCAGAGAGTCTCGGGTTTGAGGTTATCCTATCAAATGCTTCCATACATTAAGTAGTGTCACCTAGTCAATCCCTTGACATTAATAGCCAAACCAGTGAAACATGATGACATTGTCTACGGCTGATCAATTTATGAGAGAGAAGAGGAAGAGAGGATGATTGCTAAGGAGGATAATTTTCAGGGAGGTGAAGTACTCTTTGTTGATGGGTCCTCAATAATTAATCAGGACACAGTTGAAAGGCAAAGGGATATGGCTGTTGTGGGCCATTTGGATGGGGAATACCAGCACAAGATGAATAAATGGTTGCCTAGACATTACAGCAGCAGAACTTGTGGCACTCATTGAGGCGCTGGAAATAAGTAAGGGGAAGGCAATCACTATTTACCCTAACGTTGCATATGTAACCTCCACATTACATTCAGTCGTGTCAAGTCAGCAGAGAAGAGGGCTTTGGAGATCTGCCAGGACCCCTGTCCACCATGCTACACTGTTATCTAGATTAATAGAAGCACTAAAACTGCCCATAGAGGTAGGAATAGTTAAGTGCACTGCTCATATTAATCATACTAATCCAATAGTGCTTTGAAATGATTCCATGGATAGAGCAGTGAAAGAAGCTGCATATTTGCCATTTACAGATTCCCATGAAGTAGAAACCATGTCCCAGCAGGTACAGTTGGCAGCCCTGCACACTGGGGTCCCTATGCTTCAAATTGTGGAACTGCATGAGAGAGCACTAAATGATGAAAAGGAACAGGACCTTTGGGCAAAAAGGGGATGTGCCCTCTCTCCCACAGATTTTCTGTGGAGACAGAAGCTAGTGGGAATGGTAATAATCCCTGTAAAGCTGCTTCTTCTGGCTCTAGAAAAACTACACTATCCATCACACACTTCTCGGAGATAAATCGCTGCAAAGTTCCAGGAAGAATGGTCAATACCAAACCTCCAAGAACATGTAAGTAAATGTGTAGGGAATTGTACAGTTTTAAATTAATCCTGAAAACACCATAAAGATGGTAAGAAGAGTTATGCCCAAGCCTTCTGGCACTTTTCCAGCATTTCATATTGATTTTATAGACAGGATACAGAAATGTAATAACTTTCGATACCTCTTTGTTGTAGTTTTCTCTTTTTCCCAATGGCATGAGATCGGTCCATGTGTCCCCTCTAATGGTAAGTCTAAATGGGGTGCTTAAGGTTTGCTTATCTAACATGTGTGGTGATTTATATAAGAACTGGATGTATTGTTTGCCACGTGTTCTGTTTTATTTGAGAAATCAGTCAGGGAAGGACCACCTCCTCAGTCCACACGAGTTTGTTACCACTCTCACCTGCACGCACAGCAGCAAATGCACATAAATCACAGAGTTTATTGGTGAGGAGTTTTGGGAGTACCTTATGGGTTTAAACAAGTGTGTCATACTTGTTTCTTCACAGGTTATGGTCTCTCATCAACAGTTCTACAAGAGAACTGGCAAATAATGTAATGATCTACAGCAGCCACAGTTGTTCCCCGGGGACATGGTGTTGGTCCACATTTTCGTCAGATGCTGGAATGAACAGCGTTTCCATTGGCTGCATGGTGTGATTCATGTGAAATCATCTACTGTGAAGGTGCAGGGCAGCAAGAGATGGGTGCATATCAGCAATGTACGAAGGGATACCGGACCCCTCCACCGGCACGAGGTGAAGAAACAGGCTCAAAGTTAAGTATGCCCTAAGGTTTTGTAGTTCATTACAGTAGAAAACGGGTCGGGGGGGCGAACATACACCAGCAACTATTATTGTAAAATATAAAGGAAAATCTGGATTTAAGATGAATATTAAGAATATTATTATTTTCTCAATTTTCTTGTCATTTGGTTCTGGTGTGGCAGACAATGTGAATGTGAACATTTTCAACAAATCTACTAATGTAAAATTTGATAAAGGATTTTTCACAAAGAAGTGTTGTTTTTCGATATCATGGGCAATGATGATGATGTAAATTCAGATCCAATAATGGATGTGCATGGCTTTTCAGCAGGTAATGTCTGGTAGAGACAAAAGCAGAGGGTGGGGAGAGAGAGAGAACTGCAGTATCCTGTTACATCTGCTCTCTTATCCCCCATACTTCTGGTATCCCTAGATCATTTATTCCAGATGAGATAGAGTTAACATATGATATGATATGATATGATATGGTATTTGTAACGCGCCTATACACAAGTGTTTCAAGGCGCGACGAGGCAGGGAGGGAGGGAAACAAGGGGAAAACAGACAAACGATCCTACTAGGCCAGGTGTCATAGGCACTGTGTCTGGTGCATCTAAGCTTGTGCAAGGTCTGATGACAGTTCCTATGGAAAACAGTCACAGTATTTATCCTACCTGTTGATGAGGAATGTTCAACCTAAGATCATAAAGAGCAGAAGAATGTAGATTGTGTGCAAAGAGTCCAGTTGAGCTTGGAAGGCTTCATCATAGTAAATAACTGATGGAGCGAGGGGTGAAGAGTTCCAAAGCTGGAGGAATGCTGGGATTCTCAGAAGAAGGGGTGGCACGCATTAATCAATAATGTGGACTTGTCTGTGAAGTATCCCGACATATCTGACATGACTCAAGGAGCCAGAGAAACCTATTAAGATCCAGCTACTCACACAAATTTCCTCTGTGATTTAAGAGTGATGCCACAGTTCCTGTTGGCACAAATGGGAACAGCAGCCACACTACTCGCATCACTGATCTGGCTGAAGGTACACATGCATTTATTGATGTGTTTTGGCCTTGTCGACGGTATGCTTATAGGCAGTTGCCTCCAGTCTGGTGAGGGGTGTGTAGTCTCACTATGCTGAATGTGCCTATCCTTGTCATCCCGCAGGAAAATGTGGTACTTGCCTGCCCGATGTGTAAAGCTACATCTGTGCCCCCTTCAAGAGCATGTTGATCAAGTGGTCCCATGAATATCTGCTGCTTGACATTTTAGCAATACTTATTGGCCTGGTCACAAATTTCGTTGTGATGGCGGGGGTCATGACCATGAGTGGCATGATGGGTAATCTAGCAAGTGGTGTGACTGAGAAGAAAGGAAGGGTTGTGTGCCATTTCAGTGTAGACCATTCCATGTCTGGTGTACTTAAATGAAACATGTTCCTAACTGGAATCAGCTGTAGGGTTGGCCATGGTGGTGGTAGAACAGTGGAGTTGCTGTAGGGCGTCAGTGGATGACACAGTATCCAAGAGCTGGCAATGTGCAGGTGTCGCCAGAGTGTGTTCCCTGGTTTGCCTTCTAGTGTTAACAATCCACTGAAGGGGTTAGAAATGGCCATCACAGGTTGTCAGCTATCAGAGGTGGATTGGCGTTGCCTGGCCTTTTGTTCTGATACTTGTATGGTTGACAGTGCTGGGCACCCATGAGTGTGATGACGTGCACAGTCAGCCCACCTCCCTCATGAATGCCCTGTTGTCCATCTTGACTGAACGGCATTACCTATATGCATGCACTTTGTGTTCTAGTTTTATTACATGAGGTGGTAAGTGTGTGTTTCAATGCACTAGTGTAGTACTAGGTCGTCATGTACATACTCAGAATCCATTTGTAGTGTTGCTGTAGTCCCTCCATGATGCGAGTCAGGTTGATGAGGGCCAGGATGATGGAGTCATGAGTGGAGGTAGGGAATACGGCACTTACCCTCTGCACATTGATAATGTGCTGCCCCCCTTAGTTATACAGTCACGCCCCACAATGAAATAGTTGTTTTGTTTATATTTAAATGAAGGAATTAAATGTAAAAATCAGAGCAAAGTCTCCAGCTTTATGCAGGGGAAGTCACAACAATGTTACACAATCACTGGCAGCTGGTGCACACAAACATACATGACCTGTAAGCACTTATCTTGCTATTTCTCACACATTCAATTTGAAAACTGCATGTGCAACACCAGGATGTAAATTCGGTTGCATAACATACACCTGATTTCTCATCCTTACGCGTATGGGTGTTACAACTGCGTTTGCTAGAATCGAATCAGAGGGCACATGCATACACGACCAATATGTGTACATTCAAGGCGAGGATTTACTCCGCCCTGCCACGCTCTGGGGACTGGGGAGCCGGACTCCCATGATGTGTGAGATGCTGCATGCCAAGGTACAGCCTAGGCTCCTGATTCCCAGAGTGATCTGAGAGAGAAAGGCGCCGTATGCAACGCTCCACACTCGGATACATAATCATGGTTCCACAAGTGAACAGAGACGTGTGTTCTGAATGTACTACTGCTGATGTCCATGAGTGTGCCTCCCCCATCTATTCATAGCCATCAGTGTAAGGGCTGCAACGCAGTCGCAGAACGATGTACTCCTGTGTCCTTAGTGTGAGCAGCACAGCCATGGCCACAGCCCACCTAGTAGACTTTTTTAAACGTTTTTTATTTTTTACATTTTTGAGCATGTGGATTCTTGATCATGGTAAATGTTGCCCTTGAATGAAAAACCGTACAAACTGCACAATTAGAAGCTATTGTCAAAAGTGGCATCTTGAATTGAAATGTTGAGTTCTTATGTGGATGTCAGGCAATGTTTGCCCTTTTGTAATTTGAGATTCTCTTTTATTTTGTATTTATTTTTTAAAAACAAAATCTGTCACCGGAGTGCTAGCTGAGTTGTATCAACGATACAGCACGTCTAGCACTTAGGTCACACAGATTTTGCAAAGACCACACTGGGCACACACAGATACGATACTGCGTGTGCTCAGTGTGGTTTTTGAAAAAAGCATTCTATTTTTGTTACCGCCGCAATGCAATATTGTGCCTTACTTATGCTCTCTCCACTAATAAGATGCGCTACTAGGATACGATTGGTGCTCTAAAATTGAATCAAAGTGTAAATAGATTAGGATGGTCAGATAGAAATCTGGAGAAAGTTAGAACTTGGAGTACCGATCTTGCACCTGCAAACATTGTTTGTGGGTCGGCCTGAACGTCTTATGGTTGTGCTTGTAATAGGAATGTGACAATAGGAGAACATTGAATTGTGTTTTTGTGGTAAACAGGGCAATGCTTGCACAGGATCAGTTGCAATGGGAGCAGGGCGGACGGGGTAGCTTTGTCACCAGCACCACATAGATATTACATTAATGAAAGGCCAGGATGAGGGCAATCTATGCCAGAATTGGAACTGGGTCAGGCTTCTCTAGGGCACCATTCACAGCAGATGGCATCGACCTCGGCCCCTGGAGCTCGGATGAAGTGTCTGGAATATTGGACATGTTTACAGACCCTGCCAGGCTCGGCTGAGACAAAAGAAAAAGCTGAACATTTGTTTGATGGAAGTGAAACTAATCCGAGCAGCAGAACATTGTTCCAACTATTGGAACAATTAACAAGGCCCAGCTGTAGCTGTCATTAGCAAACTGTTATGTTCTAAAGTGAGAAATTAAAAAGGCAAAGTTGAGAGGAAAACAACGTGTGCATTCAAAGAGATGGCGGGCAAGTTAGAGGCCTAATGGAATACAAGAATTATCACAACTGCTTACATGACAGTGTTGTGGGAAGACGTTATGATGCCTGCTCAGCATAAAAGTTTAAACAAAGCTGTTTGATCTGGGTGTCATGTCATTGTATCCTTCTAAGTGCAGCTAATTAGCGGAAGGAGAAACACTCTATGGATGCCACTGCGGTATCAAATTGAACTTCTTGCAATATCGTTTAAGTGTAATGTTTTCATTTATGTGAATCACAATGGTCACACTAGAATTTGAATACGCCATTGGTGCAAAGTAGGTAATTGGTCAAAGATGTATTTTTGGGGCGATTGCATGAAGGAGTTGACGTCACTTGTGAAATATGAAGTGGTTTAGACAATGTCATGCTCCAAGAAAGGTCATATAATACTGTGCTGTAAGAATAGACATCATCCCAGACGAGTGTACATTGCGTAAATCAAAGTATAGTGCATAGGCGCCCCTGTGAGAGAACGAACACGGCCCATTGACCTGTTCTCTTGGAAGGTACCTACGCGAGAGTCCGCAGCCACACTTTAGCTCACTGTACCTTTCACAGATGGGAAATATCCATTTGCATGTTAGTCTTCGTCCTGCCCACATGAGCAGTCCAGCATCGAAATGCTATGGCACCTCCCCTCTGAACAAGTATACCAACAGCAACAGTACATTGCGTTCAAGATTCATTCAAAACAATGAGCAGAGGTGCCATCCCAATAAGCACAGGGCCATCTTAAGCATTTTTGGGGCCCTGGGCATGGACATCTTTGGTCCCCCCTCCACCAAACCAAAGTAGTTGAATGATCAAGAATATCTGGTGGCACCCCCCGCCCTCCCACCATGAGCATAAGCCATAGGTTAATATGCCACCTCGCAGCATTCAAAATAAGCATGTTTACTCCCTTTAATTCCCCTTAACCTCTTCATTCATGCTCTAATCAGAATGATAAACAAGTAGCATTTGAAGGCCAACATTAGCAATCTACTAAGAGGTTACTTCTCTTCTAGTATAGAAACAGGGTACTCTTTTATCAATAGCATCCGGGAAGGTATGCAGCCTGTAGTATTAATGCAGGACTGTATGTAAAAGTTACATGTAACCCAAAATAGGCAGGTAACTCACATTAGCTGCCTCAGTGAATGCAAAAGTGTTCAATGTATGGGTAGAGTAGAGCAATTTTAAGGAAGGAGAAAGCTACAGAGAGCATAGCATGGATAGTGAATGCTGATTAGAAGCTACTGGGAAGGTGTCTCTATCCAGACAGACTGAGATTAGAAGTGGGACATGGTTTTCAAATAGTGTTACCATTAGTGATCAATGGAACAAGTGCCTGTGGTGTGCAGTATATCAATGCTCACTATTATAGTGGAAGCAACACTATAGCCAGTGAAACCATGATTGACGCTTTTATGAAGATCATACCCTTTGAAGGAAATCACTCTGAAGGGCTGACAATTTTGAAAATGTTGGGGCCAGGCAATTCTGAGAGGTTAGGCAATACACAATTAAATGAGATGCCCAGGATCACACATTGCTTAAGGGGTGAAGCTAGGATTTGTGCCAACTCTGCAATTTCTGTATTTGAACACTTTCTTTTCCAGCTCTTACCATGTACTAAAACAATCTAATTTTATAAAACTGACTTGCAAAGTACATACATGCCATTTCCAAACCTGACAATTTTTAAAACCAAAATATTACAGAAGGGTGTTATGCAAAATAGGAAGGCTTCTAGCTTCATTCTCTCCATCATCACGGGAAGAATACAAGTACCAACATACCAATCAATGTGATTTAACAGATTTAATCTAGGTATGTCTTTTGTACTTTTAAACTTGAAATACTTCCAAAACAATGGCTTGTGGAATTGTCATTCATAAACGTGCAGAAAAACCTTTGACTTTTATACAAAAACAAAACGTTTTTTGTGTCAAACAAGCAGACCTTAAAATATGCTTGCCGAAGGCTTACAACATCCGGCTGCTCTCTCCTCTCTACCATCCCTTCCATTCAAACGGCCTACATAAGAAGAAATATCAAGAAATGAGCTAAACAATGCCACCAGCATGCAAGAAGGCTAACCTCACAGAAGACGGCACAGTAATGCAAAGGATATTATATGATTTGTCCAAGATCACTGTATCGGCTGCTGGCAAAGCCAGGATACAAGCATGAACACTTTGGTTCCACAGTCTTTTATTCACGTCTTGGACTAATAGTTTATGCTCATCTTTGAAGGGGAGTGCCTAGGTTTTAGAACACCCCATCTGAACAAACCAATCTCTAGACCTTCAACATACGAATGACATGTTAGTTTGTATAGCAAACCATATCTGGTGCAGGAACATTGCTGATAATAGCACCTCTTGTACCCCAAAACCAAGCACATATGCAGGTAGGTTTATAAACTGTAGACATGGGAAAGATTCAGCCAGCCTTGCTGGAATTTGGTCTTCTAATCTTTCATATGTACACATACCTCTGCAATGAGTGCTTAACACACTGAGCTAACTTCTGAACCATTGCATCACTCAATTTATCAATATGGATGTCAACATTCCCACAAGGAGAGAATGCTACAGAAGTTGTGCTCTACGGAACACATAAACTATGTATTCCACAGTGAACACAGAAAGCATTACATGATTAATTGATCAAGGCAGAATTTACTTGTCAAACCAGACAGGCAATAGGTTTAGCATCTCAGCAGCATGCCATAAAATCTTCTGGTGTGTGCGATTTAAGTCTGGTGAAAAATTAAATCTTACTTTAGATCAGGCAGCCTTGTGGGGGCACCCCTCCAAGGCGGGGGCCCTGGGCAAGTGCCCCTTTTGCCCTCCCATAAAAACGTCTCTGAATAAGCAACGTCACCAAGATTCATCATAGACTCCTGTGACAAATGTCTTCACCAAATTTTGCTGGCTTTGGCTTGTCTGGGCCATATACATGTAGTAGCGTCCCTTCAACACTGTTCCCCTCAACGTAGCCCTGTGAGCGAAACTTGTACGGGAGGCAGATATTTGTGAACAGAGCCCCTAATTCACAAAGTGTTACCCCCTTGAATTTGCAAATAAAGTACATGAATACGTCTGAAATTGTCCTGTGACCATCAAATTTGACCGGAGTACAAAATTCATATCTATTGCTGTGTCAGGAGAACTGCTTTGCACATTGCTGTGTGCTTCCATGATTGTCAGAGAAGTCTACCAAAACAGTATTTCTTCTTTGGACAGCGTTCCTTACGGCGGTTAAACGTAAGGCCCAAATTAAGGCCAAGTCAAGGCAGACATGCGTCGTTTCAGATGCTGTCTTTCGTTGCTGTAGGCCTGAAAGAGCTTTCCTGAATGAACCTAGAAACTCACACATTCAGGTGTTTCATTCAGTTTGAAGTTCAGGCAAGCTGTTAAGAAGCTTGTCCTAAGTTTGAGCACATGGCTTAAATGGGAATGTTTGGCTCCTTTCAGTCCCATGCAGCTTCTAGGGAGGCAGGAATTTGCTGCTGGAGACAGGGGACAGACATTTTAGAAAAGGTTAATAAAATGGAGTGCATTAAGGGTAGTTAAGTAGGAACATGGGTAGTGAAGGGTAATGAGTGAGTGGGGTGCAGGGTGTCAGATTTAGGGTTGATTACTGTGTACACTATGCTCTATGATACATTCAGCCATTTTGTTTGTGTGGGCGAGCAGCACAAGTTTCATCACCAAAGATTCGGGGAGGGGGGTGACACACTGGTGCATGTCAATCTCTTGAATTGAGTGCAAGTAGACGTGCTATTTTGTGACACCTGTGAGGCTGGGACAGGAGGAGCCAGCAATCACTGGTGAGCAGCATTTGAGAGAGACATGAGATGTTGAGATGTGGTTAGTGGCTGCCACACCGTTTATTGTCCATGAATGAATTGATGAGACACATGCCAAGAGGAGCTAAGAATCATAGAGGGAAGCATGGGTGAGTGTCACTCTCATACGATGTTGCTTGTAGGAAGAATCTGTGATTTGGGGTGGCGGGTCACACAAGTCAGTGTCTGTCTTGTGAAGCAAATGGATGAACGACATGCATGCTGCAGGTAAAAGCTAGGAGAAGAAGCAGAGGAGCACAGAACCCCTGGGGGCAGCTTGTGCAAGAGACATTCTAACCTAGTTTTGCTTGAAGGGAGCAGTAAAGATTTGTGCAGGGTGTTACACACTGGTCAGTATCTGTCTTGGGAAGTGAGTGGACAAGTGACGGGGGATGAGGAGTGCGATGGGTCTGGAATGCCTGAAGGCAACTTGTGGGAGGGACAAGCTCACCTGATTGTGCTGGGTGGCATCAATTAATGGAGATTGGCAGCACACCTGTCTCTTAAAGCGAGTGGATGAAATACATGTCATTGGTTGACCTCTAGTAAGAGAACTAGACAGAGCTACGAATCCCTGAGGGCATATATGCGACAGACATGCTTATCTGATTTGGATAGGAGAGTGGATGAGATTTGTGTAGGTGGGTGGTAATACACCAATCAGTGCTCTACTCTTGAAGTGAGTGTTCAAGATACATGCCATCATGTTGCACTTGGAATGAGGAGTGTGAGTAGTCAGGAATATATGAGGGCAGCTTGTCAGAGAGATGTGCTCTCGTGATTTAACTGGGAGGGAGTATCAGAGACAGGGCAAGGCGAGACCAATCAATCTGGGTAAAAGTAGAGGCCAGAAATGGATGTGGTCAAGTGAAGGTATCATCCAAATCAAGTATTTGTAACCAACCCTTCAAAGGTTGCTCTGTGGTACATGCACCCAGTGGTGGCTGGTAGATTTATGAACTGGCGACCGACCGAGTGCACCAAGGGAGTCTGATGAGAAGAAGGAGTGTACAGGGATTCCACCCCAGAGAAACCTTCTCAAAATAATGGGTTAAAATGGTGCTTTTATCAGCCTTTTCTGTGCAAAATAGGGTGAAAACCCACACAATATTGTATGGTAGCACCGGAAAATCCCCAATAGATCCAAGTTACCAGCAGTTTGTAGGATGATTTTCGTATGCATTTTCATTATGCCTTTGCCCATAAAATATGGCAGTATATAAAACATGTTCATGCCAGCTGTCCATACATGTCCATTTGCTTGGATGGTCAGGAAAGGTCCTAATGAGAAAAGGGGGTTCCCTTTGTGTGCACCATATTGTTGACTGGGGGAGCAGCGGAGTTGGCGCCATGTTGCAATTTTATATGTATCTAGCATAGTTAATGAGAATGGGATATTAGTGTTACTTCGTCTTCACAAACTAGGGGGCACTGAATCAACAGTGTACAGGGCGATGCCCTGACTTATAGCTTTAGAACACGAACCAATATTTCTGTGGCATAAAAACGAGAGTGATCCAATCAATGGGTGTCTCATGGAGAATGGTTGCTTTGAAAGACAGAAGGAAATTATGAATTTCTTACTAAGTCTGCTTAGTCCCAATCTGTGTATCTAGAAACCATTGATGGGCCGATTATCAAAAAGGGACAGGAGAAGCAGGTAGAGAGAAATTATTTTTGAATAACCAACTACAATCTTGGCAATTGTTGCACCCCCATTAGTCCATCGCCACTCATGTTCATGTGACAATGTATATAGAAAAGGAGTATTAAGAAACCACCCACTAAGGGAATTCTATCAGCTTTCTATTTGTGGGTACTAAATATTTTAATATTCCATATACTAGCTGAGATAACATCGGCAGACTTAGGTTGAAACAAACAATGCAGGTCTAAACACCCACCAGGGAGGGAAAAGCCAAGTGTGATGGCATTCCCTGTTAGCGGGAGACCCACTGTGAAGACAAACACATCCAGACCATCTGCCTTTAATCATTTTAGATGAGGAAGGGTATGGGGAAGGTAAAATGTTGTTAAGAGTGACAGTAGGGTAAGTACAGTCTCCACTCAATAACAGCCTGTATATCGGTTTCAGTGGTTCGATTGTGGATTAAACCCCTTTCATCAGGACAGTCTTCAACGTTGTCTGGTACACATCAAATTCAGTATCCAAGACAGAGAAATGTGGTATACTTTACCCCGCTTCAATTGCCAGGAACTGGAAAGCTCATGCGTGAACCTGGGGACAGAACAAACAGCCCAAGGTCACTATTTTGCTACAGCTTCAAATGAATTGAATCAGAAAGTCCAATATAGTTAATGCCTTTCTTTCAATAATGGTCTTTTGTGAAACACAATTTAGATACATCAAAAATTGTTTTAAGCAATCATTTTAAAATGGAATGTATGAAACACTAATGCATCACTAAGCTGTTCCCAAGAGGCACTACAAGGCATATTAGTGTGTTATAAAGATCAAGGGCACTAGCCTTCCAACATTCCGGGTCATACCCCAGGGTCCCCGTGTAGGGGGGAAAGGGGAAGACGAGCATCTTATATTTCAATCTTGGTACATCTTGCAACGACGTATCTGCTGCTGTCAAGGCAATAAAAGAGCAGCAAATCACTTATTGGGCCCAGGAATGCACATTGTTAGGTGCTACATCCTGTGTCGTAAAATACTCTGGCCCCATTTCCAAACCACACAATCGCATATCATACAGTATGGTGAGGTTAAGAAAAGGCATACTCTGGTCTCAAGTTGTAAACTAATTGTCATTCAAAAACTTTAGTTGCTACAAAATAAAATGGGACATCTGACGGCACGGCAGCCATTCTTGTCCACCCGGGTTCGTCCCAAAGCATGCATCTCTGCCACAACAGGAGTCACATATCATGTTGTTGCCTGCCCTCTAGAATTCGGAAGAATAATTACCTTATTGCTGCGTGTGCGTCTCCGTCCAGAGCCAAAACGGGACTCAGTCGTCTATCAGTACAGAGGACTGGAACACTGAAAGTTACCTGATCGTGACTCCATTGTGTTTAAAGGGAATTGTGATCAAGTGGGCCAAGTCACCTGATGTGATCTCCGTCGCAGCGTGTACGGACACAGGGTAGATCGCTCATCCGTCTGGTCCGTAAAGGTGAATGAGGGTCAGGCGGATCAGGCTGAGTCCTGCCAATAGATATCTGTTCACAATTGTCATGGTACCTTGTGTTTAAGCTGTTACATTTAGTTTTGCACACACGTAGCAATATAAATGTCAAAAGCGCAGATGAAATATAAAAACAATATGGGCATGGTGTGCCACGAAGCACCTAGAAACTGGGCAACGAGGAGTTTCATAATGTGCATGCGAGAAAGGAGATTTGTCATGATGGAACCCACTGTGAAGAGGACACAGTAGTTTTAAAATATGCGTCCATCGACATACATAGATGGAGCCTCAAGGGACATATGTTGAGGACAGTTAGGGCTGCATGGAAAACGTCGCATCTGTATGCCGTGTGCTTTTCAAAGTTTGGATAGGCCCTGCACTCAGGGTTTTGGGAGGTGAATTCTGTGTGACTGGGAAAACTGTTTGTTTCAAGGTTAGAGGCAGAGGGAAGGCAATGGGTAGCCATGACATTATGAGATGGTCAGTTACAGCCAGGCTGGGTTTTTATGACTTGGCAGCATTGAGGAAAGGAGATGCAATCTGTTTAAGTGCATGGGAGCTTGTTATTTATTATCCAAAGGAATCTGGCCATATGTTCGCGGCTGAGTAATAAACCTACGTGAAGGGACACCTAAGGGCAGAGATAACTGGTACTTTAAGGGGTGAATCATTTTCTTATAATGTGTCTGGAGGTCTTGCTTGTTGAATTGGTAGTCATATAGATTATAGTGAAACAAGGAAGCCTGTAAGTCAGGGTGGGTGAGATAGTTATCACTAGTTCAAAGGAAACGTATTGTTCTGAAATAGCAAAGAATGTAAATGAATACGTTGGAAAGTGTCCTGTGACCATTCAGTTTGCTGGGAATTCAAAATACATATCTATTGCCGTGTCAGAAGAACTGTTTGGCAGCTGTGTGCGTCCATGATTATCAGAGGACTCTGCCAAAAAAGTAATTCTTCCTTTGACAGCATTCCTTACTCTGGTTGAACGTAAAGCCCAAAGTAAGAGCATGTCAAGGCAGACGTGCGTCATTTCAGGTACTGGGTTTCGTTGCTGTCTTTTCACTTAACAAACAGCTTGATCGGTGTGGTTTTTGAATATTCTTCCACACTGGCAATCTACTCCAGCACAGGAATTCCTCTGCGACAGGACGCCCAACTGTATCCCATGCTTCCGTTCTCCAGAAATTTGCGTGCAGCGTATCTTGCAGCCAACGGTAAGCGGTCTGCATGAACTTTTTAATTGAGAGTTTGTGGAGGGTGTACGCTTTTGGGGAATGGCCTCAATAGCATCCGGAATCTAAACGGTTTCAATGTGGGGACCGTTTTAGGACAGCATGCCGCTATTGGATGTACATAGATGCGGATGGACATGGGGAACTTCTCCTCCAATTTGAAGTATCTAGACACACGCAGTGGGTGATATTGACTCTCCCCTTTTCCCCTTGTTTTGGTTTGGAGATCTCGCCCTTTTCCTTCTTTCCCTTCTCTAAACGCCTTGTGTTCCCCTTTCAAAAATAGTCTGATGGGCCTTTTAGTCGCCCTGTTCTGTATAGCACGGTATTCTATACCATTATTAGCATTCTTATGTTGAAATCAGGACATGATTGAATGTTACAAAGGGTCATTTTCCCCATTGTTTTATTGTTTTCAGGCAATTCCTGGTGAATTAAGTGCCCACGCCTTGGACACGTCATTAACTTGATATTAAGCATCCTGAGACTGTGGAAACAGAAAAATTGACATGAGGCCGGGAAGCCCAAAATGGAAACACACCAACACAGGTTACAAAGGACCATATAAAGCGCTTTATTTCAAAGATTCAAAGTTACCAAATTATCAAAGTCAATTGACATGCGAATAGCTATTCAGCTCTCTGACTCACATACGAACCTCCAACGATAAGGTTTCGTACCGCAAGTGGGAGAGACCGAATATCTGGATGCTCGGGTCTTTTATACAGTTTGTACCACATTGGCCAGCCCCCTTGCAAGTTAACCATTCCTGAAACTGTGGCTAGGGTTCGTAGCCAGGTCGAACATACAATTTACATACATTAGATCAGTTCCGCTGATACAGTTACAGATTTACAAAAGGTTGAACAGAGGACAGGGTCTTAGTTCATGACCCTAACAGGTAGCCTGCGGACATATT
This sequence comes from Ambystoma mexicanum, assembly GCF_040938575.1. Taxonomy (NCBI): domain Eukaryota; kingdom Metazoa; phylum Chordata; class Amphibia; order Caudata; family Ambystomatidae; genus Ambystoma; species Ambystoma mexicanum. The sequence continues at coordinate 1,374,456,465 of NC_090931.1, forward strand.
GTTTATTCACGTGTGCGGAGGTCACCATGGCCGAAGTCTTACTTGCAATGTCATTCGGCCTCCATTTTGTAGTTCGGGGTGACTTCCACACTGCAAGAATACCTAAAATGGCGGCTAGATCCAAGATGGCGGCTTACACGATACATTGAGGTCAAGACCTTGCCGCGGAACCTATGTTCACAATGTTCTTTTAGACAGCTTGGCGTAGGCCAACATACATTTAAACAATGCGATTGGGGTCACAATATTATATCAATTTCCACAGACCCTCCTTTTGGCCTATGCCAAGTGCTAAAACATATTTTTCTAGTACTTTTGAAAATACTTGAAGGCATTATCATTTATAGGTTCCGCATCATTGTCTGAAACATCAATAGCCATAAGGTCGTTCATAAGAACTTCTTGCAACATGAACTCTTTAGATGCTGTCTTCGGTGTGTATATTTTATGCCCTATTGCGCTCATTACCTGAGCACAACATCCCCCCATCATTCCGCATATACTTGGGAGGCATTGAAAACAACAACAAAGGAATAACAGAGTCCCTAAAATACCTAAAATGACAGAAAGCACCTTCCACCCCCAAGATCGCAGAGAATCCCAAAACCAGGTACTAAGGCTCCAGTCTCCTACAGGGATATGGACTTCAGAACTGAGAGTGTGTAAGTTCTGAATTGCTTTGAATATGGTTGGTGAAGAATCTGGTACGAAAACACAGCAAGCGGACCCCACTAATTTACATACTCCACCTCGTTCAGCTAAAATGACATCTAATGCCATTCGATTTTGTAATGCTACCAATCTTATCGCCTTTTGCTCTAAGGTCATATTGTAGAGTATGTCCGTGGTCCGGTTGATCGTTTTCTCCAATACCCTCGCTAGTCCCCTAATATTTTCTGAATTTGCTATTTGCCCCCAGAAGGGGACTACTGATTTGGCTATATCCCCGAACACTTGTCCGGGGGTATCTCCATCATTATCTCGTCGTGGGCGAGCCTTAGATACCTCTAAGGTACTGGCTATAAATACACCTGGTAATAATATCCCTAAGTAACAAGTTCCCTGCCAATCTTTAGGCAACCAGGGAAAAGCTAAGCTACCACAAACAAAATAAACGGGTCCCCCTACATACAAAGGCCTATTTTCCCCAGTCAAATTTACGATATTTACACAAGGCTCGAAATCTCCCATTGGCCTAGTGCCATTTCTTTGTACACAGAAAGAGACAGAATCAGGATTGTGATTTATAGAGTAAGAAGGAGGCATGGCATCCTTATTGCCTATCGGAGCCATCTTGAAAGATACTAGATTTTGGAAAGGAAAAGAAAGTTTATCAGACGGCCTAATAGAAGCGACGTTAGGTCTACTCCTATTTGCGAAAAGCGAGCATCCCAGGGGAGTCAATTCACGTCTCTCAAATTCATTCAAATTAGTGCCATCGAAGTTCCCTGAGATGCTATCATTCCATCGGCCAAAGAAAAGTGCTCTAAGAGAGGCATAGCAGGAGGTCGTCAGAGGTAAGGGATGTATATACCATCCCAGTCCCTTGTTCCCATGTTGTGGCAAATGCGTGCAAACCCAACAATTACTCCTATTAAAAATTGCATGCGTAGCATTCATCACTATCATCAGAGTGTTATTATGATATTTCTGTCTATGCCGAGAGTCCCTAGGGGACAGAGTATGAAGGTGTACAGAGGGAGTCAAAACAGTTGGTACAATTTCGGTCGGTAACAGAGGCTTCAAAGGATAAATGTCTTCGAAGTACCATAGTCCCACGGCAGCAGTTGCAAAACTAACAATTATTAAAACAAGAACACAACAGTACGTTTTCAGGGCCCAGGAGCATTGTCCATTGTTCGAATTGGTCACCTCTTTGTTTACAAGTTCGATACGAGGAGCAGTGGTGAAAGCGGCAGGCATCATGCTTATCCCGATCGACGGCCCCAAATGTTCGTTTGCTGGCGGCTCTTCGGCCGAGCGACTTCTTAGTCCTTCCCAACCCTAGCCAACAGAACCCTCCTTTTCTTTGTTCACAAAAAGGGAAAGGATAACAGTAATTTCAATTCACCTCGTTTTCTTCCGATGCACGATGGGCGTGCAGCAATTTTTGTTTCCGTGATCGAAGGTTGTACCTGATGGTACCCGAGTTTGCTGAATCCAAAAGCAAAGTATCGTCGCTCCCTGAGGGGAGCGTCGCGTCGGTGGCGACGGAAGTCGCAGAACTTGAAACAAGATTTTCCGGAAGTGATTGATCAAAAGAGTGTGGAGACAAGATGGACGGTTCCCCGAGCTCCTCGGGCTCAGAGGACTTCTCCGATACACTCACGGCGCTGCCTGCTACTCCGAGATCAGAGATCGTAGCATCAGCGAGGGGTTCTGTTTCTTCTGTAGCATGTGGCGTCGGGTGAGGAATCTTTTTCACATGCGTTGCATGTATCCAGTGTTTCTTGCCTGCCACTCGTACTGCCGTCCTGGTGACCAATAGGACTTGGTAGGGTCCACGCCAGCGAGGCGCGAGACAGGAAGACCTTTCGTAGGCCTTGACCAAGACCCAGCTTCCTGGCAATATATCGTGTCCTGGGCCCGTAAACCGTACAGGTAAGGCAGCATTCACCTGGTGGTAAATGAAATACAGATTTTTAGTCAATTGGTTACAGTAGTCTACGAATAATACATCCTCCACATCCCTTAGGGCTTTAGGTTTAGGGAGACCCCAAATATTGGCTGGTCTTCCCATCACTACTTCAAATGGAGAGAGCCCAGTTCTAGACTGGGGTGTGGTGCGCATTGCTAACAAAACAATAGGTAAAGCATCCGGCCATTTCAATTTAGTATCGGCACATGTTTTTGCAAGCTTGTTTTTCAGTATACCATTATGTCTTTCTACCAACCCCGCACTTTGAGGGTGCCTAGCTGAATGAAAACGTTTCTCTATTCCTAAAGCAACACATATTTGCAACATTACGGCTGCGATGAAGTGGGGCCCGTTGTCCGACCAGATTATCCTCGGGAGCCCAAAACGAGGAAAATATTCTTTGACCAAGATCTTTGCAGTCGTCATGGCGGTAGCATCTTTGACGGGGAAAGCCTCAACCCATTTGCTAAAAGCACAAATAATAACAAGAACATATTTCAAGTTGTTACAACGCTCCATTTCAATAAAATCAAGGTGAATGGTTTCGAAGGGAACAGAGGGAGGTCCGAAACTTCCCCTTGGAGCCGCTGTCCCTTTACCCACATTATGCTGTAAGCAGATTATACAATTCTGGACGTATCTTTTAGCTGTTTCCAAAATCTTATCATTGACCCAAACCTGCTGTAGTATTTTTACAATCTGCTGGGCACACACATGTGTTGGGCCGTGTGCCATCGTAACCATTGCAATTACATAAGAATCTGGAAGCAACCATTTCCCGTTAGATGCGTCCACCCAACACCCTTCGTCATCCAATTTCCCCATGCCTTCAACCCACTTCCTGGATTCATCAACAGTGGCATCAGTCTGAATATCCCGTACAGACCCAATGCCTTCATCTATTATACAACCATCTCTCACTTCCCTCGCGGTATACATGTCTGTGCTAAGGTCTGTGGCTGTTTGTCTAGCTATCGAGTCTGCAAAAGCATTTCCTTTGCCCACATCGTCTATGACCTTACGATGAGCTGCACATTTCATAATCGCTAGCTGTTTAGGGAGTGAGAGTGCTGAAAGTAACTGTACTATGAGGGGACCATGCTGAATCTTGGTCCCATGTGAGGTCAGAAACCCTCTTTCCGACCACAATTTTCCGAAGTTGTGAGCCACCCCAAAGGCATACTGACTATCCGTATAAATATTAACTCTATGCCCTTGGGAGAGCTCACAAGCACGGGTCAACGCTATAATCTCTGCGGCCTGCGCAGAGTTATGCGGAATCCTTTTAGTTTCTACGACCTTATTCAAGGTCGTAACTGCATAGGCAGCTGTAGATGTGCCATTCGGAAGTTTAAAGCAGGAGCCATCACAAAACAGCTCCCCTTCCGCATTTTCCAAAGAAGTATCTGAGAGGTCTATTCTGCCCTTCGTTTCTTGTTCGGTGGCATACAGGCAGTCATGTGATCCATCATCACCGCAAGCAGTAGTTTGCGGGAGAGGCGAAAGTTCAGCCGGATTGAGAACACAACACCTTTTAATTTGGATATGAGGAGCAAATAGGACTAATTCATACCTGGTCAACCGGGCAGAAGTAAGGTGTTGTGTTTGAGTTTTGTTCAATAGAATATCGACAGAGTGAGGTACCATCAAAATCAAATCGTGGCCTAGAACCATCCCCTCACTCTGTTTTACAGACGCAGCAGCAGCAGCAACAGCGCGCAGACATCGCGGCAAAGCACATGCAACAGGATCGAGGGCGGAGGAATAATAGCCGCACGGCCTATTCTTCCCTCCATGTTCCTGTGTTAACACAGACAAAGCACATCCATTACATTCATGCACAAACAAGACAAAGGCCTTATCGTAATTTGGTGTACCCAGAACCGGTGCTGAACACAGCGCGGCTTTGAGAAGCTCAAATGATCGTTGTTGTTCCGATTCCCATGGCAGTGGCAGAGAAATGCCCTTCTTCGTCAAAGCCAACATCGGTTTTACCACTAGGGCAAAGTTTGGGATCCACATTCTACAGTAGGACGCCATCCCTATCAGGGCTCTGACTTCCTTCTGCGTTTTTGGGACAGACATGCCAGAAATGTGTTTTATTCGTTCAGGTGTCAATCTTCTCCCCTCCTTTGACAGGAGGTAGCCTAGATAGGCGACTTCCTGGCAACAATATTGAAATTTTTTTAGTGAAGCTTTGTGACCATTTTCAGCTAAATGAACAAGCAACAATATAGTGCCTTCTTTACAAGCTTCCTCAGAGTCTGCAGCCAGGAGCAAATCATCTACATATTGAAGCAGCGTACAAGTAGGTGGCAATTCAAGGGTGTCGAGCTGTTCTTTTAAGGCTCTACTATAAATACTAGGACTTTCAGTATACCCTTGAGGTGCCCTTGTGAATGTAAACGAGCGTCCCCCCAAGGTGAACGCGAACAAATACCTGCTCTCCTCATGTATCGGAATACTAAAGAAGGCGTTTTTTAGGTCTACGACGCTAAAGTGCGTAGCCGTAGCAGGGATCATTGTTAAAATCGTCGTTACATCAGGCACGATTGGAAATTGTGGGGCCACTACCCGGTTAATAGCACGAAGATCTATTATAAACCGGTACGGAATTGCATTGTCGCCTTTCTTATATACCGGCAAGATCGGGCTGTTACATAAGCTACCTGTAATCTCTTCGATCACTCCACGATGTACAAAATCGGAGACAATGCATTTCAAAGCGCGCTCGCCCTCAATCGAAATTTTATATTGCGGAATGCGCGGTAGCTTAACCCCATGTTTTAATACTATCTTTACAGGGTCAATGTGCAAAATCCCGACATCATTGTCGTCTATTGCCCACAAGCGTTCTGGGACAATGTCAAATTCAGGAGGTAGAGGTCGGGTCAAGTATTGGGAGTTAAAGGGTTGCTGAGGTGAAACTGTCAATCTTATTCCGTCAGGGGAACAATGGATCACTGCATTCAGTTTCTTCAACAAATTCAACCCCAGCAAATTTTCTCCACAGTTTGAAGTAAGAAGAAAAGGGCACTGGTCTGTAAAAGGACCCTAAGAAACAGACACCGGCGCAGAAACCGGACAAACAGTTGGTATACCAGAAAACCCTATAGAAACGTTTGTTTGCCCTGACAGGGGAATGTTTGGAACCCGAGAATGGTCAATGGAGCACTTCTGTGCTCCAGTGTCAATCAAGAATTGATGTTTCCTATTCCCCACCAATAGTTCAACATAGGGGCCCTTCTGAATAACAGGAATAGGTAGTGGTTCCAAACGCTGCTTCGGGCAATCCTAGTAAGGCAGAACTTCATCAAAGGGAAGTTCCTCAGAGAGATAGACGGCGGAAGGGTGATCAAATATATTTCTTGAATCCATACTCGGAGTCTGATTTTCCTGCGAAAAAGGTTGCTGGGGATTTCGTAAAAGCTGACCCCTATCAGGGCCCCCTATACCAGGGCGGCCCCGCGGTCGCCTACCCATACCTCCAAATGTGCCTCCTGACCTCTGACTGAGGGCAGGGCATTGTGCTCGCCAGTGACCTTCCTGGCGGCAATAAGCACACTGATTAATGTTTACAGAATTTGGAGGAGTATTTCCTCTTGGAATGTACTGACCCCTGGTTTGCGTCGTACCTCCTCTAGGGTTTCTAACAATTTGTTGCAATAATACCTTAGTTTTCAGGTCACCCCTTCTTTTTTCGATTTTCTCTTTTTTGTTATTAACCCGATTCTCATAATACTGAGCCATATGCAAAACCTCTGACTGAGATTTTGCCTGCCAAGCGCTCTCCGAGGACATAATCTGTGACTGGATGTCTGGCAACAATCCACGCACGAATTTGTCCACAAACAACCTCTTCCCCGACTCGGTACCCAAATCCTGTCCACTAAAGTCGGAGAATACTTGTTCAAATCTATTAAAGAACTCGGTGGTACCTTCAGTTTTCCCTTGGACACAGGCAGTAAGCTTGTCCCAAATAATCCTTTTCTCCGGGATTATAGTTTTTAATTTGGCAACTATTCTATCGGGTAAAGTGAGTATTACCTGGGGTGGTTTCTCACCAGCTGGTCGTTCCCCATCTAGTCTAGTTAAATTTACCCATGTATCCCCTAATCCCGGCACATCATCTACTGTCCGTATTTGTTTCCATACATCAATAGGCAAAAGTACTGGAAACAATAAATCCATGTCACTTAAGGTGAACACGGAAGACTGCAAAACAGATTCTATTTCTTTATAAAACCCTGTCGGGTTCTTCCTAATATCTGGTACCGATTGTCTGATCGTGTTCACTTCCTGCCGAGAGAACGGGACGTGAACAAACTGTGATACATAGTGTGCTGGGATATCCACCGCGGGAGCACCAGTCACCGCGTTGGCGGGGATTTCTACTTTTGGGACAAGGGTCGGAGGGACCTCTCTCATAGGCAACTGAGATATCGGGACCTCCGACCGCTTACTGAGTAATAAGGCCAAATCGAGCGCTAAGGCAGCTGTAGAGGTGTCGGGCGAAAAAGCTCTTTTACAAATACCTATTAACTCTGTGGGGCAACCAACCTTCTTTCTTATACATTCTTCCTGCAAGTGCTGTACCATCACTTGAATTACCTTCCTTTGCATTTCTACCGTATATTGGCTATATGTATCGTATACCTCATCCGGCGGTATTGATGAATCCGAGATCCATCGGACCGCATCTCTAGTACAAATCCGTACTTCCTCGGGTGCTGATCTTCGGCACGAAAGGAACCGTTTCTGCACATATATTCTATCGTCTTCATCATCCTCATTTCGCAATCTTTCAAAATCCTGTCTAAACCCAAACAATCTATCAACATGCCCATGTACCTTCTGTTCGGTATCCCTCGAGAGTGCTAAATCGTTCAGATCTCTCACCCCTTGTGGGAGATCCGAAGTCTGCAGTCTACCCCACATTACACCTAAGTGAATCCCCAGGCCTTCAATAAAAACGTTTTTCTCGGGAAAATCGTGCAAATTAGATAATGTTGAAAATGCATCGTTTTGATCACCCTTTTCCATGCAATGTTTAGCCCAAGCAAATAGTTCCTGTTTCCTGCCCGCAGGAACAGTACTACGAGTCACAATTTTCGACCTTGCACCAAGGTCTAATTCAGTAAATACGGGACTCCCCGGAATCGAAAGTGTAGGAGAACCTAACAGAGGTGCAGAGGAATGAGGTAATGTAACAGACGGAATAGACAGAGGAGCGACAGCCAAAGAACTAGAAACAGCAGGCTGCGTAGGGGGAGTAGGAATAGCAACAGGAACAATAGCAGGAACGGGCAAAGCGCCCACAACAGGAGCATATGGAGGTGGCGCTGAAGAATCAGGCCTCCGTTCATTTAATATCTTTTCAATAAACTCCTCAGAAACATGAAAATCTTTAGAGGGGTAAATTTTCTGGACTCCGAGCGAGAAAGCTCTATCCATTCTCTGAGTTTCATCTAATCGTTTTTCTTTGTCATATAACAATGCCTTTTCGGCATTCGTTTTATGACGTCGTGCATGTTTATCCCTACTCTTAAGCTGCTGTAATGCTTCCTTTTTCCAATTTTGTAAGACATCGAAGGCCGCTGGCCTAGCCTTCTTTTTAAGCAAAATCGACTCTAAGTATTCAATACGGGGGATCTCAAAACTACCATTGATTGGCCACTGAAATTCGGAGGCATTTCTGGTCTGTCTGTGCCAAATGTCATTAAATACAATACTACCAATGCCATACTTACAGTACATAGTACACGCCGGCGACCCCTCCTGTGGTGCCGGACGGCTAAATTCAAAGGATTGTCGATCGCTGCGGAATAGAGCCCTAAAGCAGCTAGACAATTTCCCAGGCATTTCTCAAAGACTTGGTGTTACCTGGTCCAATAATTGTGTCTGCAGATACAATGCGCCAAATTCAAATGTCAGGGTTAAATTAAGAGCCGGGTCACGACTGCACCTGACCAAACCTAAGGAGGACCGTACGGTTTTCAAAGGACTTCAACTAACAAATTTTACCTGCGTTTAGTGGTTTCGGCAAATCTGCCCGCCTCGGATTTGGACCCTCGTCAAGATGCCGTGTCAGACCGCACAACTATCGCCCAAGGATCGGATCGTGCAGCGCTGCCGAGGTATCGCGTCTCGATCGGTCGGGCCCGCAGAATCACACCGTCCGATCCCGATTCGATAGTCTGCGTCAACCTTCAATGATCCGGCATCAATCTTGAGGGTCCCTATTCGGGCGCCAACTGTGGAAACAGAAAAATTGACATGAGGCCGGGAAGCCCAAAATGGAAACACACCAACACAGGTTACAAAGGACCATATAAAGCGCTTTATTTCAAAGATTCAAAGTTACCAAATTATCAAAGTCAATTGACATGCGAATAGCTATTCGGCTCTCTGACTCACATACGAACCTCCAACGATAAGGTTTCGTACCGCAAGTGGGAGAGACCGAATATCTGGATGCTCGGGTCTTTTATACAGTTTGTACCACATTGGCCAGCCCCCTTGCAAGTTAACCATTCCTGAAACTGTGGCTAGGGTTCGTAGCCAGGTCGAACATACAATTTACATACATTAGATCAGTTCCGCTGATACAGTTACAGATTTACAAAAGGTTGAACAGAGGACAGGGTCTTAGTTCATGACCCTAACAGGTAGCCTGCGGACATATTGTTTATTCACGTGTGCGGAGGTCACCATGGCCGAAGTCTTACTTGCAATGTCATTCGGCCTCCATTTTGTAGTTCGGGGTGACTTCCACACTGCAAGAATACCTAAAATGGCAGCTAGATCCAAGATGGCGGCTTACACGATACATTGAGGTCAAGACCTTGCCGCGGAACCTATGTTCACAATGTTCTTTTAGACAGCTTGGCGTAGGCCAACATACATTTAAACAATGCGATTGGGGTCACAATATTATATCAATTTCCACAAGGCCCGTGAAGTATTTTTTCAGCAACACTCCTACGAGTGTTCATGTCAAATCTATATTGCTGTCGATTGTGACTGGGTATGTTCCTTGTTGCGTTTTAGCAGAATTTGCACATTTTTCTATAACAATGTTTTGTATGTTACTTGTTGTTCACAGTTCCTGGTGAATTTCCACAATTATTGCACCTTATTTTGGAAAGAAACATGTTGGTATGTGGATGAATGAGTAATGGTGAGTTTGTATGGAGTGTTAGATTTAGCTAATATGCGTATTTGCACAGCACATGACACTTTTATAACACCACTGACATTTTTATGTCATTTGATCCAATACTCTTGACCTACTGTTTCACCGTCTGTAACTTATTTTGCACTGTTTACTAGTGTTTCATTTGTGTATGCCTATTTTTTGTTGAAACCTCATGGTTCACTTTGGCACCCAGTTAATTGATTTATATATGTTAATAAAACTGTTGATATATTTTTTTTAAACATAGACTCATTGTGTGCCTCTGAATCTAATGTTTTTCGAACTTTTCCATGGTACAACATTGCTAAAACAGTACCATTGCCTAACCTTAATGTTTGTAGTTAAAGGTGTTAAACCTTAATGAGGGTTGGTTAGCAGTGGCTAGTGCCACGCCCTCAGCCTCTTTCTGTGTGCATTAATTTAGTTGATGTAGGTCTGAAAGAGCATTCCTGAATGAACCTAGAACCACACACATTTCAGGTGGTTCATTCAGTTTGAAGCTCAGACAAGCTGTTAAGAAGTTTGTCCGAAGTTTGAGCTCATGGCTTAAATGGGAATACGTGGCTCTCTTTCAGTCACATGCAGTTTCTAGGGAGGCAGGAGTTTGTTGCTGGAGGCAGGGGACAAACATTTTAGAAAAGATTAATAAAATGACGTGCATGGAGAGTAGTTAAGTAGGAACATGGGTAGTGAAGGGTAATGAGTGAGTGGGGTGCAGGGTTTTAGATTTAGGGTTTATTACTGTGTGCACAGTGCTCTATGATACATTCAGCCATTTTGTTAGGAGAGCAACACAAGTTTCATCACAAAAGATTCGGGGGGGGGGTGACACACTGGTCCATGTCAATCTCTTGAATTGAGTGCATAATAGACATGCTATTTGGTGACACCTGTGAGGCTGGGACAGGAGGAGCCAGCAATCCCTAGTGAGCAGCATTTGAGAGAGACTTGCTTGCCTGAGATTTTTAGGCAGAGCAGTTGAGATTTGGGCAATGGGTGACATGCCAGTTATTGTCCATGAATGAATGGGTGAGATAGTTATCACCAGTTCAAAGGGAACTTATTTATTCTCCCTCTATTATTTATTTGAAGTGTCCATGCAAACCATGTGCAATCACGTCTGCGGTTAGAAAGTCCCTGACAGCTGGAACTTGTCATGAATTATGTTTAAATATGTAACAATGTAATGATGTCATGACCTACCACGGAAAGGGGTGTGCTACAAATATGAGTTGATGATGGTAGATACTTGAATGTGACAAATGAGAATGTGGGAATTAGAAAATATATGTTTTTTTTTGTATAGGTTTGACCAAACATATGTGGGAGGATGATTTGTAATAAAATATGTGGGAGTTTTTTAACTGTTTCAAAATCTGTATAATGTGAAGTGTTTCTGTGGTTCAGGGAGACTCAAATTAATTTAACTCTATAGCATCATCTAGCCCTTCCTGGCTGATTGTACAATAAACTTGCTTTACGTACAAATATGTACTCACTTCTTTTTTAATTTCCTAATATAGTTTGGTTAAATGGTTGGAGAAGGTGGAATGATATTCTGATGTTTGGGGGGGGCTTGTAATCTTCAATATGCCATCTGATTGTACTCCGGAGTCCCTCCTCTGGAAGAAAGCCTATGTTGTGGATAAATTGCCTGACACCAAGATGACACTGGGGACTGAGGGAGGTGGGAGGGCATGGGTGTTGGGGATTGAGGGAGGTAGAGGCCATGGGTGTGGGGGATTGAGAGCGGTTGGAGGGTACAGGTGTTGGGGATTGAGGGAGGTGGAAGGACATGGGTGTTGGAGATTGAGGGAGTTGGGAGGGCATGGTAGTTGGAGATTGAGAGAAATGGGTGGGCATGGGTGTGGGGGATTTAGTGTGGTGGGAAGGTTAGTTACTCTGTTTCTCTCTTGATTTACGATACACCCTTACTTAAAGTGTTGTGGTTTACATTGCTGTCTGTTGCATATCTGTATTAGAGGTAAGGGGAGAGTGTTCTGTTAGGAGAACCCCAAATAATGAATGTACATCTGCACATGATAGTAGTTGTGTGACAATACTTACCAGAGGTTTTAATTACTAAGAGTGATTCAAAAGGGCAAATAAATAATTATAAACCTTTGTACATATTTTGTCTAATTTGATTTATTGGAAAATTATTGGAGTGCTCTGTGTGCATCTCATTATACCCATCACGCTCACACCATCCTAAATCTAATACTTAACCCCTTAAGTGCCAAGGGCGAGGTATCTACTCCTTGGGATTACCTCCCTGTTGCCAAGGATGAGATACCTCGTCCTTGGCACTTAAGGGGTTAATGGAACAGCAAATGTTAGAAGGCATTGAATAGCAAAATACTATAATCACCAAAAAACGCCTTGACACTGGGGGGGTGGGGGGGTGACCCATCTATGGTAATCCATCCTAATCTACCTGGAAAGGATTTTGGTAGTCATCAGTGTCTCACAGAATCCATTCCTCAGGATGAATTTTAAAAATCAATTTCAACAGAATTTGGAACTTAGCCAGTGTTGGAAAGTGGGAGATACCATCCCCAAGCACTTTAGAATAAGGTGAGCTGCATTCCCCATTATAATCAACTCACATAGTATAGCTCAAGAAACAAACAAGACTGCCATTTTGTGTAGATGTTACTGCATTTAGCGTAGATGTTGTTAATCATAATTATGAGACAAGGCCCGTGCACAAAATGCAGCATTTCATGCACTAGGCCCTAATCGGGAGTCGAGAGAAACTTCCAGCTATGATCGAACTCCCATGAGTACAACTCACATTCTCAACCACCATAAAGCTCATTCATTGTTCTAACAGGGTTGCAAAGATTCTTTTCTATCTGAAAGGAATGTGCCCCACAAGGCTGCGATCATAGACTGGCGCCCGGTGTGAATGTTATCTCGCACTGGCCAAAGTCTGACCTGGCCCACCCAAAGGTGACCACGAGTTACAGCCCATATAACTGACTAAGCCCTAAAATCTTTGAATTCCATGGCATCAGGTGACCTTCGACCATCACCCCTAAAGTAACAAGTCTTGAATGTTCAAAGAGAATGGACATTGCACGTCTGTGATCTACAATCATGTTCTTTGTATTGCGAGGTGCTAGGAGGGATACATTATAGTTCAAAACGAGGGTGGAGACCTTGGGGCCAGATGGCGCAAACAGGGGTGGGTGAAATGTGTGTGTGGAGGTCAGAGTGCCCCAGAACCGTCTTTGTATCAGCCTTAAAGCCTGCCAGGTGCACATTATAATAATGAATTAGCATTGTTTTAGGAGTGCAGTTAATTTGTTCTTTGACCTTCATCGATGAGAAGAAGATGATCTCTGTAGCACCCACATGATTGAAGACAGTCGGACTGGGATGGCACTAACAATCTGGCATCCCTTACCGAGCAGGTGGATCCTGTATAGGTGCACACCAACCAGCCATGTGGGTATTTACTGTATTGTATTGCGTCACGATGACAATGTGTATCTGCGTGTATCATTTTTCAGCAGAATGTTCTTAGCAGCTGAGTTCTTTGCTGTTGCTCTCATCTTTGTGTGAGATTAAAACTTGTTATCCTTACAATATCCACTTGAGCCTTTCTTCCCTAGCGGGTTGTATTCACTCTGGTGTGAGTGTTCAGGGGTGTGCTTTCACCAGTAAGATAGGTCAGCAGGTTGAGCACTTGCTGGATGCAATCTGTGTGTGATCTGCAGGTCAAGGGTCCACATTCCGGCAAGGCCAACTCAGCATGTCATCATTTCAACTTCAGTTAGGTGATATTATTGAATCTATATATAGTATATGTACAAGCACTTAGGTGCAAGCGCTATGTAAATTACACATCATTATCAAGGTGTGGTGTTTTTGAACTGCTTACCATTTAGGATATTTGTTTGTGTGGGCCATGGGCCCCCAGCACAAAGAGATCCAATGATTTATGTTGTACAACGTTCAGAAGTCGAATGCGTAACTCTGTGTTTCTTTTTTTTAAATGCATTTATTGTGTTACATGGTTTAAATATAAAACCTTAACACGTACACAATGCTGTGTTTCATGTTGTGTTGACATAGTGAACAGGTAATATGGGAATGTTTGATGTAGTCCTCAGTGGCCAGCATACTACTCTAGAGACTAGAACAACATATGCAGGCATCCACTGGTCTTCCAACGTGCTGTAGTTCAGGTTCTCCAAAGGATTGTGCCCATTTTCCACATTCATTTCGGTGAGGGACTCTGGTCAAAGGTCAATTGCAAAAGCATCTCATTCTACCTGCACCATTCATAGAAAAGAACGTAACATGGATTTTTAGTTAATACCATACATGTCTAAATTGATTCAACGGTTTCAAAAAATGTGGCAAAAGACATACAGGCCCTCATTACAAGTCAGGCGTTAAGGGTTTAACGGCGCCGTCAGCGCTGTTAACCCTTAACGCCTGATTCACACTTTAACACCTGCTTTTTGCGGTGCCATAATTAGCGCCTTCCCCATCCCCATTATGCCCTATGGGGCCAAAATGGGAATGGGGAAGGGCAATTGGTGAATGGGGAATTACCGCCCCACTCACCTTGGAATGGGGCGGTAATTCCGCCATCCACCATGGCGGAATCCGCTAATAGCACCATGGTCCACCGCCTGACTTGTAATGAGGGCCATAGAGAATGATTGTTCTAAGGTCAACCGTCAACTACATGTACTACTTGTCTTTCATACACCATGCATGGGACCGTATATAAATAGCTTACTGATGGTGTCACACCTTTCGAATGGGTTGTGAAATAACAAAAACATATTTACAATCAATATTCTGAGGTCAAAGGCCACATAAAATGACCACTCTGACAATTTGCCCAATTGATGAGATAGCACATATTATAACCTTTACAGTGATACCCCACTTAGCAATATAAAATAAATGGTTTCTGAGAAATAGCAAAAAATGTCTTTGCAACTTCTCATTTCAAGGTCAAAGGTGAAATGTCATTGGCCCCTACACGCTACTTGATGCCTAGCATACAACGTAACTGACACAACCATTCCAATGACACCTCTCTTATGGCAATGTGCTAAATAGTAGTGAAGCAAAACCAAACAAATAAAACAATTTTGAGAAGTAAATTCTGAGGTCAAAGGCCAAGTGACAAAACCCCAGATTTTATCTGCTATATACAAAATATACACATCAAGGAGAACATCACTTATCAAAACTGGTTGCAGAACAGTTGACAACAAACACTCTGCAGTTAATATATGATATGATATTTTATTTGTATTGCACTCGTACACAAGTGTTTCAGAGCGCGACTAGGCAAGGGAGGGGAACAAGGGAGAACACAGCACAACATAAAAACGATCTTACTAGGCCCAGTGACATTGAGAACACGCAAGTGCATGGGAAAGGGAAAAAGGAAAAAGTGCATAAAAGGGGGAGAGTAAAAAGTGCAGAAGCCGAGGGAGCGCAGATAAATAAAATGAATAGAAAATTGATTATTGTGAAATCAAAGGTCACAATCTCTCAAACTATTAGACTAAAGGATCATGGAGGGCACGCGATTAGCTTTCAGAATACACAACAATTAGGACAAACAGATCTAGGGTTACAACAATATGGCCCTGAACACATTTGTGATAGCACAGTTTAAAGTGAAAGGTCAGACACAATGACCACGTGACGCATTGTCTCACATAAAAAGATTCGATATCTAACACTTGCATAATAACAAACCATATATAGTGGAACCAAACATGTTCTAGAGTTTATTAAAATACAGTTTTGCAATAGTGATATTTGCTGGGAAAACAACAAGGGAAAGAAACAATGCTGACCATTTTGAAATGTATCGTAGTTTACCCAGAAAGCTTCAGAATTATATTGTTTATTGCATCATATTGACACTAAGTAAAACCTTCTCCCTAGAATACAATTTCTAAATTATTGGCTGTTTTCTTTTACTTTGTTTATAATAATTAAGGATTGGAAAAAGGTATGCAGACAGCCCAAATGGGGTGCACTTATGCTTTGACCCAGAAAAAAACACAAAAACAAATGAAATGAAAACATGAATACTTTTCTTTTTTTCCTGAGTTCCCAACATAATATTCATTAAAGCTGGCCATCTACCTACGTAAAAAAAAAAAAACTATTTTTAGAAAGTGCTGTCTGAGTGTTCATTGATATATACACTTTACAGTAATATTCGTCCTCCATGTTGAATTATGTCATGTGACCTCTGGGTGTGCAACAAAGGGGATTTGTTTCACTCTTTTGATAGAGAAAAATTTACTGAAACAATAAATACACGGTTATCCCATAATATTATTAATATTTAGTGAGCTACAGCAGTGTTAGGTAAAATAAGAGACATAGGGCCTCATTACACGGTAGGCGGTGAGCCATGACGCTATTAGCGCCATGGCTCATGCCGGTAAAATACCGGCACCGCCTTGGCGGAAAGGGGATTTACCGCCCCATTCCAAGGTTGGAGGGGCGGTAAATCCCCCTTCCACCATTGCCCTTCCCCATTCCCATTTCTGCCCCATAGGGCTCTATAGGAATGGGGAAGGCGCTAATTACGGCAACCATGTGGTTGCTGTGACCCTGTCATACATTAGTGTTGGGAGCATGCTCCTGACACTAATTTATGAAAGGGGACTGGGCACTCCTGAAATGCTCAGGTCCCCTTTAAGAAAAAAGTGACCTGAGCATTTCAGCAATGTGTGCACATGAAAAAAAAAAACACATTGGGCCTCATTACGAGCATGGCGGTAGCTGTGCCTGTCTGGCAGGCACGGCTAACGCCATGCTCGCTACCGGCACTCCCTCCCGCGATTGGGCAATAACTGGCCCATTACGATATGAGTGTGCCGGTAATTGCCCATTTACGGGAGGCGGTAATTCCGAGCTCCCACTCCCCATTCTGCCTTATAGGGCAGAATGGGGGTGGGGAGCATGGATGCGCCTGCACCGCTAATAATGGTGCAGGCGGAATTTTGAGTTCTGCTCGTGGGTGCTGCACAGCCCGCCAGGTAAGACCTGGCGGCTTGTCAGAAACCTGCAAGCAGAACTCGTAATGTAGCGGCCCGGTATGAACGGTGCCGGTGCCTTACCTGCACCGTTCATACCGCCGTCGCCAGCCTCATAATGAGGCCCATTCTCTGCACTCATTTCATTTGTGCTAATTTTTAAGAATCTGGCCCAAAGTGTCTAAAAACTCGGTTTGTTGAGGCAGACAATAGATCAAATGTACTTCATTGCCTTATGAATAGGCACTCAAATGCAATAGCCTATTTTGTGACTGCCATTTACCTCATAGTTATGCCTTATCAGCAATTGTTAGGTTGTCAAAGAAATAGTCACTATTGAACAGAAGATCAACTTTCATTTCAGCCAGGCTAACTATACAAATGCACTACACCAGATAAATGTGTGGATCAAGTTGTCACTGGATAATCAGAAAACCTCAGTGGCCATCCATTTCAACTTGAGTTTGCACATGTTGGACTTGCTATGAGAGTATCTGCAGGTGGTGAGCAAGTGCAAGTGGATCTAGGTCATGTGGCCTAATTACTGCCCACTTGCCAGTCACTGCTAAACTGTTGATGCCTTCCTGTTTGCCACTCTTGTTCCCTAGGTAAGAAGCCCTCCAACCTCTTTCGCTCTGCAGTTGATGAGTAGGTTCAAGTGGATCTAAGTCACATGGCCTAACCCCCCCCCCCCCACCTTCTTAGCCCTGGGGTGGGGGGTGGGGGTGGTGGGAGGCATGAGTGGGACATAAGTGGGGGCCTGCTGGCAGGTGCCCCACAGTGCTGGGGGGTGGGGGTGGTGGGAGGCATGAGTGGGACATAAGTGGGGGCCTGCTGGCAGGTGCCCCACAGTGCTGGGGGGTGGGGGTGGTGGGAGGCATGAGTGGGACATGAGTGGGGGCCTGCTGGCAGGTGCCCCACAGTGCTGGGGGGTGGGGGTGGTGGGAGGCATGAGTGGGACATAAGTGGGGGCCTGCTGGCAGGTGCCCCACAGTGCTGGGGGGTGGGGGTGGTGGGAGGCATGAGTGGGACATGAGTGGGGGCCTGCTGGCAGGTGCCCCACAGTGCTGGGTGGTGGGGGTGGTGGGAGGCATGAGTGGGACATGAGTGGGGGCCTGCTGGCAGGTGCCCCACAGTGCTGGGGGGTGGGGGGGGGTGGGAGGCATGAGTGGGACATGAGTGGGGGCCTGCTGGCAGGTGCCCCACAGTGCTGGGGGGTGGGGGTGGTGGGAGGCATGAGTGGGACATGAGTGGGGGCCTGCTGGCAGGTGCCCCACAGTGCTGGGGGGTGGGGGTGGTGGGAGGCATGAGTGGGACATAAGTGGGGGCCTGCTGGCAGGTGCCCCACAGTGCTGGGGGGTGGGGGTGGTGGGAGGCATGAGTGGGACATAAGTGGGGGCCTGCTGGCAGGTGCCCCACAGTGCTGGGGGTTGGGGGTGGTGGGAGGCATGATTGGGACATGAGTGGGGGCCTGCTGGCAGGTGCCCCACAGTGCTGGGGGGTGGGGGTGGTGGGAGGCATGAGTGGGACATGAGTGGGGGCCTGCTGGCAGGTGCCCCACAGTGCTGGGGGGTGGGGGTGGTGGGAGGCATGAGTGGGACATAAGTGGGGGCCTGCTGGCAGGTGCCCCACAGTGCTGGGGGGTGGGGGTGGTGGGAGGCATGAGTGGGACATAAGTGGGGGCCTGCTGGCAGGTGCCCCACAGTGCTGGGGGGTGGGGGTGGTGGGGAACATGAGTGGGACATAAGTGGGGGCCTGCTGGCAGGTGCCCCACAGTGCTGGGGGGTGGGGGTGGTGGGGAACATGAGTGGGACATGAGTGGGGGCCTGCTGGCAGGTGCCCCACAGTGCTGGGGGGTGGGGGTGGTGGGAGGCATGAGTGGGACATAAGTGGGGGCCTGCTGGCAGGTGCCCCACAGTGCTGGGGGGTGGGGGTGGTGGGGAACATGAGTGGGACATGAGTGGGGGCCTGCTGGCAGGTGCCCCACAGTGCTGGGGGGTGGAGGTGGTGGGAGGCATGAGTGGGACATAAGTGGGGGCCTGCTGGCAGGTGCCCCACAGTGCTGGGGGGTGGGGGTGGTGGGGAACATGAGTTGGACATAAGTGGGGGCCTGCTGGCAGGTGCCCCACAGTGCTGGGGGGTGGGGGTGGTGGGGAACATGAGTGGGACATGAGTGGGGGCCTGCTGGCAGGTGCCCCACAGTGCTGGGGGGTGGGGGTGGTGGGAGGCATGAGTGGGACATAAGTGGGGGCCTGCTGGCAGGTGCCCCACAGTGCTGGGGGGTGGGGGTGGTGGGGAACATGAGTGGGACATGAGTGGGGGCCTGCTGGCAGGTGCCCCACAGTGCTGGGGGGTGGGGGTGGTGGGAGGCATGAGTGGGACATAAGTGGGGGCCTGCTGGCAGGTGCCCCACAGTGCTGGGTGGTGGGGGTGGTGGGAGGCATGAGTGGGACATGAGTGGGGGCCTGCTGGCAGGTGCCCCACAGTGCTGGGGGTTGGGGGTGGTGGGGAACATGTGTTGGACATAAGTGGGGGCCTGCTGGCAGGTGCCCCACAGTGCTGGGGGGTGGGGGTGGTGGGAGGCATGAGTGGGACATAAGTGGGGGCCTGCTGGCAGGTGCCCCACAGTGCTGGGTGGTGGGGGTGGTAGGAGGCATGAGTGGGACATGAGTGGGGGCCTGCTGGCAGGTGCCCCACAGTGCTGGGGGGGTGGGGGTGGTGGTAGACATGGGTGGGGGCCTTCTGGCAGGTGCCCCTGACTGGTGGGGGGTGGGGGTGGTGGTAGACATGGGTGGGGGCCTGCTGGCAGGTGCCCCTGACTGCTGGGGGAGTGGGGGTGGTGGGAGGCATGAGCAGGTGTGCAGGGTAGTCCCCTGTGGTGTGGGTTGCATGCAGGGGACGTGGAGGGTGTGAATGGAACACCTGTGAGGACCCACCCAGCAGAGCCGCGTGTGAAACTTCCCGCGCACCCCTGTAAATGACGTACCCTAGTTTTTCGCGTGTAGGATTTCACGCGCACCCCTGGAATTCCCGTAGCCTAGCTTTTCGCGTGTTAAACTTCCCGCGCACCCCTGTAATTGACGTACCCTGGCTTTTCGCGTGTGGAACTTCACACGCACCCCTGAAATCGACGTGGCCAGGGCAATCGCGTGTGGGACTTCCCCGCACCCCGGGATACACGTACCCAGGGCAATCGCGCAAGTGACTTCTCGCGCAACCCGTTGTACACACACGCGCGAATTTTTGGACAGTGGGTGTCCGTGTTAATGGCGTACACCTTTGCACCTCATTTGTCCTTTGGGGTCACGGTATGGGCCATTGCTGTATGTGGGTGGTATTTGTTGGCGCAGGTTTTGGCGCACTTTCGTTAAGTGCGTCGGGACGCTACCGCCTGCTTACTTGTGGCGTACGTTTTTGGGCCTGTGCGCTGGTTTGATCGGGCGCTGTTTTGCCCTGTTCGAATCCATGAATACGTGTTGTCGGAGAGCGTGTGGGCGTTCCGCGCACTTGCCTCCTGTACTTCCCCGTGCCGCCCACATTCTTCCCCATTCCGAGTGTTGTGCCCCATTTTATTCCCCATTCCGAGTGTCCCGCCCTGTGTTCCGCCTACTTTAGAGCTGTGCGCTGTGCTCTGAGTGATAGCGCAGTGGCCGTGGCGCACGCCGTTGGTTGACCTGTGCGCCGGCGTGCGCTGCGCACTTTTTCAGCGCACGTCCTATGCTTTTCTTGCGCACGGACTTCCATGAATCGACGTGCGCTGGTTTCCCTGCGCTTTTCGCTATTTTTCGGCGCAGCGCACGTATAGGCCCCTCTGCGCCGGAATTTTCGGCGCACATTTATTCCATGAATCGGCCTGTGAGTGATATAACCATCACAGTGCATCCTTGAGCGATGTTCTCCCTCTAGTGTAACAGATTGAGCTCAACCTGACAAACACAGCAAGGACTGATGCCTTGGCAGCTGATACTCCAGCGGCACAGCAAGTGAGGGTCTTGCTGTGTACACTGCATGGTGATCAATCGGTAGTTAGATTTAAGGTGACCATTGAATTCCTGCCGGGTTCTTTAGTAGACCCACATTTCAAAGGGAAAGTGGCAGCAGTTCATCCAAATGATTTTAGGGAGGAGGATGTGCAACGAGAATCACAATATGGTGACACTGCAATGTTACATAACACATTTGAAACAAAAGCATGCAGCAAAACAAACAGAACCCACAAGTCACCAAGTTAAATGGTAAAAATGATGGCATCAACAGGATCACTGCCATCTGTCGAAGGTTTTGTGAACATTGCAGGCACATTCTGCAGGCACAGTCTCTGGTGAGGAGAATCTGTGAGACAACCTCCTCAGTGCCTCGGGCATCTCGACCACAGACAGGTAATCAACAGAAAGGGAGAATGTACTGTCATCTGCACTGATGCATGTCTATTGCATGACCCATGCCACTACTGGTAGAGAAAGGGCTTTGTCTGGCAAGTGGAATTTGTGTGAGTTGCTTTTGAATCACTGAGCTTCCTCTGCAAATGAAAATTCCACATGTTTAGTGTGGCCAGATCTACTGGCTGTAGCCGCAGGAGAAAACTTGCTGTAGCACGTGATGAACACTTGACATTTATAAAAATGCACTTTCATTGCAGAGGATTATGGAACAACACGCACTCTCTATCTCAGATGATGATGATGATGATGACGATGATATGTTACCTAGTATATGTCAGACACTGAAAAGTGAAGCAGGGTTGTTTCGTGGTGGGTGGGGTTGGAAATGGACAGCTGCAGTATTGGCTGAGAATCCACGATCAGTCATACACATGCCATTGACTATCGTGTGTGTACATGTTTGTAATCGTTTTATTGTCTCATGATAATTACATCACTTGTGAAATGCTCTGATGTGCTCTCACTGGGTGACACCACCTACTAAGCTTCTCAGGTTATATCGCAGGGTGCATCCATCCAGTCAATATTTGGCATTTCTTTAATGGATTCACCCATACTAACCGTTTCTTGGGTTCGCATGATGGGCAAACCAAAATTCAACAAGGCAGAGCCACCCTCTTAGATTATCTCACAATGGGCACGGCAACCCAATAGGGTCCTTGGGCTCTTTCACAGGGCACAGCCACTGACTGAGGATTTCATATTCTCTCACAAGGCACCGCAAGACACTAAGGCTATTGGGTTATTTCACAAGAACGAGCCATCCCTTAAGGTTCTTGGGTTCTCTCACAGGGCACAGCCAAACATTATTTTGTTTGTTCTTCATAGTTAGCAGTTGCCCACAAAAGTTCTTATGTTTTTCTCAGAGCACAGCAAGCCACTAAACTTTTCTGGATTTTTCACAGCGTGCAACCACCCATTAAAGTTCTAGAGTTCTCCAAGATAGCATTAACTAAAGCTTTCGAGCTCTTTGATGGATTGATGCCACAGTCATGTATGGGCTGTCTCCCTGTGAGACTTGTCCATACCCATTCCTTCCCCCTACATAATCCACTACGGGAGGGAAGCATGTTGAAGCTACAGGTACCACCTAGGATGAATATAGGGAATGTTGCTACACTCCCCAAGGGGAATCCCTCCCCCATGCACCTAGCGAGGTGAGCCCACTTGGGGACAAAAATGCACGTTCCTGTGTGGAATTCCCTTTACCAGTAAGCCTAGTGGCTTACATGGGATAACCAACTCTTTTCAAACATAAAGTCTCTGCCGAAGAAGATGCTGAAGGTTATTATCTTCACAAGAAAAAGAAAAATATCTCTTTAATGAAAACAGATTACTGAGACTAGTAGACTGAGAGGAAATCATTTGTCATATAGAGAAGGGGAAACCATTTGGAGGGAGAGAGAGCAGTACGTGTACATGCAGAGGAGGTACCCCTGTTGACGTAAGCTTGAGAAGAGGCAGAGTGATCATGGAATGCAGAACCAATGAAATTCAATCATGCTGTTGGGCAAGTGAATGACTGCTGAACTATCAGGGTACTGAAACACTGGAGAGAAGAAGAATCGGTGGTGTCATGATCCTGGAACAGTCAGGGTGGGCAGCAGGCCCATGCAACAACGCTGAGACCATTGAAGGGACGGCACTGCAGGTGGCATGGCTCCCCGTCGAGCTACCGGAGAGAATACAAGAATTGTGAGGACCACAGGCAAGGGATGCAGAGAATGCTGGTTCACAAGTATAACAAAGAAATGGATTTGCTACAGACCCGTAAGAGTCCCAGCGCTGTTTCTGAAGAAGAGAAAAAGTAACGGGGGAATGGGGAGTCACAGGAAGAATAGCAAGGAAAATAATACAGAACAAAAAACTCTTCCCAGTACCAAAGAAGAGGTAATATATGTGAACTGTGATGTAATAAGTGTAACGCTCAGTGAGTGAAGGGGAATTGCATGCACAAGAAGTACCATTGCCAAAGGTTAAGAGTGATAGTTTATGGAAGGAAACAAGAGTATTCATTGGAGGGGAAGATAAAATAAAAAAGGAAAGAATAACGTACCCAGAAAGCGACCAACATGAAAGAGAGGGAAACCTTAGAAATCTGAATACATGAGCGAGAGTTGGACAAACTGCGAGGGGGATTGTAGAAGCACTCACCTAATCTTATGTGATCTTCGTGTGGTATGTAAAAGTATTGTATATTGTTTTAAGGTGCGGGGGAGGAAACGTGACCCTGGCACATGATCACTGTTATATTCACGTAGAGAAAAGAAAGAGGATCCATAGGTAGGAGCCCTCCCGTCCCCTGCACACTGTCAATATTCCATCAAATGATGGATAAATAAAATGTTCTTCTTTCTAGAGTTTACCAATTGGTACTTTTTTGGTAAAGTAAATATAAAGACAAACAATGATATAGGCAATAAAGTATAATAGTTTAATCCATACAAACAAATTGTATTATCATAGGGTAAAGGTGATGCAAAAAACAAATTAAAATACAATGTCAAATGTTATCCAAATTAGTAACAACCATGTGTGTAGACAGTTCAGAAATGGAAAGCCTGACGCGTTTCTGGATCAATGTCCCTTCTTCTTGAGCCAAATAGGTATGAACTGTAAAACAGGAGAAATAAACAAAGAATATGTCAAGCTATTGCAAAATAGTTTGGACATCAATTTCATGTTCAAGAACAACGAATTCAAAGCAAGGCATTAATTGCAAACATTGGTGGATTGGTTTAGTTTCAATAATTAAGTCTGGTTCTTATGTGGGAACATTAAAAAAGAGGTTGCAGATCTGTCAAGGAGGCTTATTTTCAGATCGAAGTGTCAGTAAAGAGTCACAAAACAACCACAAAAAACCATTGTAACCATCATGCAATTCAATCCTCCATGTTAAACTGAACCACTGATAAGTGTTTGGAGGTTAGTGTGTTGCCAAATGAGACTAAATTATTCATTGCGGCTGAAACAAAGGCAAAATAAGTTTACCTTATAATCATAGAATGAAGGCACTGTAGTGTATTTGTTGCATGATGTCGAATCTGCAGGAGATTCTGGGGTATAGGGCTATTCTGTTTACAGATACGGCGCCTAAAAAATGGGCAGCTAACATAGGTATTAAGTAATGATTCTAAACATCAGTTTTGCAGGCAATAGATTTTATTGGACACTCTCATGTTAATAATGAATTGATCTAACTCAAGTTAAAATCACTGCAATGTAACCATTGTTCAAGCCTTAAATAACATATATCTATGAAGTGCTAGATATACAATGACCATTGTATGAGCCTTCACTCAGGCCCTGAATGAAATATACCTATGCAGTGCTAAATGAACACTGACCATTGTTTCAAGAGACATTTCTGTTATACGTTAGAGAATTAGGGTGTATGTTCCCAAAAGAGAAAAAGGGCATGAGAGACCTGTTAAGTAAACTATGTCAAATGTATGCTTACTTATTCTTGGTTGCACAATTAGATCCATGTGATGACTGTGCTTGCTCAGCAATTGGCTGTGCTGGCAATCAGAGCAAACACTGTTTCCTTTCTTCAGTTAAAAATGGAATCCTGGCCATCTTAGCCTAGAGTCTGGAAAATATAGAAAATCCAGTATCAATCGCTGTTCTAATCTCCAAACAACAGCAATTTGCCGTAAAAATTCACTGTGTATCCCTCAAATCCTTTCACGATCTTCTTACCTTAAGATGCTGTTGCAGGATATAAACATATGTAGCTCGTAATGGCTAACAGAGTGCTGTCTCTAGCGAAAGCGGACTCACAGTGTATCACAAAGCGGACAATGCGTTCAAGGAGTGAACTGCAGCGGGTACGTGGCGTCTCCCTGGAAACCTTGCTGCATGCAGGAAAGTTAGCATGTGCCGGGTTACTATAGTGATTAAATGTATTCTCGCGGAAATAGAGGAAGGACTATACTGAATATGTAGAGAGAGCATAGGGTGTAGTGAGGGCAGCCAGCACAGTGGGCGCCATCTTAGAATGATTTTGTGATAGCATAAGCTTACCAGAATACGGATAAATGATGACATGAAGTGACATGAAGATGACATGAAGTAATGAATAATAAAGAACTCTAACGAAAAGTTAATCCAAATTAACTCATATCCAATCTAAATGAAAATAATCAAAAGAGAAGGACTGAACCAACCGATCAGTCTAAGATCAAAGAGAGTGTATGTATAAATTGCATTGTGGTCACAAGGAGGTGGAAAATGTTGCAAGTCAATGACTACTTCGTGCAGAAAATTCTTTTTTCCATATAATATAAGGACAGTGGGCCGGTAAACAGGACCCGGACATACATTAATTTAACACTTGTTCCACTGTGAATTAGTGCAGAATTCGGATAAAATTACCTCCGTCTGATGTTAATCTTGAATTTTTTTTTTTTTAAACTTAGCCAGCAGTCGAAACTAAGACTATTTTCATTCATACATTCATTACAGAAATAACTCCTGAGTTTCAAAAACACAGTGATACCAGGCAGAGATGTTTGTTGGAGTGAATTTGTGTTTAAGAACATAAAAAAGGGGAAAAGAAAAAAAGTAAGTCTGTCATTAATAGTATTTCAAATGAAACATCTAAGTGAGAACTCCTCATTGAGTCCTTTAGGGTTTAGAGTGTAGGTCTATCCATAATGTTTCCCTTCGAGACAAGGTTGACTGGTAGTCACCCCCTCTGTGTGGTTTTTTGACCACTTCCAGGACTAAGAATTTCACTTGTATTTACTTTACTTTACCAAACTTTATATTTACTTTACCAAAAAAGTACCAATTTGTAAACTCTAGAAAGAAGAAAATGTTATTTATCCATCATTTGATGGAATATTGATAGTGTGCAGGGGATGGGAGGGCTCCTACCTATGGATCCTCTTTCTTTTCTCTACGAGAGTTTGGCAAAGACATCTTCAAAAAAGGGGATAACCTATTGAACATATTCCTATCTGGGTAAGAAAGGAAATCTTGTAAGATAGCAAAAGCAAATGCGTGAGTTGTGAAGACAAGAGAATATCAAAAGTTAAAGGCATACTGAGCCTATTCAACACAGCAAGTGCAACAAAGGAAAGAGTAGCCTACCATGAGATTAAAACTGTCTACAGAAAAGAACTGTTGGAACTGATAAAATGAACAGCCAAAGAAAATATCATATATCAAGAGAACCAGTACTGGGAGAGCAAAGCAGGAGAAGGGAGTCATGTCCCTGTCGCTATTTTGTTAAGAAAAGTGATAGGATCAGATAGTACTAGGCTTGGACAGTAGACAGATTCTTTTTTAGGACATTGTGAAATAGATGACTAATGAGCACCTTAGTTGTCTTTAGGTAGGGAACACCCCATAGCTATTTGGATGGCTAGGTCTTTCTGACTATTATTAACATAAAACTTGCCTAAAACTTCCTTAAAGCATCTGTGTCCTTATTCTAACCTGTTACACTCCTCATGTTGGCTGCCATCAATATGTGGTTCAGCTCACCGTGGATAATGTACTGTGCACAATAATGGCAGTCATTGCCTGTATCCCTCATGATGTACTCATATATGTCTTGCCCAAAGACGGGTGCACAGCAGTGACACACTTCACAACCTCTTGTTAGTTATTGAGACACAGTTTCCTTTGCAAATGGCACCAACAATGGGCAGGGTGGGGAGTATGTTCTTGACCAACCTAATGTCATCTTTGTGCTGCACCCACTACCATGGGAATTGCTAGGTCCCTATAATTCCTCGTAAATGCTGGAGGGAGTGTTTGTGGCAGTCATGAGCTAGTAGGGTCTGCAGAGGCAGAGGGCTATTTCACCTTGTCTTTGCAACATTGGCAAACACGTTTCCTTATGGGCATCATCACTTGAGCATGGCCCTTGCCCATTCCCCTTCTGGGCAGGCTTAACCCTCTTCCGACAGTGCTCCACCATGCAGAAGATGGCAGTTTCCTTTCTTTTTGTGGCCATCCCTGGTTGTAGGGAAAAATAGTCCAACACCCGTGTTAGGCAGAATCATATGCAGTACCCTTTGGGAACACCACACACAATTAAGACTACAAGTGACAGTACAAATTCACCTTTGGTACAAGCCTGTACTACACAGTAAAGTAGTAGCGATGGCTGTGCAGCCAGACTTATCTCAAGAGTAAAGTGAGCAGTATCAGAAATTACACAAAGGACAGCAATTACTATGGTTCAAACAAACACTGACTCAAGGTTTCTGATGAAAAGAATATACATTTATTTACACATTCATTTGTAAAACAGTTCACTAAAGTAAATCAGCAGAAAATAACAATCTTAATACACTACACAGCACCCAATGAATTCTGGAAAAGTTAAGCTCAAAATGAAGTATGAGCAAAATGGCACTCACTCCAACAATTTAAGAGGGAGGGAAAGACAAGGTTATACAAAATTAAGCAGCACCAACACGTAAGTAGGCAGGGCAATCTAGAAAAGGCTTGCTACAATGAGGATTCAAATCAATAGGCCTGGGCCAATGTTAATGGTTCACAGTCTTTGCAGAGGATCTCACAGTTCAGAGTAGTTTGCGGTTAAGTCGTTGCAAAGAGTTCAAAACGAAGTTGGTCGGAAGAAAAGTTACTTAAAAGAGTAGAGAAGGACAAGCCCTCGGATTGGCGAAAGATTTTAAACACTTTCACCGTGGTCGGACGGAACGAACAACCGGGTTTGAACAGTACCTTAATAGAAGAAGAATGCTGTAGCTGAGGCAGAAGTTCCTGGCAGGTCCTGCAGGCTCATAGTTCCTGAAGGGACTGTCAGACTGAAACGAAGAAGGAAGACTGGAGGGTCCTGCACAGTGGTGTAACACAAAATGTGGGGGGCCCCCTGCAAGCCATGCGGAGGAGGCCCCCCCAACTCGGCAACAAATCACTGATCGCACCTCACTCTTGGCCGGCATATATTATCACGCTTTCGCAATATGCTCGAACGTGCTGCTGAAGGGATATGCCGCACACTGCACTAGGAGAAAGATATACATATGTGTTTTAATGTGATATACAGCCCACTTTCTGAGAAAAAATGGCTAAAAAGCCAGAGTGTTTGCAATTGTTTTGTTGGGTTACACCAATCCAATAGATGCAAGTCGCCAACAGTGCACAGGAACATTAATGCTTTGCTATTAAGAATGCCATGCCACAATGAAAACATGTCCAACTGGCTGCACAATGTAGACCAGTGTAGACATGTAATAACGTTAGAGTAAAGCATGCCAGGCCACATTTAGACATACCTAGACTGGTTGCACCAAAATGCCAATCGAAGCAATTAAACTCATAAAGAAGAAAACACACATTGAAGCCTGTGGCCTCCAACAACATGGCCATACTCTTTAAAATCTGCAAGGAACTGGTCAATCCTGTTGCAGTCTTTACCTCTCCTGTTCCCTCCCAGGCCATCTGGATGGCTCTGTAATCTCATTTATCCACTAAAACTCAGGACATCCTGTCCTCCATCTCCTCTTCCTCTCCCTGACCCCCTTAGGCCATCTCTACCTTTCTTTCTCCTTTCTCCTCTTTCTCTCAGACAAAGTCTGACGAGGTTTCTAGACAAGTCTGATCTATGAAAGTGTCACCAAAACAGGTGCTCCCCTGCTCATCCAGAACCATCAAGGACCATATTGACACCCTTGCTCCAGCCTTGGCCGATTTCTGGAATCACTCTTTCGCCACTGAAATGTTCCCCTCTCCCCTTAAGCACTCCCTTATGCACCCACTCCTTAAGAAGCCATCTGCCGATCCTGCCTGCCTGGCAAACTATCGCCCAATCTCCATCACCCCTTTCCTGGGCAAACTGTTAGAAAAGCTGGCCATCTCCCAGCTTACTCTCCACACAGAATCTGTTGGTTGGCTCCATGACCTTCAGTCTGACTTCAGAGCTGCCAGAGTCATGGAAACTGCTCTCCTGAACAGTTGTGAAGATCTGCTCTCTAACCTTGATTCCAGCATTCCTTATGCCCTCATCCTCCTTGATCTTTCCTCTGCTTTCGGCACAGTCAACCACTCCATCTTGATCAATCCGATCAATCGATTCCATGAGAACCTGGGCATTACGGATCATTCCCTTGATTGGCTGACCTCCTTCCTCTTGCAAAGCCCCTCCCAGATCCAATGTGGTCCCTTTCTCTCTGCTCCATCCTCTCACCCTGGTTTTTGAACATCTACTTGGCCCCTATGGCCCATCTGATCTCTACCTTCTCCTCTAACTTTCAGTGTTATGCGGATGACACTCTGCTTTCCTTCAGGCTCCCCTCACACTCTTCTCCTCGCTCCCTCATTCCTGACTGTCTATCCGTGATTCAGGATTGTTGTGCCTCCAACAATCTCTGCCTTGATGTCAGTAAGATGGAGATCCTGCTCATTTGGACTCCTGCACCTGCTTTCCCTCTCTCACTCTGGCCGTCCGCCTTGGGCCCTCTTTCTTCGCCTTCCTGTGTGGCAAACAACCTTGGTGTCATCTTTGAATCCACTCTCTCTTTCTCACGTCACATCTCGGACGTTGCCAAGAAGTCCCACTACCAGCTGCTCCTGTCAAAGGGACTCTTCCCTTTCTCACTTTCCCCCAGAAGCTCACTGTCTCCAGAGCCCTGGTTCTTTCTAGGCTGGACTACAGCAACAGCCACTTTCTCAATCTGCCTTCCTCTACAGTCCATCCTCTGCAACTAATCCAGAACAGGACTACGAGACTTATCCTTGGCCTCAAGCCCAGGGATTGTATCTCTCCAGCCCTGAAATATCTTCACTGGCCCGCACTTGCTGCAAGGATCAAGTTCAAGACCCTTTCCATTGTCCACAAGGCTTTATGGGCATGTGGCCCGCACTACATCCAACGCTCTTTTCCAAAATATATTCCTTCTCGAGCCCTTCGCTCAGCTGCCTACAACTCTCTTAGGGTTAGACGCTTCTCCAGGCAGAGAGTGGGGGGTAGATCTCTCTCCTCTGCAGGTGCCTCCCTCTGGAATTGCCTTCCTGCCCCTCTCAAACTTGAGTCGGACTACCTAAAGGTCCGGAAGCAGCTCAAAACTTTCCTCTTCTCCTCTGCTTTCTCTCTCTCCCTCCCCTGCTGGCCTACCTGACCTACCTGTTGGCTGTACCAACTGGTTGCTTGGCTACCCTCAGAGTCTCACTGAGTTCAGGCTCTTTCTTGATCAGTCACCCTTGCACTGCCTCTGGGCCTACCACGCACTTAGGGGCTGTAACTGTAACCCTACAGTCTCTTGTTCTCCTTGCACATCCCAGAGCCCCGCTGACTTGGCTGCACTTACTCAGAGCATTGCTGCCCTGTTTTTCCCTCCCCTCTCCCTTGCACTTCCCCCCTCCCTTTCCCCTTCCACTTCTCGTTCTCGCACTTGCACAATCTGAATGACACAAAGCCTAGTAAGATCGTTTGTCTTGTCCTCCCTCTATCTTCCCTCACTTGTCTTGTCGTGCCTAGAATCACTTGTGTACAGGCGCATATAAATGACTTATATCATATAATTTGATCACAGATGCGCAGAAAAATATACAATGCTGCAGTAAGAAACGGCTAGATTGGCAGCACACAAATGTCAGTCTAGCCAGGTAATTCACTTAGCAGGACTGCTTTATCAGAAATGCCCAGTTATAAAAAAGTCATACCAAACTGAGGAATGACTAGACTGGCTGCACCAAAATGCCTCTCTAGCCACTAATACCACATATCATGCCTGCTTATCCTGGACATGGACAGCCATTATGATTTGTTGCACAATCCTGCCCCCCCACACATCCCCTCTCCTTCCCAACCCTAAACAACGTCCAAAATCAGCTCCTGGGTCCAGAATTACCTTCACGTCCCTCTTCCTTGTCCCAGAGCTTACTTATGAGGCTCTTTGCCTCATAGATAGGTACTGGAATGAGGAAGAGTGGGACTAGGAGTAATGAAGATTACAGGTAGCTAAGTCAGGCATTACCTCCATGTACCTCTACCTCATCCAAGTGCTTGTGTATGAGGCAGAGTGCCTTACACACAAGTACTGTCTCATACACACTAGGGCGAGGAAGAATGGGGCTAGGAGTAATGAGTAATCAAGGCATTAAACACAAGTATTGGTGCAACACCATTGAGTTGACTGGGATTCAGCACTCCACCCCCCCTGAAATTGTGTGCTATGTTGACTCGACCTGACTGACCTTCAGAACAATTTCCAGACAGAACAAGACACAGATGTTAAATGGCACCAGGGTTTCGCTGTTAACAAGAGCACAGCAATTACTAACATAAAGCATTTCACTGTTAGTATCTGCATTCAAATGCCACATTTTTTAGGCAATTGAAATCGTGATGTGGGTTTAATACTTGCATGCCAGGGGAGTGATTGGAAAGGTAGACAGGCAACAGGAGACCACTCATTCTCACAGCAGTCCATAAGTGGGTGCTTTCAACCTTAATGGAGAGAGTTAACTGCTTGTAACATTGAAGCTGCACTGGAATAGTCTCATTAAAATGCATAGAGAAATGAGATGCCCCTAAACAAATAAGTTTGCCCCTCCCCCACTGCAATGAAGTTAGCGCCTCTTCCAACATTTGAATTGTTAGCCCACCCTAATGTAGGTTTTGTTGCACCCCTGAACGCAAGCACACACACCATTCACCATATACACACACATACCCAGCCATCCATACATTTAAGTGTGCATTCTTTCACCATACAGGCACACCCAGGTAGCCATCCGTACATTTAAGCGTGCACCATTTCACCATACAGGCACACACACCGAGGCACCCAACCATACATTTAAGTGTGCACCCTTTCACCATACACTCACACACTCAGCCACCTACAGTTAAGTGTGCACCCTTTCACCATACAGGCACACCGAGACAGCCACCCGTACATTAAAGTGTGCACCCTTTCACCATACACTCACACAGGCAGCCACCTATACATTTAAGTGTGCATCCTTTCACCATACACTCACATACACACACGTCATGGGGTTGATGGGAGCCTTAATACTTCAAAAAGAAATTGGGCCTCATTACAACTATGCTGGTCTGGAAACAACGGTGCAGTAAGTTTACCGGCACGTTGTTTCCGGTCCGGCATAATACAGCTCTGCAGCGGTTGCCGTCATGCTGAACGCCACCCACCCGCAGAGTTTTCACTGAAGCACCGGCACCGTTATCAACGGTGCCGGTGCTTCTGTGGTCCCCATTCCCATAGAGTCTGATGGAAATGGGGATTTACCATTTGCTGGCACCTGAGTTCCCGGACCACCGAGGTTGTAATCCCCCAGTGTTACCGGGAAGTCAGGCACCGCTAAGTAATTACGGTCTGGCGGCAACCTGCTGGTAGCACCGGCACGGTTACCGCCAAACCCGTAATGAGGCCCATTGTTTCTTTTTGAAGTCACTCTGACTTCAAAAAGAAATAATTTCCGTTAAGGACCGAACCATAACGGAAATAATTTCTTTTGTGAATGCAGACTGACTTCAAAAATAAACTATTTCTTTTTGAAGTCATAGGGCTCCCCCCACCCCATGACATGGCAGCATCCAGCCTACGGTATTCCCGCCATGGGGAGAGCTGGGCCCTCAGACTTCAAAAAGAAAGTTTCTTTTTGTAGTCACTCTGCCTTCATAAAGAAATGATTTCTGTTACAGAAATCATTTCTTTATGAATGCAGAGTAAATTCAAAAAGAAAAACAAATATTTTATTTGAAAAAAAAATATTTTTCTTTTTTTTTCCTCATGTGGGGCCCCTTCCCAGGACATGTTATGGCAGGGCCCCCGCACCACAGAGGCTGCAGGGGCCCCTGTTACACCAGTGGTCCTGCACTGCCCAGGGTAAAAACCAGCACCAGAGCAAAATAACAAATAAAAGTTGCGCTCCTTAAAACCCAAACAGGGTCCGGTCCTTCAGGCTATCTGGTTCACTGCAACTGTGCACAGCAAATTCGACCAGGGGAGGGAGGCCTTTATTGGTGTTTGGTGAACTGGTTGGTCCCACCAGCTCAAGGGAGCAAGATTCCTTGCAGATCTTCTCTGTCGTCGAAGTTTGGAGATTCAGACCCGTAGCAGGGTGTAACGCTCAACTGGTATCCACGGGGACGTCACTCAACCTGTTCTGAACTCTTACGACCTCGAACCCTTCCCTGGAGTCTACTCGACTGGAGACTGGGCCTGAAAAACAGGATTGCTAGAGTTTAACTCCCTATTGTCTCTGTGTGCTTGAACCCCTTCTTCCCCGGGGTCCAACCTTTCCCTTTGATCCACAGCTCACCTTGTTTTCTTGGAAAGTGTGCTCTCCATCCTGCTTCCAGCGCAGGGGCGCGTTGATTGATGCGGGCTCGTTGCTGCCTAGTTACTTCACTGGCAGGTAAGTATAATGAGTCATTTGAACAGTTCTCTAACTGTGTATAAGAAATGCAGTGAGTAAGCGCGGTATGCAGCACCTCTAGATGTTTCCACGCTAACCTGGAGTGTCTTTTCCCTCTTGCAGATGGATGAGAAGTTCCAGAGACAGAGTTCCCCCAGAGCGGCTGGGGTCAGGTAAGCGTTTGAAGACAGTACAGTCTTTAAAAATAAGCGAAGATTTACTGAATGTTTACTAATGCCTTTTTTCTGTTCTTTTCCCTTTTCCTTAGGAAGCGGCGTGCCGGGATGGGAATGACACTGCCGAAGATGCCCGCAGAACCGAAGGAGCGATGAATGATGGGCAGAAGCGCCACAAGGTAAGGCTGTTCCTAACGGTGTTCTTGTTCTTGCAGGAGCTGAGCACAGAAGAAAGATGCAGGCCTACTGGAGACCGATCCGAACACGGTGAGTGTCACGCTGCAGGTGCAGAAAACACAAAGCATGTTTCTCAGCCTGGGCATGTCTTAAATAGTCTCTGGGTATCCCAGATGTCTCTGGGCTGAACCACACCCAAAAGACTAGACTGCACATGCAGTTCTGGGAACCAAAATATGTGGGGGCATCCATCTTGTCCCCATCAATGCACTACAAGTCCAATCCCCAATGTTATCCTATGGATGTGAGTGAGTCTGGTGCCACAAGTGTCAAGTCTGACTCCAAGTGGGTCTTTGGAGGGATGGAGAGGCCCTTGAGGGCCATGTAGGTGATCGTGGCCTGGCTCCAGCCTGACATCTTGGAGGGCTGGGGACATGAGGGGCAGGAATCATGACACAGGGCTTCATCGGGAGGTTCAGTAGTGGTAGTGGCCCTCTTCTTTCAGCTTCTCTTCGGTTCTCTCGATCCAGTTGCGACTCTGCCTTCCAAGTCCCAAAGACCTGCTTTTTATGCAGTTGTCCCCCATTCACACAGCCTGGCTGTCAATCATACAGCAGCATGGCTGTCCTGGCGGGACGTTCACCACAGCCAAACCTACAGATTGGGACATGGGTCTCAAGGAGACCCTGTGCACGGAGTTTCAAACCCCACCCTCATATCCTGTCCCCCTCAGACATTCAGGTGCCTAAGAAAGGCTTCTTTGTAGAAGCCCACCAAAGGACAGCGAACAAAGGAACCAAACCTGGTTTGGCGCGCAGAGTAAAACACGAGAAAGACCTTTACAAAAATAAATGGCGAATGAATCCAGCTGGAACCAAATAAAAGCAAACGTGGTCCAGCAGGTTTAAGTTTGAGGCTACTAACTTAGCCAAAATCACTAACAAGGCTATTTTCATAGACCATGGTAGGAAAAAAAGGGTAGATATCACTGCCACCAGCCAAATCTTAAAGAAGTGGGAACCAAATAATGTTCCATGAGAGACAGACAAAAAGGGATAACTATTGACCCTTTCCATAACTCTATGGAAGATAGTTTTTACTGGGTCTGTGAATTTAAAAAGACTAATAAAGTCAATGGCAACTTTACATGTTCTGGGAGACAGTAGTCAGTCTCAGAAAATGAAGTTTAAAGTGGGAAGTCTGAAAAAGATAACCCTGTGTCACTGAATTAAAGGTGCTGTGTGACACACAGTAAAAAGATGATGCCTATGGAGTAGGTGAGGCTACACAGTCTATGAACACAAAAATGTTAAACACACAGCAAAACACATGTAAGAGTAGGAAAAAAGGCTCATACTCTTACCAGGTGAAAAAAGAAAATCCTAGAAATCCGGCAAAGCTGCTGATGGACTCAGTAGTTAAGGGAAATTAGCCATTCTGGAGAATTCTCCCTAACCCCCCCGGATCATGTAGGTGGTAAAGTGGAGTAGAAGACTCCTCTGCCTTGGGTTCCTCGTGTACCTGCCTTTCCTACTCCACCATATGATATGCTGAGAAACTCCATTGTTGCACCCGTTCCCTCTTCATTTACCTCTCCTTCTCTCCTTCAGGTAGGTCGATAACCTGGGGCAGCACCTCAACAGAGGTTCTCCATCTGAGCCTCCACCGATTAGTCCATGCCCTCACTCTCAGCATCATTGTTGCCTTGTTGGCTGGAGACCACTTTCTCCACAAATCCCACAAGCAGGCAGGAGTCGCCCCAGACCCTCCTCAGTGGTGATTCCAGCAGCTGTCAGAAACGTCCTACATTATGGACAAGCACATTGACTCCTCCATTGACCCCACCTCTTATGAGATTTGAAACAGAGGCCTTGCCTCCCCTAAATCCATGGGGCTTTCTAGAAGAGTTATGTCAGTTTCAGCTTTTGTGCTACTATTCAGGGGCACTTCAGATGGCCCGTCCATCGCCCAAACCCTTCTCTTCTGCTCCCCAATGCATCAGCATTTCACACTGACCCTGAGGATCTGGATGCATCGTAGCACCAGGCCACCCTTAAAACAGCATGAGGTTCCCCTTTACGTATTCATCATGGGAGACTCTCCTCCTCCTGAGAGGGGAAATGCAGTTTCTCCTATTCCACCTTCCCTGCAACCTTCTTCCCGTTCTCCACTTCTCACCATTCCAAGTGCACCATGAGGCACACAAATGGCAATTGACAAAATTAAGAGCTGTGAGGGAGCACATGCCAAAACCCAAAGTGTCAAATAACTTGAGTAGTTCCCTGAGTACTCAAATGTACCTAAATATAACAACCAGAGAAATCCTAATAAGTACATAACAAATCAACACAGTGACATGTGGGGAAATGAGATGAGAACAGTGTGCATGCAAGTGGAAACTTGGAAAGGTTCAATAATTGATTTATGCGTGCTTTCTTAGAGATTGGATAATTGTTTTTTTTTTTAAATTTGAGGTATGCAATTTTCTTTTCATATCAGGGAAACTATACACTATTAACACACTGAACAATCATCAAAAGGAAGCAGCAAAACAGTATGCTACATAACGACACTAAAGATGAAGAAACTGGGCATATGATCAATAACAAACAGAAACAGTTCGACAAAACTCCTTTAAATCCTGCTGTAAAGCTCCAAAAATATTAAAGCACTCTCCTGGTAGGGGGTTGCCTTGTGTGTTTTTTACCACACAGCTTAGTAAAACTCTCAAAAGAACAGCAAGATGGGGCTCAAGCTTCCTTTAAGACATTCTGGGGGTCTTTCTGGCTGAACAAACAAGAACAAAGTTGATGAATCAGCATGATGGGGCTCTGATTCCCTTGATGTTGATGAACATGACACACGAATCCGTGTTTCAACTCTTGATCCACAGCTTCTAGTAGATGATGACTCATTGGGTGAGATCCAGAAGCCTGCTGCAATAGCGAACAATGATTCATCCATGCCAGAAACCCTTCTCATTGCCACAGTAGGAAGACATCTCTCATTCACGTTATTTTTATAAAGGCTTGTCATGCCCTACTTTGCAGAGATGGATAAAGAAATCCACATACTTGTTTTGTTAAATGTATTTAAAATATTGTGAAATGGTGATTTCGGATGACAAGTTGTTTAAAGTGGGTCACTTCAAAAATGATACAAGCACACACGTGGATGAAAGGGTGGGGCCTATGAAGCATTGCCACAATGGATGAGGTGATTTGATCAGCCGCTTTCATTTCTCTGCAAGCAATTTCTTTTAACGCCAAATCTGTGGACCACACTCTTAATGTGTCTTGTGTTTTCGATGTATTTGCTGTCATTTAGCCCCCTGGGTATCGTGCCTGGTCTATTAAATTGGAGCTGTGTTACTCATTACACACTTCAACATGCAGCATTATTACCTTATTTGAAAACTGACAAGTTCACTTTTTCATTGCATACAATGCATAAACACAGGAAACATAAGTCCTTTCTCCCAACGTTTTAATATTTCTCTTTTACTTCATCCTGATTCATACCGAATGTTCAATGGTCATCGGTTTATTCAGTGAAAAACCTTTGTTAAAGGGACGTTATGGTTAAAAGTAATACCGAAATCCCCAGATATTAGCCAGTTATGGTAAGCTAAGCAACCATAACTCACGTCACAACTGTGCACTGCTAAGACTAACACCTTTGACAACAAAGATGACATCACAAATGTCATTGATGACATCAATGAAAACTACCTACAAGGGGTTGTGATTTCGACCCCCCTGTACATTCTGTATGGAATCAATCTTAAGCTCATCCAATTGCTGGAGACGTTCCCGCGTTTTGTCCCCTGAAGAGAGAGGACAGGAGCCATTGGATGACACATAAAGACTCCATTTTATACTACCCAAAACTCCATCTTTTTATTAGGGTGCACAATGATTTCCAAAAGCCATCTCTTCCACTGTACAGTGCCATGCACTGCCAGCCCAGCCCCCCCCCCGACCACCTCATCCTCTGTCTGCATCGCACAAGCTCTTTTCTCACTGAAGCCCTGGCGTGAATTGTTGCAAACAGATACAGAATTCTTTCTCTTCCTCTGAGCTCACTGCCCTATGTGTGACGGGAGCAGAACCACAGCCTATGTGCCCATCCATCTCCATAAACCTGTCTATGGTCCTTCGACCCCCGCTTTGAGAAGCCACAGTCCCCTATCCTCTCTTGATGCAGACACACATCTGACCCCCATTTTATGAACAGGCTAACCACCCACCCAAAATCTAATCCCCTACCGTTGTATTTCAATGATAAACTTAACACATGTCGGTTTATATCATGAGGCATCATGCAGATCAAAACTCCCAAGGTGGGCACCTGGGCCCAGGCATCAGTTTACAGACCCTAAAGTTCAAAGGGCAAAATCAATAAAATATCTAACATATAAAATGAATTCCACAGCATCCCCATGACTGTCCACTTTGTTCCAATTGTTACTTGTTCTTACAATACTTTCCTTAGGGTTCAGTGACATCATATGACACATATACATAGGGAAAGAAGCAGGACTGAAACACATCAATCATTTCTGTGCATGAACATTATCAGTTAGGTTATGAACAGTTTCTAATAATGCTGCTGCTTTTTTGCTTACGTCACTTTCCCTGAATATGGGCCATAGTTGTATCATTGTGGTCTCTTTATGTTTTGTGTGTAGTAGTATAAGTGTGTAGTAAGTGATGAATTATTAGCTAATTATTGTAGGCTTTACAGGACGCAAACATCTGCTATAGAGGCATTCCTTAATTTACTATCCAACATTGCAAGATTATAAATAATGCACCTCTAATATTACATTGACCCGCGCTGCTGTGCACCTCTTTTTCTGATTGTGAAAGGCTCCTACAAAAGTTGTTAGGGGGATGAAAAGTGACTATGAAGTGTGCACAATGTAAATCTGGAAATTGGATGAGAAGGAGGCCAACAGTGCAGACTTAAAAGGGCACAGGAGGCAGTGTCAGTGGGCATGAATCTAAGCACATGGATTATAGCCGTTAGTTGCTTCCATCAATGTTAACATGTTGCATGGCTGGGTGGTGTTGCTCTTGGAGCTTGCTAGACTTTACCGCAGTAAGTACATTTTACCACAGTTGTTCTATGTCAGTAATTCTGCTTCCATTCGTTCTGCTTCCATATTCGCATATTGCATATTGCATTTTATACATGGTCATGCAAACAATGTGTTTGGTACGTTGCAGGAATATATGCACATTTTGTTAATGCTACAGACATATGGGACTAGGTCCCTCGGCAATCACCCATCATGGACATGGCCAATTATGCAAATTAGGTGATGATGTAATTTAGCTACTTCTAGCTACTTTTAGGACAGCCAATAGCTACTTCTACTTCACTACACTGGCTCTCTGTGACCGCACTGTGCACAGTGTACTCACGCAGACCAGATGCATCACTAAGGCGAGCACCCAGGTTCGCCGAGAGTCAAAGACCCTGTGATTGACCAAAAATCAGAATCCATTTAGAAAACACAATTATCACCGAGCCCCCACCTTCCGGGTTTGGTGAAACTTTCCTTTCTCAAAGAAATTGTAGTATTTGTATTTTTGGATGTCCAAGTACATTTTGACACAGACGGTGCTCGCTTGTACAGTACACAAACCATAGCAAGATAAGCTTACTAAGGTTGGTGTACTTTTGCAGCAATTAAACAAACTGCACCATTTTTAAAATATTATTTTTAACATTTCCTTTCATCAGAGTTCAACTGGCACCTATGCCCCTTCTGAACTCTGCCTTGTCGGAACTCCACCCTCTTCTCCAAACCCTGCCCCGCACCGTACCTTGTGGAATCCCTCTCCACATTTCTTCTATTTACACCACTTTCTATACCTAATTCACACCGCTCACCTTTTACGCAATTTGTGCTAGTAAATACTCCCCCATGTTGTCATCAGTGTGTTAAATATCTGTGGTTTGTGTTTATAATGACCTTTTTCATCCAATTATCAGTTATACAGTAACTTGCTGGCTGCACTACCACTTGTTCTGCTTTTATTATTTATTTTATTTATTTTTATATATTTATTTATTTTTATTCTTTTGATTAGCATGTTCCACTTCTCCCCACCCTCCATGCAGCTTCACCCTTTCCCTCTCCCATGCATTTGCATGTTCTCAATGTCACTGGGCCTATTAAGATCGTTGATTTGTTCTCCCCTGTTCCCCTCCCTTGCCTCGTTGCGCTCACAAACACGTGTGTATGAGCGTCATACAAATACAATATAAATATCAATATCAATTGTTAGATTCCATTACAATACAGCGTCTGAAATGTACTTTTATTGTCTTATCTGGCCAGATATCTTCTACAATTCTGCATCTGCCACAATTTCCAGCTACCATCCGATGGATTCTTCAATCAACAGTGGACAATACAAATACACAGAACCTTTTCTATTACTATGATATGGGATGACCTAGATGGGCCAATCTGCCCTTTCGCATTACCAGCAACAAGAAGCAACCTATCAGCCTTCCAGATGTAGCAACGTGCAGAAGCAAAAGCGTTCCACGTGAAACTAAAAGAATTAACATCTTCTCCCACAAAAACCACCATGTGTGTTATTCCAAAGTTTCACTGGTGCAACATAAACACACACAAGAATTATCATTCATCATAATCAGCATATCATGATCAAATTAGAAACCACAATCGAGTCATGAAATGTTCCTTAGCTGTAACTTCCATGGGAAAAAAGAAATATTGTTAATTTTGTGGACTTAATAATGTCTTGCAAACTTTCTTTGTTAAATAAAAGCACTTGTTACATTGAAAACCATTACTGTTTCCATAAGAAATTCTATATAGCAATGCTATTTTTGGCAAGAAAGAGACTGTATCCACTGTACGAGGATATCTGTTTTTATCTCCCTGGTTTTGCGTTAAGTAACGTTTTGGTGTAAATAATAACAAGGCACGTTTGGGTATGATGCCACATTCCATTTCTGTACACATATCATTACAATGCTTATAGCCAGTGGCCAGATTCTTGGGTGCATGGCTGTATTATGCTGTGGTTGTTGTGGCCAGTCCCTAGACTTCCGGCCATGTACGCAAGAATCTAGGGACTGGCCACAATCACTCCAGCTTAATACGTCCATGCATCCAAGAATCTGGCCAGTGGCACCAACCCTCACAGCTAAACCAGGCGCTACTTCTGTACACAACCAAATACAGACTTGCAACCAGTTGCCCACTCTTCCGTTCATGGCCTCCTACCATGCACCCAAAATTCGAGGGGCTACCCCAACCACCACAATTTTATACTGTCACACACCCAACAATCTTGCCACACAACAATTTGCCCTTCCTTTCCAATTCAAACACCATCTACAAATATCAAATTACACTGTCAACCCTATTTTTCACCAATAGAAATATCACCATATAATCCAAACTCCATTCCCCTACTCTATGAAGACCTCTTGCAATCACCAAATAATACCAAACATGTTTCTTCAACTGCCCACCAAACACTACCTTCTACAATACTTGTGGATAGTCTTGCTGGTATGGCCATTTGGCACTGCAGTAGTTGTGCTAGTGCCTAGGTTCTTGGGTGCAGGGTCTATCTGTAACCTATGCAAACATCCTCATATCACATACATTTCACTCACCTACCCTAATGAAGCCTCCCTGCATTCACCAGACAGGCCGCCCAGCCGCCCAGAGCCCTGTACGCGGACTACCACAGTGTCCGCGGACTGTTCCGCCCCACACCTTCTTCTTCTACTTAAACAAATACATCATATCAACCATCTCTCACTCCCCCACCCATCGCAGTCCCTCTTTGCAACACCAAATGCCCCAAAACATGTTTCCAAGCCCTGTCCCCCCCGCCCCTCTATCCACGAATATCCACGGATGCAACATGGTGGGAGTTTCTGAAAAATATGACGCACATCACGCTTTCCTCCATCCAATCAATGGGCGCGTTGCATGTCCGCGGACATCAGGCGGCCATCCGGGCCAATCTGAGTCCTGTCCACAGAGCTAACAGGGAAATGGGTCTGCGGAGCAAGATATCACTAATTCTTGTGAACCTACATCTTGACTGTTTTAAAAAATATGACTGCATGTATTTACACCAAATTAACAAAAATACGCTTTTGGGACCAAGGTTCCGCTCCTGCCGCAAATTTGGTAAAAATCTGACGAGCAGTTTGGACTGTAGGCGTGACCAAGGTTTTCTTCCATTATGTCTAAACTGTGCACTGGTTACTAAATCCATGTGTGGCATCTCAATCTGTGATAGAATAAGCTTGATCAAATCGAATTTGAAGTTGATTCTATCTGAAATCTGGATTATTTGCAGATTAAATTACACATGTACTTTAAAGAAATGCTCTTTTTTACATTTTGTCTAGTTGTGGGGAAATGCTTGAAAAGAGTACTTATTTAGAAGCTTGGGACTTAGGAGTAGGATGTCAATTAGGATCATCACAGATTTAGATGCATTTAGGCAGTTAATGTTATCATCTATGCAGTACTAGATCTGTTTTTATGCATGCCATGCAGTTGGTGTTTTATTTAGAGTCAGTGTCCAGTGTCTTGGATTCATATTTAAACAATGGGAAGGTTGAAAAGAGGGATTCCATTAAGGGTGCAGGTTGTCTAATATTAAGGTTAAATACTGAAGGGGGGCTAACAGAGTTCTGAGGGAATGTTGAGATGCATGCACAGTGTCCTAGCCAGGCAAAAAGGTTTAGGCTGATAAAAACCTATTAGCACGTACCATTGTGGGAGTAGACTGAGATTTGTGCTGCAGAATGCACATGTGTTGTTTTAGGTAGGGTTGACATATATTAGATACTCACATATGTTATCAAAGAGAGAGCAACAAATGAACTAATGTTGTGGTTGCAGAGATTATAGATAGGGCAGCATTATAGGCCCTGTGTTTAGTTGTTGCATTCCTAGTTATGTTGTGTGGTGAGATGTGCGTTAAGAGCTGAAACAGGTGGATGATGGAGTCAGAAAGGACTGTGGTGAAGCGAGGCCAGTGAGTTAACTTGGCAGAGGTTTTGCCATATTGGATGTTAAGGCCTAGTACAGGATGAATAGAATAGAACAC
Source organism: Ambystoma mexicanum (assembly GCF_040938575.1). NCBI lineage: Eukaryota > Metazoa > Chordata > Amphibia > Caudata > Ambystomatidae > Ambystoma > Ambystoma mexicanum. Next base: position 1,374,499,630 of record NC_090931.1, read on the forward strand.
AAGCCCTGATTTGGAGCTGCGGCTCTGTTTAGCACAGCTCCAAAAAAAAATACCCTTTCCCATTCCCCAGGAGAGAAGCTGAGTATCCAGACGCAAGGCCGGAATGTGGAGGGAACGGAATGTGCGGATAGGGAGAAGCAGGAAGGGATGCGCCCTTTGAAGGACATATTCATGAGAATACGACATGCAGTTGTTTGATGCTAATGGGCAAGAAGAAGATTTAGAGCAATACTGCCCTCACCCGAGAGTGGTTACCCCTTTTGAATTACAAGCACATGCATTACCGAACAAAAATAAATCCCTGAAATTCAGACTCAAGAGTGGTGCCCCATTCACATCATTGCTGTGCACCTGGGGTGGAAGGAGACATGGGGGTACCATATACCATACCTTCCATGATTTGGAATAGGAGGAGCATAGGTGAGGAAAATAAATTTAGGTCAAGGTCGGGGTGCAGCTTGTGTGCACTGCAGCATCTGGTATAATGGTAATACCTATTGTCTTATCAAATTAGAGTTGACCACTTCAATTCACTTTGATCAAGTCTGAATCAAATGTTTGCACATGATGTGACAGTCTTGATTTATTAATGTGTCAATAAGTTTAAAATGCCTATCCCGTATCTGGATTAAATAGTGATGATCTAATAGAGCACATGTCTAGGGGAATGGGTTTAGCTAAGGTGTAGCCAATCGGTGCAGGGACTATAAGGGGGTATTAGCATGTTCTATAGGTGGTGGCTAAGGAAAGTGGTGGGATAACATTGTATCTTACTTATTCAAATGTTGAGGTTTACCACGATATAACCTATAACATTTTGGGAAATGATGAGCTATGTGTCATTTCAGTTCTATGGGTCTCATGATGCCCGCTCCTGGGGAGCCGGTTCAAGCCCTGCGTCCCCGAAAGCGGACATCCAGTCCCCAAGGAAGGACCCAGCAACCCCATATAGGGGCCCTTTGGACAGTGTCCTGGCGCCTATGGCGCCAGGCTCATAAAAGACATCAGTCCTGGCGCCATGTTGTTCTGCATCTAGCAGCTGGACGCTCACCGTGTCTGCTCCTGCATCCTGACTTCTGCCACGCCTGCCAGCATCCTGGATCACCTGCAAAGGAATAGAAGAAGAGAAAAGAAGAAGGAAAAGTCCTTACCTGCTAAACCCGCATCCCGGAGACATCTCGCCGACAATTCTGAAAAGGAAACCTTTTATTTAAAAGCTCATCGCGTTGATCACTGCAGCGCATTCCACTCACCTTTACAGGGCGCCTCCATGTTCAGCAGCAATCATCCGGATTCGCAGTCACGCCCCAGCGCCTAGGGAGAAAAAGACCAGAACAAAAGGTGAGAGAGAGAAGGGAATAAGGAAAGCTAAATCTCCATGTTAAGACTTACCTGTTGATTCATTCCCTCTTCATTTCGGTTCCGCGCCGCATCCTGGCATTTCCGGACCCCGGCCCCTAATGGGAAAAAGAGACATCAGCGTTAATGAGCGAATGAAAAGACATTACCAAAAGACGCTCATTAAAGACTTACCTGATTTCTACAAGGATTTCACCTCTCATCTGGGGTCGGTGCCTGTTCCCCGGCATTCCGTACCCCGGCCCCTATGGGGAAAAAGACACTAGCATTAGTACATTAATGCATGGACACAAGGGGAACCTCTTATCAAAAAACTTACCTGGAAGCCAAGCAAGTTTGATTCTCACCAATCAGAAAATCCAGTGAAGTAACTGGATACCAACGCGCCCCTGCATCAGAAGCAGGATGGAGAGCTCGTCCTTCCAGACCCTAAGAAGGATACTTCTGCGAGCCAGACAAGCCAGATTTGGGGGCCTGGTCCAGTCCGTCTTCTGAACCCTGCGCATCACCTTAGAAGAGGTCACAGCAGCGCGAACCAGGCCAGCGCCTCCGTGGGAGTCAGGTGTGCGTAACAATGGGACAGTCGGAGACCTGTTTGCATGTAATCAACCTTGCTTTCCCTTGCAGTATTTATTTGACCTTTTGCATTATTTTTACTGTTTGATTTTTGGTTTGCTATTCCATTTACAAATTGGTAACCCCGACGTGATCTGTGAAGTCAAGGGTTTCTCAGCTGTGCATCCTGGGGTACAGTGCCCATCTGCAGTACTTAGTTGCCATGCACAATCTGAAGATGTTTGCAGGTGCTGTGTTGCCAAAATGCCTGCCTCCTCCTCGTAGTGGGGCGCTGCTCCCAAATTGCTCAGGCTGTTGACGGGCCCCCATATCGGAGGAATGCAAAAATGTAAGTGCTCCTTTGCAGGAGACAACAACAAGAAGAGAGTGTGTGGGGAGTGTGATGATCATGAGTGTTTGGATTGTAAAGACCACGTGGCAAAATATAGTGGTTGTTATAAATAGAGGTGGCCAAAGGGATCTGATAATATTGCATGAGAAAAAGAGAAGAGGGGAAAAAACAGATTCTTGTCCATTGCAGAGGAAAGGCAGCAGTGCAGGTAAAATAAGAGGTTAGGTCCACTATATGGAGGACCTGATATCCCTCCACTAGGCACACTTGAATGTGAGGAGGTGAATGCCCTCTTCCTGAAGCAAGGGGATAGAGGTAGGGTCTAAACCATTGTGGAAATAAGTGAGATTCTGTTCTGTAGCCACATTATATGGCAGTGTCCCAATCCCTTAGCCCAGCATAAGAGGTCATAATGAGGTAAATACCCTCAGATCAAAGAGGAGGCTGAGGAAGGGTCTAAACCATTGTATATATTATTGTGTTTTATTGACTTGTAGTTTAAGGTGTTTTTGAAATTTTGTCATGTGGATTTGTGGTTTTTGATTGTATGAAGAGTGGTGTGGTCTGTGGGGTGAAAAGAACAGGAGGGGTGATGGGGAGTGCGGGCAGTGTTGGGAGTTTGGGGTAGATCAGTCCAGCTGGAACAGTGATCAGGAAACAAAGGATTATTCTGAATGCATGAATAGACGTAACATGAATTCCCTTACCCCACTAGAATAAATGTATACAGCGTTCCCCCATACCGGGAAAATATTATGAAATACCAAAGGGAGTTGGTCATTGATACGAGAGAAGAGACACTTGTCGTTGATACGAGAGAAGAAACACTTAAGCCATGGCCCAAAGAAGGAATGAATAATTGATATGGTGTGGGCCACATGTACACTTATTTAGAATCAAAGTTTATTGGGAAGAACTTGAAGAATAAAAAGGGCATTCTCGAGTTTTGGAGAATAGTTGAGGATTGGGAAGATGTTCCCGAGGCCTCTAAAAGGGGGAAAATGTAATACAAGTGCCTTGGGTCAACCCAGCATCTAGTGTAGCTCCTGCATTCTGTGATACACATACACCCCCACAGCCCTGCCACCCCCACAAGGGTGTTACCCTATGCAAGTAGCCACATGTCATACTAATTACAAGTAAGTGCCCTATGCAGCTGCCTGACAGTGAGCACCCACAACATATGAAACCGTCCACAGCCCCTAGCAGTGAATGCTACATGTAACTCATTAGTGATGTAGACAGAGAACAGGGCCCACAGAGATACAGAAACAGCATTGTGAAAGATAGAGGCAGAGCTAGCGTGAGTAAAACTAGAACGGGTGAAAGGGTGAAGAGCACCAGTACGCACAGATGAATGGATAGCAGGTGATATTTTATTTAGGATTCATAGCACCTAAGGACGTACATGTTGAAACAAAGGATGACGGTAGCAATTATGAGAGGTATCAAGAGGGAGTACTATGAGTGAACAGTTTGGATTGCAAATCAATCAGATCAGATACTGATGCAGGGGTAGCGAAAGAGGAGGAATGGGGATCAGACAAGCACTAGGGAGATGAGGTGCCACCCAGGATAGCACCACAAGTAGAGAGTTTGTTGGGCCCAAGATTGTGGGAATAGCCAGGCAGCATGGCAGTGGTAAAGGGGAAGCAAGTGGGAAAAAAAACATACCTGCTAAATAGGTGGGAACACAATTCCCATTATTACCCAAATGTCATTGCAGGGTGAATTATGTGCCCTGACCACACATGGATAGGACTAACTTGATAATGGCACCACCATTGCTCACAGCAGGCACAGGCAAGTGGATATGATGGGTGCAGTTTAACGATTGTCAGGCTAAAGTATGGGCTGCTCTAAGAGCATCATATCCCGATAAAATGGATATACATTTGATTATGGTGCGTACTATGAAAGAAGGTGAAGACCCAGCACAATACATACTCCAGATTCAGGAGATGTGGAGGATGGAGACTGGGGAACCATGTGATAAGACTATAGAAATATTTAATCATATGTTAAAGAAAGGGCTTCCAAAGGAGGTGCAGAAATATTTGGACAAGGTAGTTGAGGTCGAGGCCAATGTTTGGGCAAAAATATAGGCAATCATAGTACATGATTGCAGGCATAGGCAGGATAAAGAAAAGGAGGTAGAGGACAACTTCCAGAAGGCACAGGCAACGTTAGTACGGTAAAAATTAGCAAAGTGAGCATAGAAGGAGCAGTAATCACGAGCCCACCTGTAGGGCAGGTAGAACCACAAATGGCACTGGTGGGAATGGTAATGGTGCCGGAATGGAAAGGAGGATATGCAGGCTATTCAAAACATAGAGGATACAAAGGAGGTTATCAGGGGGCTATCAGGGAAGGTATCAGGGAGGTTATCTAAGAGAGAGAAGGAGATTCCAATGAGTGTGAGGTGGTAGATGAAGAGGAGGAGGGATGGGGCAGCAAGTCAGAGGACCAGGACCTCCTTGGTCATGCAGAAGGATAGGCCATTTTGCACAAGAGTATAGGAGCAGGCAAGCGGCTGCGTATGATCCCTGTGTTTAACCCAGCAGACCAATGTCCCCGGTCACATATCAACAGCAGTATGGAATGATACCTCCAAATGCCTCGTATGGTACAGCGCCTGCACAAGTTAGAGGATGATACATGATTTATGCACATTGAATAACATTGTTGAAGCTGAGTTCCCTGTTGTATCAAACCCCTACACAATTCTTTGTAATATACCAACTGAAGAAAGACACGTTACTGATATTGATTTGGAAAATTCATACTTTTCCATCCCATTGCACTATGGTTCTCAATATCTCACTGCATTTACTTATCGCAGGCACACTTTCCAACACACCAGGCTTCACCAGGGGTACTGTGAGTCCCCAGTATTTTGAACAAAGTACTACACATGGATTTGGGCAATATATGTGTACCGTGCAAGGTCCTTCCGTATGTGGATCACTTTCTAGTGTGCAGCAACACAGCAAACATATGTAGAGAAGATTAAATTACCATTCTGATACTACTTGCAGACAAATGGTACAAAGTAGACAAGGACAAAATGAAATACTGTCAGGGGCAGTACAGAACAGACTACAACCCATTAACCATTAAGAAATGCCACAGTTTTCAGTTTTGTGTTACTATTGTAATGCATGGATCTTTGACTATTCCTGTCGCACAACACTTCTTTTGCAGCTACTCAAAGAAGCACAAAAAGGGAAAGGGTCACGTACGTGGACAGGGGAACTGATCACATGTTTGCATGAGCTGACAAATTCCATAAGCAATGAACCAGTACTAGCAATTCCTAAATACTTGAAATAATTTTATTTATTCTCACATTGTAATGGACAAGTAATGATTGATATATTGGCCCAGCAAACATCCCTGGGGTGCAAACCCCTAGCATATTGCAGTGATATATTAGATTAAGTAATTCAGGGCAATTCTCTTGAAAACAAGCATTGGCCACTGTGGCCTTTGTCATTGAACAGTCCTCAACAATCACGTTGGGTTTCTCAGTGATATTGTATGTAGAGCACACAGTGTTCACAATTCTTGAGCAATGTAAGTTCACTTTAACAACAGAAAGGGCATCTACATATGAAGTGATTTTGTCCAGCCCATCCATTCACATTGTGAGATGCCACACAGTGAACCCTGCCACGTTTATATACAATACCTGTGGAGGTAGGTGATGAAGTTCATGATTGTGTCACCTATAAAGGTCCTGAGTATGATTGTATAAGAACAAGGGAGGATGCACTTGATGAAGAGGAGGTCCTTTTCATTGTTTTGTCATCGACGATTGATCAGGAGACTGGCCATAGACACACAGCTGCAGAAGTGGTGCGCCGTGTTGATAGGGAATATGAGTTTGTAGTTCAGAAAACATTATTCACCAGAGCCGGTGAAGCTGATTGCATTGAATGAAGGCACAACCACAAGTATGGGACAAAAATGCTCTGCTGCATGGCACAGTGATACCGTATAAAGAGGGGAGTGTGACCGGCGGTCATCCCTTCATGTTCCCAGGGACGGACGCATACCCAGGTTAGGACAGCCCACAGAGAGCTTGGAGATGCCCAGATAGGCAAGAAATCATTTGTTTTCATGGTTGGCACAGGTGTGACAAAATCATACATAAAGTAAGGCTGCTTCCCCTTATCATGAAAGGTAATGAGCACCTAAGTGTTCTCTGGGGCAATAAATTGAGATGCATTTACGGAAAATGTGCGCATCAAGATATGGTAACAAAGAGGTGTTTGCACTGCTGCTATTGATTTCAACTGCAACAACAGTGAACTTGCTAGGCAGGGATCTGTTAAGCAATCTGAATATGACCATTTCATTCTCAGAAGAAAGGGTAGTGTGCTCCATCCAGAAAAGTTTTATGCTAGGGTCTTGGCAATAACACAAGCATTGCACAGTGATGTTGCAACTAGAGGAATATATTTGCATCAGGATTTGCGTATGTATGGAGCGACCATGTTGTTGAGCTGGTTGACAAGTATTAGAAGCAAGCCATGGAGGGGGCTGTCAGATTTTTTGTTTAAACCTGCAGTGCCCCTAGATCATGCTCTGGGTACCATTATCATGTCAGATTTGTACGGGGTGCCAACTGCAGAACACAAAATAGTGCTCAAAGGGATTGCCGAAGAGGGAGATGAGTGGCGTACAGTTGTGTGCATTCACCTCGCTCAACCATTGAGTGGGGTATCAGATGGCCAGCTGTTTGAGGACACTGACAATGATGGTGAAATGATACTGGAGGTTTGTATTCCATGTCAAATAATTATCCAGTATAGAAATGTCCCTTAACCTATACTTGTTGCTAAATGCATGCCTGCACTCTTACAGGATTACTTGTTACAGGGCCCAAGCACTTTGTGGACTGACAACCCCCATGATGCAGGACTCCTGAAGAGTATGGGTGCAGAACGCATCAAGTTGATGCAGGGAGCAGTGGTACTTAGAGTGTCCACAGTGTCTATTGTCAAGAGAGGCAGATGAGGGACTACTCAAGATAATTGTTGAGTTATGGCAGCAGGGCATCCTAGTCCCATCAGAGTTACCATTTAAGACAGCAATATCTCCTGTCAAAAATGCGAAGGGGTCAAGTTGGAAGATGATACAGGATTTATGCCCATTGAACAACAATTTTGGAGCTGAGTCTTCAGTATTTTTAACAGAGTACTACACATGAATTTGGGCAATATATCTGTACCAAGCACAGCCATTAAGTATGTGGAGGACCTCCTAGTACGCAGTACCACATATGTAGAGCAAATTCAATTGCACTGTTGACACTGCTTGCAGACAAAGGGTACAACATGGACATGGACACAATGCAATACTCTAACTGTAAAGAATGGATTTGTAACTATTCTAGTTACACAAAACCTCTATTGCAGGGACTCAAAGAAGCACAAACCCCCAAATTATGAACACATTGTATTTATTTGAACATTCCATTGTACAAGTAATGATTGTAGTATTGGCTCAGCAAACATCACTAGGATAAAAAAAAATACTTAACATATTACACCAGTATCTTAGATTCAGTAATACAAGGTCGAATTCCCTTGAAAACAGGCATTGGCCGTTATGGACTTTGTCATTGAAAAGTCCTCAACAATCACTATGGGGTGTTCAGTGGCATTGTATGTAGAGCATGCAGTGTTTGCATTTCTTGAACGATGTAAGTCTACTTTGACAACACAAAGGACCTCTGTGTATGAAGTGATTGTGTCCAGCCCAGCCATTGTGAGATGCCACACAGTGAACCCTGCCTAGTTTATTGCAGTACCTTTTGAGGAAGGTGAGGAACTGCATGATTGTGTCACCTATAAAGATGATTTACTATGAACAAGGGAGGACACACTTGAGGAAGGAGAGGTCTTCTTCAGTAATGGGTCATCGACAATTGATCAGGAGACGGCCAGTGACACACAGGTGCAGAAGTGGTGTACCTTGTAGATGGGGTATATGAGGTTGTAGTTCAGAAAATGTTGATAACACATTACTCAGAACAAACATTGGAGCTGACTGCATTGATTGATGCATTAGAAGCAACCTAAGCAAACATATTGACCATGTATTCAGATTCTACGTACGTGACCACCACCGGACATTTAGGATTGTCCAGATGGAAAAGAAGTGGATTTCAGAGGTTTGCCGGTACACCGGTACAGCATGCGGCCTTGTTAGAAAGATGGATTCATTCTCTGACCTGCCCAACACTAGTAGCAGTGGTTAAAAAGAAGCAGTATATTACATGGACCCAGAGGTTACTGCATACCCCAAACAACAGTTGCATTTAGCAATCCCATATATTACAGTACAATTCACACTAATAATTGAGTTTCAATGACATGCATCCCAGACAGTGAAGGCACTTTGGGCTAAACCGGGTTGCTCACAGACACCGACAAATTTGATTTGGAGGTAACACATTACAGGTAAATTAGTAATGACATGGGAGTTGCTTATGGTTGCTTTTGAGCAGCTGCACTACCCAGCGCCGGTTTCAGAACAGCACATCACTGCAGATATCCAGGAGGACCGGTTTGTTCATAACCTGCATGAATGTGTCAATACGTTAGTGTCAGATTGTACAATGTGCCATCTTTACAGCCCTGGTCAGACTCTCAGGACGTTGCATGGGACATTGCCCTATCCTACTGGGCCTTTCCAGGTACTTCACATTGACTAAGTGGATATGCTTAACAATTGCAGTAATTACCATTACCTTATTGTTGTAGTGTGTCAATTTTCCGATTGGGTTGAGGCTGGTCCCTGCACACATCCTGCTTCAAAATCACGAGCCAAATTCTTGGTATGCAAGGTATTTCCTTGCTGGGAAATATGTGAAGCCCTAAGATCTGATAATGGAACTTACTTTTTAAACAAATTGTTTAGGGAAATTGCATCCCTATTGGGAATATGTCACAAACTGTGCTTGATATATCACCCCAGGCCAACGGGATTGTCGACTTTTGAAGAGTAAGTTATCTAAGGTATGTTCAATGTTAGGGAGGAACTGGCTGCCCTGTCTCCCTTTGGCTTTGTTTAGCCTGAGAACGCAGTTCAGTAAAGACCATAATGTATCCCCGCACAAGATAGTGATGGGGGTGAGGAATGCACACACTTCAAAATCCTACATGCACAGCATACGATGCTCGTAGACCTGCAGGAGTTTTGGGGAGGTGTTTCAGGGGTATTTGCAGGAATTAACAAGGAGTATAAATGTTTTGTCTCAGCAGATTGCTCCTAGAAGAGAAGACACAGTTGAAGTGTCATCGACAAATAAAATTAACTTACTTGTGCCGCAGTTGTATCTGGGGGACCAGGTGTTTATCAGCAATGTTGTCTGCTGCTGGAATGAGCAGAGGTTCCAGGGGCCTTATACTGTGGTCTTTGCCACCTCCTTTACCGTTCGTGTAAAGGAGTTGCGGTACTGAGTCCACTTAGCTGATGTTCAGAAAGCACCCAGCACCACTCCATCTTCTCACAAGAATTACCACATTACTGAGTGATATTAAAGTATATTTTGTAGCACATTTCCTTCTGATACTTCAACTGGACAATCCTTAGACGATGATTAAGAGTTTGCATTTTTTTGCATGGTTGTCTGTTTTTCTTCTTCTGCAGGCTCAGCACTACAAGTGTTGTGTAATATATATGTTATGTTGCATATGTTTTTCTTTTTTTTGGGGTAGGTATACTGATTCTGTGTGGTTATTTTATTTGTTTGGGGCATATAAAAGGGGAGTATGGGAACCACACAGATATATCTTTAGGACTGACATAAACCTGGAGGGAAACTGAGGCAGAGATAAAATATAATCAGTACAAAGGGGTAATCCTTTAAACTTTGGCGGAGGTTCACCACCCCGAATTGGACATGCAATATAATCACATGCGCAAATTGGGCAGGGAGAGGTCAAATGAGATCTGCTATGTATGCTCTTTGAAACCTCATGGCACGAGTGCACCAAAGTTGTTTATACCTCAGAAAATGCTGCCTCTGATAGCCCATTGTTTGGTACACCTGTCCCTGTGCAGAGAACAATGTCTTTTCTAAGGACAAATGGGCCAAGCGGTAATAATGGACAGAGATGATGAAGAATGTTCAAAGAGGAAAGAAAAAGTCTTTTGTAAAATAAGACCATTGCTTAAGATGGGAGTATTGTTGTTTTCCAACAATAGATGGGTGGCAGGAGTAGTGAGCTGTGCTGCAGGGGGCTACTGTGTTTTGCAGGAGATGGTGTGGCAGGTGTGAATAAGAACTGTGCAGAACATGGGGATATTACGTGCCTAAAGTAACATGGATCGAGTTAAGTGAAACACCATCAAAAGCACAGATGCCAGCAGAAAATTCCCTTTGCTTCTGAGGAAATGATTCATACCTATAGGAACAAACATTTGTTGTAATAAGACAATGTTTATCCCCGATTTGACCGAAGTTAAAGCGGCACTGAAGGCTGTGTGTTAAATGTGTGGACAATATGTGTACCTACACCTATGCCATCATGGAGGGGTGCACGTTCACTTACCACCCTAAACTCTGCAGTTTGGTCATTCCTGATGCCCATTTAAATGTTATAAATATTCTGCCCCCAGAACCAACTAAGTTCCCATCCAACAATTGTGCCCATCGCTCACTAAGTCTTTGTCATCAAAGATGATCGAATTATCTATCCAAAGACAGAGGGAGTTGATCTTCATTGTTCATGCATATAGGATGACAAAAGTATTACATTTTCCATTTTTGTGAGTTCATTTATTGTAATACAGTTCTCAGTTGTGAAAAAGAAATAACCTTTTCAGTTTTCCATATCTGTGCACATCTTAATTGTTTTACAAGTCTCTGTTATGTAATTGAAATAACAATGTGTTAAACCACTTAAAATGTGGATTTCTAGGAGGTGAGTAGTTTTTGAATCAAGATTCATTGGATAAGTTGAAGGTGATCCCGCATCAGTACAAGCATTTTAGCCAAAACAGAAACTGTTTTCTCATCCTTCCTGGTGCCAGGTATCCAGACTGTAGTAAATGCTAAGTGGCTGTAGATAACCAGGTGGGAGATGCTTCAGCTGCCGGACCAGATAGGGTCAAAAATCAGCTAAGACTGAATTACAGGCAATCAGACATGTGACCCTCCACAGCAGATACATTCTGGATTTGCTCATTGCTATCGATGTGGTTGTGTACATGAAAATGTGTCTGTCATGCAGCACATATATCCTCCCAAATGTTGTGGTCAACAGGTCCTTGATCCATGTGATAGGGGCCCTTCACAATTTGAGAATTGTCATGGACAAAGAAGCTGGAATGAATGCTGACAATTGGTTTGACTGTGTTCTTGTGGGCCAACTGTGGTTAGAAATAGCCATACAATTGCTGGAATCCATCGTGGTTGTTTTTCTCTTACTTTTTGGTTTGTATCGCGCCTTGAAACACTTGTGTATAGGCGCATTACAAATGCCATATCATATCATATCAGATAATCCTGAGATGTTGTACGAAGACCCTAATGAATAGTGTGATGATGATGGTGTCAAGAACAGTGGTTAGAGTTCCTCATCTCCCAAAACTCAAGTAAACCCAGAATGATAGATGGGATGAGGTTGTAAGACCCAGGATGGTGAAAATTGAACATAGTTTTGGACGCCGAGATACCTTGACCACAACCCCATGCAACCCAGAGATTTACGTTCAGCACTGGGTTGATCTAGTGGGAGATGGAGAATGCTGCTTCATGACAAATACCCCAGAAGAATATGCCAGAGGGTGGGGACCTGGGGGTTTGCTTCATGTGTGCACAGGGTGTGAGTACACAAGGGTGACAACTAGAGAAGGAAAGAGGAGAAAGGGTTAATTAATGGAGTATTAAATAAAGGGGGACATTTTGGTATGCATGTACAGTGCTCCTGCCAGGCAAAAAGGTTCAGGCTGAGAAAAACCTATTAGCACTTACCATTGTGTGAGTAGACTAAGGTTTGCACTGCAGAAGGCACATGTGTTGTCTTAGGGTTGACACATATTAGATACTCACATGAAGAAGCAGCACAGTAAGGGCAACACATGTATTAATGTTGTGGTTGCAGAGATTATATGGCAGCATTATAGGCCCTGTGTTTAGTTATCCTATTCCTAGTTATGTTGTATAGCGAGATATGTGGGAAGAGTTGAAACAGGTAGTAGATGGAGTCAGAAAAATACTCTAGTAGAAGGGAGTTGAGTGTGTTAACATGATAGAAGTGTCACCATGTTGGATACTAAGGCCGATCACCTGATGAATAGAATAGGAAACAGGGCCTGATGTAGATATGTGGCTCTACTTTGCTCAGTTACAAAAATATGTGCCCTTTCCTGTTCCCCTGGAGAGAAGCCGAGGTCTGAGTCACCCGCTGTGCACAGAAAACCACCAATTGTATCCACCTGCAAGGTCTCACTGGGATTTGAAGGCCACATTCATGAGAATAGAGCACAAGGGGGATTGATGCCAATGGGCAAGAATATGATTGAGAGCAATACTCCCCTCACCCAAGAGTGGTCATCCCATTTGAATTACAAGCAAGTGTATTACTGAAAATAAATAAATCTCTGAAATTCAGACTCAAGTGTGGTGTCTGTCACGTTACGTGATTTGGGATAGGAAGAGCAGTGGTGATGCCAATTAATTTAGTTCAAGGTCTGGGGTGCAGCTCATGCACGCTTACGCATCTGGAATAATGGGAAGGCATATTGTCTTATCAAAGCAGAGTTGGCCTTGTCAGTTCACGCTGGTTGTGTCTGGATCAGAGGGTTGCAAATCATGTGAGAGACTTTATTTATTAATATGTCAACAAGTTTACAGTACCAATCCCATACCTGGATTCAATAGTGACTTTGTAGTAGACCATGTGTCTAGGGGAAAGGGTTTAGCTAAGGTGTGGCCAATCAGTTCAGGGACAAAAAGAGGATATTAGCAAGTTCTATAGGTGGTAGCCAATGAGGGTGGTGGGATAACATTGTAACTTACTTATTCACATTTTGTTGTTTACTGCTATTTAACCTTTACCTTCTTGGGAAGTGATGTGCTCAATGTCAGTTTGGTTCTACAACACCGCCTGAGAGCTTTTTGCATGTAATAAACCTTGTATTCCCTTGCAAAGAGATGCAGTCATTATTCAGCCTCTTGGATTATTTTTATCGTTCTGTTTTTGGGTTGCTAATCTGTTTACAGCACTGCATAGTTCACAATGGAAACGATATATATTTCAGCGTTCCTGCTTTTTCTTTAGGCTGATCTGTCTTGTAAGTGAGATGATATGATATGGCATTTATAACCTGCCTATACACAAGTGTTTCAAGGCACGATGAGGCAAGGGAGGGGGACAGAGGGAGGACGTAGACAAACGATCTTACTAGGCCAAGTGACATTGAGATCATGCAAATGAACAGGAGATGGAGGGGGGAAAGTTTCAGGCGACAGGGAGGAAGAACCAGTGCCATACACAGGATTAAACAACAAGTAGTGCAGCCATCAGCTGACAAGTGCAAGGGTTAAGAGTAGACACCTGTCAGTAAGTGCAGTTAAGTGGACTGTATGGTTGCAGATATAGCCCCAAGTGCAAGGGTTGCCAGGAGGCATTGCGGGTGTGAAACTTGGGGGGCAGGGACCTGGCTCCGAATTCAGAGGGTAGCCACGTGACCAGTGCAATATAAGACAGGAGACCAGCAGGGGAGAGTATGAAAGAAGGCAGAAGCAAAGAGGAAGGCCGTTAGGTGCTTCTGGAACTGCAGATGGTTCTGCTCAAGATTCAGAGAGGCAGGGAGGCAGTTCCAGAGGGAGGACCCAGCCAGAGAAAGAGATCTACCACCAACTCGTTGCTTGGAGAAGCGACTGACCCTGAGGGAGTTGGAGGTGGAGGAGCAAAGAGCTCGAGAAGGAAGATATTTCCAAAGAGAGAGTTGGAGGTAAAGAGGACCAAGCCACCAGAACGCCTTCTCGACAATGCAGACGGTCTTGAAATTGATCCTTGCAGACACTGGGAGCCAATGAAGAGATTTCAGGCTGGAAAGATAGAATCGCTGGGCTTGAGGCTAAGGATAAGTCTTGCAGTCCTGTTCTGGATGAGTTGCAGAGGGCGGAGAGTAGAAGCAGGCAGATTTAGATAGAATGAGGCTGTTGCAGTAGTCCAGCCTAGAAAGAACCAGAGCTCTAGAGACAGTGAGCTTCTGGGGGAAAGTGAGGAAAGGAAGAATACTTCAGAGTAGGTGCAGTTGGTAGTTTGACTTCTTAGAGACGTCAGAGATGTGAGGAGACAAGGAGAGTGTGGAGTCGTAGATGACCCAGATGTTCTTAGCCTCATAGTTGGGAGAAGGAAGATGGCCAAGGGAGGCTGGCCAGCGAGTGACATGAAAGGAATGTGCAGGTGTGCTGATGAGGAGGATCTCCGTCTTAATGCCATTAAGGCAGAGATCATTGGTGGCATGCCATTTCTGGATTGCAGACAGACAGTTGGAGATGAGAGAGGGAGAAGAGGTGGCAGAGTGGAGCCTGAAAATGAGCTGAGTGTCATCCGCATAGCACTGAAAGTTGGAGCACAGAGAAGTGAGAGGTGCCAGGTATTGGTTAAACGGCCAGGGAGAGAAGTTAGACACCTGGGGAACACCACAGGTAGTGAGTGAGACTGAGGAAAGAAAGGACCCAAGTTGGACCTGGGAGGGTCAGTCAGGGAGGAAGATGGTCAGACAGACCTGGGCCTGATTGGTGATACCTAGGTTATCACGGAGATGGTTGAGCAGGAGGGCATGGTTAACCTTGTCAAAGGCAGAAGAGAGATTGAGTAAGAGGAGGACAGATTCAAATCAAGGTTATAGAGCAGGTCATCAAAGATGTTCGGGAGACCAATTTATGTGCTTCTGTCTACTATGAAGCCAGACCCATGGTCATGTAGACAACCAACTGATTCAGTGTGAAGATTAAGCTGGGAGATGGCCAACATTTCCAGTAGTTTGCCCAGGAAAGGAGTGATGGAGATCGGGTGGTAGTTAGCCTGGAAAGAGGGTCGGCTGAGGGTTTCTTGAGAAGAGGCTGCACAGGAGAATGCTTTAGGTGGGCGGGGAAGGCTCCAGTGGCGTAGGAGCAATTGCATAAATCAGCCAAGGCAGGAGCAAGGGTGTCAATGTGGTCTTTGATGGTTTTGGAAGAACAGGGAAGAACCTGTTTTGATGAAACTTTCAATTATCGGAATTGTCTAGAAATATCATCAGGGTAGAATATAAGAAAGCAAGAGAAAGAGGGAGGAGAGGTGGCTGCAGGGGGGTCGTAGGTAGAGGAGAGAGTAGAAGGAGGAGGAGGAAAGGACGAGAGCGTGGACAGGATGTCCTGAGTTTTAGAGATGAAATGAGAAGCCAGAGCCGTGCAGAGGACTTGGGAGGGGACAGGAGATGTGGAGACTGCAGCAGGATTGGCCAGCTCCTTGCGGATTATCCAGGAAACCATTTTAAAGTATAAACCTCTACAGGCACCACCTCTTGAATCCTTTGTGTTAGATGTTGATGATCTATCATGTGATCTGCTGATGAAAGTGTGTTGTGTATTATGGTGACAGTGATGTTTTTTCCCTTGGATCTAGTATTTTTTCTCCCATGAAGGAGAAGATAACTTTGAGTCTTCTGTTGTGCTGTATACTACACAGATTTTTCACAGAGTAACTTGTGACAGTACAAGACCTTTCAATGATTTCAGCTATAAAAGGTATATTGGAGATAGGATGGAGTCTGTCTGGTCTTTTCAGCACATCAGCGTTTGTGCTACCAATACTTTTCTCAGTAATGCCATTAAAAATGATGTTAGTGATTCTGCCAGTGTGTCTATCCATTTTTAATCACAATGAGTAAACATGAGCAAAATGTCTCTTACCGTGTCTTTAAGAATGTTCCTCAGTTTAATTAGATTCTCTTTAGATACCTTACTAAAGGCATTCTAAAGCTTGATGGTTGAGAAATTTGAGCAGCCAATCAGGTTCTGTGGATAGGAGGCTAAAATTGCTAATCTCAGCCCATATTCCATAGGACCCAGTGCCTGCTTCCCCCTCCCAACATGGCCATCTTCTCCCCACCATCCCTTCCCATCATTATTTAGTAACCCCAACCCCCTCATCAGCCCCACTTACCTGATACCAGGTAAATATTCAGCGGAAGATACACCCCTCGCTGGAGACGCCTAACCAGACATGGGCAGTTAATCCCCACATTGAGAAGCTCTTCCGACCTGCTCTATCAGACCCTCTCTATATCAAGGGACAGATCAAACCTGAATCTCTGGTAGTTACAACAACCAGGAAGAGAGCGGGAACACCCTTAGCCTCTTCTGAAGCTCCTCTGGACAAGGAGAGCAAGAAGCTGTACACAATGGGGAGGAAAGTGGCCTTGTCGGCTTCCTTTCAGGTCGAAGATAGCTAATAACAACACTCTTCTGGCGAGTATCAACTGCCATAAATGGGATGGAGTGTCAGCTTTGTTATCATCAGCCGCTGAACCCCTTAAGACACAATTGGACCTTGTGGCTGCAGAAGGCATAGCAGGTTTAAGCTGCATGCTAAAGAGTAATCTGGAGGCCACTGACAATGCAGGCAGGATTATAGCAGAGGGAACAATTATTAAGCGTCATGCGTGGGTAACAATCAAGGCCAGGCCTCATAAGGTTACCAAAACGGGCATTGCAGATTCGGCGGCCGCGGGAGGTCCTTCTCATCTAGAGGTTGTACCACACCTACCAAACAGTGACTACCCACTTAAGGTGCCCTCCCATGTCTATCCAGTAGGAGGGCGTATTTCAAACTTGACCCAAGCATGGGAGGGAATCACTCAGACAAATGGGTGGTATCCACCGTCGCGGCTGGTTATTGTGTGGTGCTCATCCAGTGAACCCGGAACCATCACCTGTGCCAGAAGACTCACTCAAGGGAAGACCAGCGCATCCTAACGCTGCTCCAAAAGGATGCCATAGAAATTGTCCCGGCAAACCAGGTAAACAAGTATATTTATTCAACCTACTTCCTTGTGCCAAAGAAATATCTAACAATGTGCCCAGTATTACACTTACGCCCTGCAAACAAATATGTCAAGCCACAAAAATTTGGGGGGATTACATAACAACATTGGATATGAAAGATGCTTATTTTCATACGTCAAAGTTCCCAGCTCACAGAAGATTCTTGCGGTTCAAGATAGCATACCAACACTACCAATTCAAAGTGCTAACTTTCGGTATGATATCATATGATAAGGCATTTATAACATGCCTATACACAAGTGTTTCAAGGTGCGACTCGGTAAGGGAGGGGGAAAGGAGGGGAGACAGAGACAAGGATCCTACTAGGCCAAGTGTTATCCAGATGGTGCAAGTGCGGGGAAAGGGGGAAGAGAAAAAGTGCAGAGTGGGAGGGGGGAGGGACAGTGCAGTACATGGGAAAAAATAAATAAAACAATATGAGAAGTAGGGCCAGCTGGTGGCAAGTGCAAGGATAAGTGCAGACATCAGGTATGAAATGCTGGTGGGGGACTGTAGGGATAAAGAAAAAGTCCCCAAGTACAGTAGTTGCAAAGGAGCCAGTGCCGGTGTGTAGCTGGAGGGGGAGTGGCCCTGGGCACCAAGGGTATTCACAAAGTTACTGCTGGTGATGGTAGCGCACCTGCTCAGGGAGGCAATGCCAGTGCACCCATACCTGGACGACTGGCTGATTACAGGGGAGACACCCCAGGTTTGCAGACAAAACTGTCAAAGAACTATCAACCTTCTCTTTCAATTGGGTTTCTCAATAAACAAGAAAAAATCTATCCTAGTGCCGAGCACAACCAAACAGTTCCTAGGAGCTGTTATGAACTAGAAGAGGGGTTGGTCTCTCCATCTGAGGAAAGAGTACAAAACATGTTACTGAAAATTCCTTATTATCAAGCCGGCCGCTAGATAAGCTTACGCAAAGCATTGCGTTTGCTAGGCATGATGGCATCTTTTATTTACCTGGTACCACACACACGCCTGCGCATGTGACCCATGCAGGAGTGGTTGGCGAAACAGTGGTCTCAGGTAAGCGGTCAGTGGGACAATCTAGTGGTCGTTTCACCAACACTAGTAGAAAACCTTCACAGGTGGACAAGAGAAAATCTAATGAAGGGAAAACCCTTCCACGATCCGGAACTGCAAGCGATTGTTGCAACAGACGCCTCACTCACCGGGTGGTGGGCTCATTACCGTCATCACACAGCACAAGGTCTTTGGACTCATGCTCCGGTGCAGAACCACATTAATCTGCTGGATCTCCTGGCAGTGTTCAAGGCCCTACAGGCATTTCGAGATTCACATAGGCAACCTGTCAATGCAAGTCCTAACCAACAGCACTGCAGCAATATTTTACTTCAACAAACAGGGTGGCACACGTCTCCAAATCTGTCCAAGCTAGCGCAACACATTTGGAAATGGACACTCAGTCGGAAAATATTCCTATCATCACAGTACTTTCCAGGGGAACGCAACTCTCTGGCAGACTCGCTGAGTAGAGATCCCCTACCAGAGGAACACGAATGGCAACTAAACACTTGCTTGAAGTCCAGCTTCAAGCAAGAGATGCAAGCCACGCTTCTTAATATGCCTAAGATGAGGAGGACCTCTCCCGGCTGAGCGATCTGTGCTGCCCCCTTTGGTAACCTTGTGAGTCCTGATATTTAGTGTGGTCTCATAGCTGATCTACTAATTAAGGTACCATGTATTAGTTTTGCAGAATTGTTTCTGTCAAAGCCATCTTCTTTTATTGGTTGTGGCTTTTTAATATTGTCAGGTTCCATTTTGGGATTTTGGATATATTCCAGTTTGAGTTACAGCATGCAAATAAGTTAGAGCATGTTGTCTAAATGATCAGATAATGCTGAGTATTTCTTTGGATGGCTTGTAGAATTTACTAGTCTATTTTTCTGTTACTATGTTGCCGAATTTCGTGCACCTGGTAATTCCGTTATTTATTTTATATAACAATCTTTATTTCGAAGGCATACACGCTTACCAAAAACACACAAAAGCAAAATATACAAGGATACTGTAATAATGGCAATGCAAATACATGAATCAGGTTTTAAAATACATTTGCAGACACACCAACATAATTTGTTGGCATTTGGCACATTGCAGCCGAAAATGTTTAGCAGTTTTCTGCAATCAGCTGCATTGTTACTCCCAAACACATATATACAGCTGCTGCAAACTCTCTTGTTGCTAGGATAATATGCTGTCTATTGTGTAAGTGTGGGAAGCATAATTAAAAGTGAATAGTTAGTGAGGTGATTGTGGTGAAATTGAATAATGTGAGTGGCTCTGGGGAGGTTTTTAGAAAATGGGGAAGGAAAATATGGAAGGTGAGTTACTTTTGTCAGACACAATGATGGAAACACAGGGATTCCCTGGGGCTATTCTGTCAGTTCCTTGCACCAAGAATATATGCATTAAGGTAGGTACACAAAATGTATCTACTCCTTTGTTGTATTTGACATATAACCCAGTGAAACGTTTGCGCAGATATCTCCTAAGAAAATTGAATGTGACGATTGCTTTCACATAGAAAGTTATAGTATGCACGACTCTCAGTTTGCATTCAGTGAGGGAATCACCACTTTTGCATGCATGTTACAATGACATTGTGATAAGCGGCGGTGCCTCTAAATTCAGCTGTAAAGAGAGCAAAGGGGTCCAGTTGGAGGATGGTTCAGGATTTGTGCCCTTTGAAGAACATTGTTGAGTGAGGAGTTTCCGGTGGTGCCAAGTCCGCTACCATTCCCTCTAACATCCCCACTGGATCAACCCACTTTAATGTGATTGATAAAAAAATAAATTAAAAAAATCTTTTTTCTGTCCCCCCGCACTCCGATTTTCAGTACCTTACTGTGTTTATGTATCCTGGTTAGATATGTGAGCATGCAAGGTTGCAACAGGGATACTGTGAATCACTGAGTATCTTCAACAGGGTGAAGTTCTAAAGGATTTGGGGAATTTACATGTGTCCAGTACAGTAATCGAGAATGTGGACAATTGACTAGTTTGCAGCATTACAGGAGAGCAGTGTCAATTAGATCCAATAGCACTCCTCACCATGGTTGGGGAGAAGGGTTACAAAGTGGACAAAGAAAAATTGCAATACTGCCAGACAGAGGTAGTTTATTTGGGGCAAGTGATATCACCCACAGGAAGGAAGGTAATGCAAGAGAGAGCCACTGCAATTTAGAATACTCCCCGGTCAGTTCCTGTGAAACAGATGCAACAGTTCTTGGGAATCTTTAAGTATTGTTTATCATGGATCGTCAACTACTCTAGTTAGACAAGGCTCTTACTGTAAGGACTTAAGGGAGCATAGAATGTGAAAGATCCAATAGAATAGACAGAAGACATTTTGACTTGTTTTCGGGAGTTCAAGGATGTGATCAGCAATGCTGCGGTCTTGGTGACCCCGGAAAACATAAGGGCATTTTATTTATTCTCACATTCGGATGGGCAGGTGACGAGAGCAGTCCTGGTACATAAAACATTATTAGACCATAAACCCTTATTACAGTGTACTCCTAGACCCATTTATGCAAGGCCAGTTTTGGTGTGAACAAGCTCAGACTTTGCGATACAAATGTTATCGACCGTTACTATGGGTTGCCGGTGACATTGTATGTGGGGCATGTGGTTTTTGTGATTTTGGAAAAGTCCAAACTGAACCTTACAACACAGAGAGGCTCAGGGTATGAAGTTATTCTATCAAATGCTTCAATACATCCAGTAAAGTGCCTCCTAGTCCACCCTGTGACATTTGTAGCTGAACCAGTGAAACCTAATGATATTGTCCATGACTGTGTGACTTACAAAGGAGAAGAGGAAGAGAGGACAAATGTTAAGAGGATGCCTTGGCAGGAGGTGAGGCACTCTTTGTTGACGGTTCCTTAATAATGAATCAGGACACTGGTGAGAGGCATACGGTGCAGCCATTATGGGCCTTGTGGATGGGGAATACCAGGTCATGATGAAAAAACAGTTGCCTTCACATTACTCCGCGCAAGCAGCAGAATTAGTAGTACTTATAGAGGTGCTGGAAATGAGCAAGGGGAAGGTGGTTAGTATTCAATCTGACTCTGCACGTGTTTGCTCCACAGTACATTCAGGCTTGTCGAGATGGCATAGGAGAGAGTTTAAGAGATCTGAAGGGAGACCTGTCCAGCATGCTTCACTGTTATCCAGATGATTCAAAGTGTTAACACAGTCAACATATGTTGGGATAGTTAAATAAGCTGTGCATACTAACTGTACTAACCCAATAGCGCTTGGAAACGATGCATCTGACAGAACGGCCAAGGAAGTCAAGTATTTGCATATACAGAATCCCAGAAAATTGAAACTGTGTCCCGGCAGGTATAGTTGCCATCTAAGCATACTGTGGTTGCTTTGCTTCAAATTGCAAAGATACAGGAAAAGACTCTGGGCAAAGAAGGGATGTGCACCCTCGTCCACAGATTTGCTGGGACAGGTGTAAGGAACTCATTGTGGCAACAAGTAAGACAGACACAAGTGATCACAGTTCATGGGTGTTTATTTAACAATGAATGTTGTATGCAGGTTGGAGAAATGCCTGATGTATACCTAAATCTAAGATGGGATCAAGCATCAACCATCAATTGAAAAATGAGGAAGTCCTAGTGGTGTAGTTCTCAAGAAAAGAAAGAAATGTTCTCAAATAATATGTCAGGATGTGGTAGCCTGGGTGTCCCTTCCCCACATTTTGACCACAGGGTAAAGTGGGATCTGGGAACACAGCACACTCTCGAGCTTTCCCAGCACAAGATGAAAGTTCAGTTTTCGGTTATCAGGGCCATCAATGGACAAGTCTTTTTTCACTGAAAGTCTCTTGACTTCGAGACCTGATGTCTTTAAAATAGTCAAAAGTTCCTTTAACCAAATTTAAGTTAGTTAGGGTGAAAATGGTTCAGCCCAGTGTCCCCCTCTTCAGGGCTCTGAACCTTCATGTATCATGTTCCACAAATTATGTATCAGTTCCTTTATCAATCAACTTTGGGTGATAGCTTAACCCCTAGCTCTCCCTCGGTCGGGCTCGGACCCCTCTTCTCTTTAGGCACTTGGGTTGGGTGATGACTTCACCCCTGGATCATCCTCGGTCGGGCTCAGATCCGTCTTATCATTAGGAACTTGGGTGATAACTTCACCCCTGGATCTCCCTCAGTCAGGCTCATATCCCTCTTCTCTGTATGTGCTTAGGTGATGGCTTCACCCCTGGATCTCCCTCGGTCGGGCTCGGACCTCCTTGACATTTGCAGGATTTCTTCTCCCTTAGTTTCTCAATGTCTTTTCAAACAGTTCATAGTGGACATCCCTCGGCTGTGTTCACATCTGTCAACACACTGTTTCTCAGGACTTTAAAATGTGCCCCTCTCTCTTCCGCCTCCCTCGGTCGTGTTCACTCTTGCTTACTTCACATTCACAATTGCTAAATGTCGTTGGGATTTGCTTCCCTTTCTTTCACATAGTTGTAGATCGAAGTCTTTCGATTGTACAGGGATTTTTCTTGACCCTCAGTGTGGCCATTTTGACCTATTCCGGTGGCCCTCCTACGGTCTTCTGGTATTTGTAGTTTCGCTCACAGATGGAGATCGACCACAGTCTCTGGAGTTAGCACCCTCGTGGTGCCAGTTTCCCTCTGCAGCTGGTCTCCCCTTAACACTTTTACAGTTCTTTCATAGTTCATTGAACTTGCTTCAAACTTGGCACTTTGCGATTCTCAATGAACACTGTACGGTTCTTATCCATTCTCCTCTAAACTCACTGGCTATGATGAACCGCTTGGCCTCTTTCTTCACTGGAGTCAAGGCAGGTACCACGAGCGTGGGAGCTTCCCTTGCTCCTGCTTATCGACGTAGGTTTGCCCCATGTACTCTTGACATCTGCTGCAAGACACTTGTGCTATTGTTTGCGGTCTTAGGCTCTCTTCCAAGAAAGTGAACTGGAGGTGTAGAGGTGCACTCTAAGTAAATAATTCAAGAAAGTAATTTAAATTGTTTGGATTCTTAAATGTTAATTTAGGTGCTCCCGTGTGGGTCTCGGCTACAAGACCTATATAACATATAACAATGGAATGGTCCACCCTAGACAAAGATGGGCAACACAGGGCATACATTTGTCTGACAAATGTCAGTCTTAAACATTCACTTGTTTGTTCACAAAGTACATTTAATCTTAATTAGATTAATTTAAAAGATGCCACAGAAGGCTCACTTAAATCAGTTTACAAATATATTTTTTCAAAAACATGTTCATTTGTACTTGAAACCAAAAAAGAGCTACTAAATTTAAATAAACATCATTACATTGAACACTTTGCACATAAAGAATTTCAGCCTGTAATTCTGATTATTTGCACAGGGAAAACTGGAATTTCATTTCTTTTTCAGTGTAAACCAATATCTTCCAAATCCTAAATTTGTACAACGCGTTTCGGGACTAGCCCTTCATCAGGTACAGTTTCAATTAAATTCTGTGAATAAATAAAATAAATCAATGTCAATTTGGATTCTATTAACGTTTTATGTGTTTGGTAACCACCTATATGGTAATCCGAAGTTCGACAATTTGTTGCATTCACACCTAAATCAAAAAGGTATATAATATATCGTCATTCAATTACTTCATTTTTGTAGAACCGTGAGTGGGACCCAGTCGCTCAATAAGCGCTGGGTCCCACTCCATGGTGATCTTTCCTAGATTTTGAACGGTAGACACTTCTGTCTACTCACCGTCTTCACAGTGATTCTGTGCTTGATGGTATTTGTTCTAAAAGTGCACTTGTAGTTAATTGGCTGGTGCTCTCTTGGATTCTTTTTCAAATAATACCACTTTTAAATTGCTGCCTCCGTATTATTTGTCATCTGTAAAAAATAGTTGAAGATTTAGTGCCTTATCTGAATGTCCTCATTTGTTAGCGTTACTTTTTCAATGTACCTCTTCCAAGAAGGCTCAGTGGGTCTGGGAGGAAAAGGGCAAGGTCACATCTCTCCTCACCACCCTCTCGATTCCTGCGGCCTTTCTCCTTTTCTTGAACTGTCGTGCCTTATTAGCTGTCTCGTCGTGCTGTATGCCATGCTCGCCTTGCTCATACTGCGCTCTGTTGCTCCACCATATATCCCTGTGGGGAAAAGGAAGGGCTGTCAGGTGTGTGTGATTCAGGTTTATTTATAGTCTTTGTATTGGAAAGAGGAGGGGTTGGAATGTCAGAGTATCCTTTGGGACGGTATTGGGAAGGTTTGTGAAATGGACGAGAATAACCAGGATTGAAAACATATAACACAGGGGATTGTGGGAATAGTAGTGGTCTGTCAAAGTAGATTGGGTGTTTGGGACAAAATAACTAGAAGAATGTGGAAAGGAATGCCTGTGGTTATTTGAATAAGATGCAAGCAGGTTAGAGATCTTAGTGGATGGGGTTTGTACAGAGGGTTTATTGGATCTGGGTAGGAGAGATTTAATGGGAGGGGTAGGCAGATGTATGGTAACCTACAAAGGCCTCAGGGATTTCGTCCTCTTTTACCTCCTTGTTACAGTACCACAACTCACTTTGGATATCCTCCCAAGCATAGCACCGGTCTCCCTTGCTCAGATGATCCTGCCCCACTAGTCCACCCTGAGGAACAGGATTCAATAGTGATGGCTGTGTTCTAGCCACCTGAATAAGGGCATATTGGGCTCTACCTGGGAGAATACCCTCAGGTTTCTCACACAGGGGTTTACAGGGAAGGTAGTGATGCTTGTAGAGCCACTTTTGTTGCCTCTGGATCAACTACATGACCCATCAAACACTTCTCGGCAGCAAATTGCAGCAGACCTCCAGGAGGATTGGTACATATCCAATCTACAAGAAAAGATGGGTACATTTCTAGGACATTGTATATAGAATATAACACTGGGAACACTATGAAGACAATAAGACGAACTTTGCCTCAAACTACAGGGCCCTTCGAGGAGCTCCACATAGATGTTGTGGATATTATACAGAGGTGCAGGAATTTTAGGAATCTTATTGAAGTGGTCTGGGGAAGAATTGGATGCAGTACCTTCCACTGGCCTTGTTTAATTTGAGGAATCACCCAGGGAAAGAACATCATCTGCACGCACAGTATCAGATGCCCACAAGTCAGCAGAGATTATTGGTGAGGAGTGTAGAGAATACCTTATGGGTTTAACCAAAAGTGTAAGACTTATTGTAACGCTCACCTGACTCCCACGGGGGCGTGGCCTGGTTCTCGCTGCTGTGACCTTGTCTAAGGTGATGCGCAGGGTTCGGAAGACGGACTGGACCGGGCCCCAGATCTGGCTTGTCTGACTCGCAGAAGTATCCTTCTGTAGGTGAGAATAGGGGGTTAACTGTCTGCGGGGTAATGCAATCGGCCTCCCACTTACCCCTCGCACCCTCCTCAAAACCCTTCTGTGCTTCCCCGTAGCGTCTCACCTTAGGGTCTGGAAGGACGAGCTCTCCATCCTGCTTCTGATGCAGGGGCACGTTGGTATCCAGTTACGTCACTGGATTTTCGGATGGGTGAGAACCAAACTTGCTTGGCTTCCAAGTAAGTTTTTCTATAAGTGGTTCCCCTTGTGTCCATGCATTAATGTTCTAATGCTAGTGTCTTTTTCCCCATAGGGGCCGGGGTACGGAATGCCGGGGAACAGGCACCGACCCGAGGTGAGCGGTGAAATCCTTGTGGAAATCAGGTAACTCTTCAATGAGTGTTTTGGTAATTTCTTTTCATTCACTCATTAACGCTGATGTCTTTTTCCCCTTAGGGGCCGGGGTCCGAAAATGCCTGGATGCGGCGCAGACCCGAAATGAAAAGGGAATGACCCAACAGGTAAGTCTTGACATGGAGTTTTAGCTTCCCTTTTCCCTTCTTTCTCTCACCTTTGTTCTTGTCTTTTTCTCCCTAGGCGCGGGGGCGCGACTGCGAATCCGGATGGTCGCTGCTGAACATGGAGGCGCCCTGTAAAGGTAAGTAGAATGCGGCGCTGCAGCGATCGATGCGATGTGCTTTTAAAAAGAAATGTCTTCCTTTTCAGGATTGTCGGCGAAATGTCTCTGGGATGCAGATTTAGCAGGTGAGGCCTTTTCCTTCTTCTGTTCTCTTGTTCCCTTCCTTTGCAGGTGATTCAGGATGCTGGCAGGTGTGGCAGAAGTCAAGATGCAAGAGCAGACACGGTGAGCATCCAGCTGCTAGATGCAGAACAACGCGAAACACGTGTGGCTGATCGGGTGTGGTTTAAATAGCCTTGGAAGAAGTTCCTAGAATGTGTCCTTCCTCCAATCAGGTATGTATCCTTCCCCGACCACGCCCGGGTGGTAAATGAGTCCCACAGGTAAAGTAGTTCCTTTCAGGCCTCAAGGAGGCCGGGGTTCTGCAGCATGGTCTGCATCAGGTAAGTGCACCCAAACACTTTCATAATGAGCCTGGCGCCTATGGCGCCAGGACTGACGTTTTCTATGAGCCTGGCGCCATAGGCGCCAGGACGCTGTCCAAAGGGCCCCTATAAGGGGTTGCTGGGACCTTCCCCGGGGACTTGATGTCCGCTTTCGGGGACGCAGGGCCTGAGCCGGCTCCCCGGGAGCGGGCATCGTGACACTTATATTTTCAAAAGTTGTGTTTTCTCATCAGCAGTCAACAGAAAGAAACATTCAATAACCTGAAGGATCTACATTGGTCACAGTTTCTCCCCGGGGACCTGGTTTTTATTTTCTTCTTCACTCAACAGTGGCACAAAAGGTATTTCCATGGGTCGTGTTGTGTGATATTCACGCCTTCGATTGCTGTGAAGGTAGAGGGCAACACAAGCTGGATCCATATCAGTGACGTGTGGAGGGATGACCCACCACCGGCACAGGAGCAAGAACATGTTACAAAAGTCAAGCATGCCCTATGATTTACAGTCTGTTCCAGTAGAGAGGTGGGACAAATAAAGCCAGATACTGCTGTTGTAAATATTAATAAGAAATTTGGATTTAAAATTAAGGTTTGGATGTTTAATTGTATGGTTTTCCCATGTTTCTTGTTATTCTGTTCAGGCATGACTAACAGTGTAAAAATGAATATTTTTAATTTGTCTAGTGATATAGAACTTGACAAAGTGTCAATTAGACAACAAAGATGTATTGATTCTGAACTCATGGTATGTTATGATACTGTAAATTCAGATCATAGTGGATGCACATGGTTTTTCAACTGATAATGTCTGGTATAGGCACATGAGGGTGGGGAGAGAGAGATCTGTAGGGTTTTGCTACATCTGCCCTCTTATCCTCTATGCTTCTAGTGCTCCTAGATGGTTTATTCCTAATGAGATGAAGTCAAAAGGAAGCACTATGTCTGGTGCACCTAGCCTTGTGCAGGGTTTGAGAGCAGGTTCATGGGCAATCAGTTACAACATTTGTCCTACCCATTGATGAGGAGTGTTCGAACAAAGATTGTAAAGAGCAGAAGAATGTATACTGTACACAGAAAGGCCTGTTGTATTTGGAGGGGTATATTGCTATGAATAATGTAGAAAACCTGAGGGTCTTTCCCTACTTACTCCCAAGGACTCTTCTACACAGATGGCCAGGGGAGGTCCATCGCTATTGGCTCCTGACCCCCGGGGCAGAAGCACGATATTCAGAAAATCTGAAGTTGAAAGGTAAAAAGGTGCCAATGGCATGATGAAAAGAGAAAATTGAAACAGAGGCCTAAGTATCAAAGTGGTCCCGACAGAGGGCCGGAAGTACTGTGTGTTCATCGTAAGTCTCTGATACATTGAATGGCTGAATAACTGTGTAAGGAGAACCATGGTGTCAGAGTGGCCCCGCCAGATCTCAGTGATCTCATAAACCAATTCCCTGATGCATTCTGTAATAGACCAGGATGAGGTAGGAATACCTTTCATCATATTCGTTCCCCAGAAGGCAAGGTGGTGAATTTAAAATCAATCCTGCCAGAAGCCTGCCAAGATATTCTTAATAGGAAGTGGAGAGGATTCTCAAAACCAACATCATTGAGCCCTCCTCTAGTCCATGGTCCTCCCCCACCATATTGGTGGCTAAGCCAGATCACTGCTGGAGGTTCTGCATTGACTTCAGAAAAGTCAACTCCCTTTCTGCTTTTGATGCCTACCCTATGCCTTGCATTGAGAACCTGATAGACAACTTAGGGAGTGCGGTATTGTTAAGATGGATTTCTGAACTCTGTCCGGGAGGGACAGAGGTTCAGAAGGCCAGCCTAGTTTCTTGGAACAGGGTAACCTACCTCTGGACAAGCCAGACCAATCAGGGTAGCGATGATGGCGGTCAAGACTAGGTCTCAAGAGGGGTGAGGGTGACTGAAAGCCCGCAATCAGCACACAAAGCAAGGACGCCTACAAATTACTCCAGACAGGTGTTATATTAAAAATATAGACACATTTATTACAAGGCCTTTGTAACATCGACCATAGTAAAGAATCACGGTAAAACTCCAGTAAACCAACACATCACAATCAATACAATATATATACAAGACCGAGGGGTCTAAAGAGTTAGAAGCACGAAATATGCAGACCACCTAGATGGGGAGGAACACAGGCAGTGCAAGTAATTGTTAGACCCAGTTCGACATCAGAGGCCACCTAACTAGAAGGAAGTCCGAGCCCTACGAGGAGTGGAGCCTTGTGCTCAAAAGTACCTGCACACGCGGGTGCCAATGGGCAAAGGAGAGTCTCTTCAGGGAAATCAGGCAGTTCAGAAAGGTGGACAAAAAGATGGTGAACAAATCCCAGTGACTCAGGCAAGGCCTCCACTTGGGGCTAGAAGCAGGGCATGAGTGCGGGAAAGGGTTTGCTGTTTACAACAGCGATGGAAAGCCACAGGCTCCTGCGGGAGGGCGACCGGTTAGGGTATTGATTACTCACCAGTCCCCGATGCAGGCAGACCCAGGCTTCTCCGGTTCTGTTTCAGTACTGGCAGGTTCAGATGTGATCAGAGGGACGTCTCGACGCCGTGTAGATTCCGCGACAGCAGGAGTAAGGGTCGAGGGTGTCCCAGATGCAGCGAACACGCACAGGTTTGTTACCACAACAGGGCAACTTGGCAACCGTGTGTATTCCGGTCTCAAAGCACACGTCTCACTTCAGACCTGGGAACGCCAAGTGTACAAATCATGTCAGGGTGCCGAGGACACGGGATTAGCAGTAAGCCAGACGGCGGTGACAGAGCAAGATTCCTGTGTAGGCTGGTCAGTCCACTGGATGTCCCAGGGACACTTCCGCATGCTTGCGTACAGGATTTGGTGAAGATGCCGAGAATAGTTGTTCCCACTATTCTAAAGGGTCAAAGCGCCTTTGCAGACCTTTTCGTTCGATCAGAGGCCGAGTGGTCTTGCAGGACGACAGCAGTGCAGGGTGCCAGACCTTCAGCAGGTCACCAGCGATTCCGTGACTCAGCTTCTTAGTTGCAGGATACTTGGCTCCTTATCCTTTGTTTGTGGGAACTCAGGAGATCGACATGGTAGTGGTTTTTTCAGCCTCCTCTTATCCAAAGTTCCCTTCACGCCAAAACGGAGAGGGCCCAATGGGAGGTCCGCTCACAAACATTCACACCATAAGTGGACCTATCATGGACCACGGTGGTCCCAGGCATTCAGGACACTCTAGACTCTCTGTCACCCAGGATGTGTATTGGGAACAGACATCCCAGCCCACATCCTGGAGGCACACACAAGGCATGCAGAAGCGTGCGAAAGCGTTGTGTTTCGCGGGAAAGTGCATGACCAAATAAGGACTGCCCCGGGTCGGCTCAACCTGGGTGAAGGTGAAGGGGCAAGACGGTCAGCGAACAGGACAAAGAACCTCGTGGCATGGCCATTTTGGAGGCCAGGCCACCCATTTGGGCCAAACGCAGGAAGCGCGGTTGACATGGCAAAAAGGGGTTCAAAACACAAAGAAACGATAGCTGCCACCAGTCCTGTCCGTGACACACTTGCACATTTCATAATAAGTCCAGCGAGAGTTTCTAGGGCCTTTGGAATGACTACAGACCCAAGAGCACGGTAATGTAAGTTACGGTGCACTCTTGTTTCATGTTGCTCAAAAGCTGCAACAAGAGGAAAGGACTAAGGAAAACAAAGTCTCCTGGTACTTACTGTCTTAAGGGCATGTCAGTTTACCCGTAAGAATTGAGCGTAAGCCCAGAGGAGTGCCGCGTAAGGCTGCACTTCTCTGGCAAAGTCTAGATCAGGGTGTAAAACAACAGCAACAAGTTTGGGGGTTGCCACATGGAAGGAAAATTCCCTACAATTATGAAATCTTTCCTAACACTCGCCCCTCCCAGACTAAGGACAGGGGGAACTAATCCACCCCTGGATAAGTTTCTTGTTCAGGTCGGTTAAACATTCTGGACAACCCATCAGCATTGCTATGTTGGACACCTGGCCTATGAACAATAGTAAAGTCAAAGCCTTGCAGACTTATGGACCACCTAAGCAACTTTGGATTCTCTCCCTTCATGTTCATTAGCCACTTTAAGGGTTTATGGTCAGTTTGCACAGTTAAGTGGGTCCCATAGAGGTAGGGCCAGAGCTTCCGTTGGGCCCACACAACAGAAAAGCATTCTTTCTCTACTGTGGACCGTTTGAGCTCTCTGTCCTTAAGCTGGCGACTAATGAAACCGATAGGGTGTTCCTTACCCTTCTCATCTACTTGTGATAGTACAGCTCCTATCCCAGTGTCAGAGGCATCTGTCTGCCCAATAAAAGGTCTTTGGTAATCAGGGGCCCTGAAAACAGGGGCCTGGCACAAGGAGTCTTTTAAGCCATTGATGGCCTTCTCACACTCTTCAGTCCACGTTACCTTCTTGGGTCTCTTCGGAGTGGTGAGAGCAGTCAGAGGGGCAGCTATGGTACCATAGTCTGTCATGAAGTTCCGGTAATACCCAGTGAGTCTTAAGAAGGCTCTCACTTGGTTCTGTGTAGTGGGGGTAGGCCAGTCTTGTACTGCTTGTACTTTACTGGGTAGAGGCTGTATCCTCCCTCCACCTACTTCATGTCCAAGGTAAAGCACAGAGCCTTGTCCAATCTGGAATTTACTAGCCTTTATGATCAAGTGTGCTTTCTGAAGAGCCTGTAGCACAATCCCAAGGTGTTTCACATGGTCTTCCCAGGTGGCGCTGAAAACTGCTATATCATCCAGATATGCAAGACAGAATTCATCCAACCCATTTAACACATGATTCACAAACCTCTGGAAAGTGGCAGGTGCATTCTTCAACCCAAACGGCATTACCCTGAACTGGTAAAGACTGTCTGGAGTTGAGAACGCTGTCTTCTCCTTGTCATGTTCTGCTAGGGCTATTTGCCAATAGCCTGCAGTGAGGTCAAACGTGCTGAGATACTTGGAGGCACCCAAGGTATCCACCAGCTCATCTGTTTGAGGCAAGGGGTGTGCATCTGTCTTGGTGAAAGCATTCAGAGCCCTGTAATCCACGCAGAACCTCAATTCAGAAGTACCTGCCTTTGGAACCAAAACCACAGGACTGGACCAAGGACTACTAGAGGGTTCAATCACCCCAAGATCTAACATTTTGTTGACCTCTGTCTTAATGTAAGACCGTACTTTGTCTGACATTCTCTATCCTCTACTTTTGGTAGGTACGCTGTGTCCTGTGTCTATGTTATGTTTGCACCAAGGTGTCAAACCAGGGGACTGCGAAAACAGGGGGGGAAATTGCCTAAGCAAACTTTTCACCTCAGCCTGCTGATCAGAAGTCAGATGAGGGGCCAACCGGACACCCTTAAAGGAGCTATCTGAAGGACCGCTTTGGAACAGGTAGGGGAGAGTTTCAGACTCCTCTTCCTCAACATCTGAAGCCAGTAGCAGTGCTGCGATTTCGACTCTTGGGACGAAAGCCTTCAGCATATTTACATGGAACACTTTTGGAGCCTGTCCTGGCCTTCCAAGGTCCACTAAATAGTAGACCTCACCCAGGGGCTCCACCACTGTGTACGGGCCTGACCAATTATCCTGTAAAGCTCTAGGCCTTATGGGATTCATGATCAGGACTTGCTGACCATGTGTTATGCTTGATTTATGCTTGGTTCAAAATGGCGCGGGCGTGCAATGCATTCTGGGAGCACTCGGAGCCATGTTGGATATTTACTTCACTCCGCAGTGAAAGGCTGCACACATTTTGCTGAAGTGTTAGATTCACAGTGATGAGACAAACATGCTTTTCCAGACTTGGTATGCAGTCAAGGCCATTTCTGCTGGGAAAGCTAACGTTGTTATGGCTTGCTACTGTTCTCCGTGGAGTGTGTTTTTAGAGCAGGGAGGCCCTGCATTCCTTGGGGGGAACTCTCGATTGACCCAGCTGGCAACCGATGGCTGTTCCTCAACTGCGCAGGTGCAATTTCCAGAAGGTTCGAGAATTAACTCCCCTTTGTTGAGTGTCTATCTATGCGGAAACCCGGAGGGGGTCAGGTGAGACTTCAGCCAGAGAAGGACGCTTCGTCTGGCCTTCCTGTGAGCTGTGGTACTCTCGGCCTGGCTGTCCCCAGAGTCTTCCAGCCGCTCTGGACGAGATGAGGACTTCAATTACGCTCACGGTGATGTATTTACTTTTGACTTCTTTATTTCTTCTGTGAACTATGTCCACATTATTTTTATGAGTTATTTCTATGTACTTGTAAGCTTTGAATAAATAGCCGTAAAGAGCTGATTTATCTTCTAAGAGTGCGTGGTTGTGAGTTATTGTGTCTGTCTGTTTCTTGGTTCAAAGTACTTGCTCCATAATTGCATTGATGATTTATGGTTGTTTCGTGCACTTTTCGGGGGGGAGCAGTACATTTTTGGTGTCACCAACAGGATGTATGTGATGAGTTGTTCCGTGCATCCATGAATCTGTTGAAATGTAGATAAGATTTGGTTGTCGTGTAAGTGACATTTTTTGTCTCTTTGGTAACTGTTTGACTGCCTGTGGGAGTGATTGCAGTGTAGAGAAGAAAATATATAGGTTCAACAAGGTTTTGCTTTGCTTGCGATAATGAGTAGTTTGTTCAAGAAGAAGAGCGTTAACACTGGCGGTGACTGTTCTGATGTTGTTATTCCAGGTTGGACCAAGAGTCCGTATGATAAGTTGGCTCAAGTGTGGGCATGTGGTGCCGGTTTAAGTGAAACTTGGGATCAAGGATTGGGGAGAGCAGTACACCAGGTGTGAAGTTGATGAGGGAAGCTTTCTGGTCATACCAATGTTTCACCAGGGCTTGTCCTGCCTTTAAGGATAAACCTATTGCCTGAGGATGTTTGAGGGTCAAGGGGACCAACGATGTCGATCCCTACCCTTTCAAATGGTATTCCCACAACTGGGAGTGGTACCAATGGAGCTTGGATTGTTGAGCCACTCTTACCAGATAATTGGCAGGAGGCACCACTCCTGCAGTGACTTTCTACTTGCACCTCCATCTTGGGCCAGTAGAAGTGCATGGATAACCGTTGCTTGGTCCTCTTAATACCAAGGTGACCAGCAAGGGGCACTCCATGCGCCAACTGCAGGAAGAAGGGTCTTACAGCAGGGGGACCACCAACCTCCTATGGTATCCTTCTTTAGACTCTGTTAGGAATAACTTGAAATGCCTTCGCTCGTGTGCAACACTGGATACCTTCAGTCGTATCCCACCGCTGTACACCAATTTGTTAAGATGGATATCTGCTCTCTGTCCTGGAGGGGCAGAGGTTCAGAAGGGCAGCCTAGTTTCTTGGAACAGGGTAACCTCTGGACAATGTGCAAAGGAAGATGCCCTGAAATAACGGTATAACTAGCGGCACACACAAAGAACTAACTAGTTCAGTATTTAAATTATACAAAGTAGGTTATAGAAACAAAATTCAAATCAAATACTTTTCAATTGTTCAATACTTAATTAATAATCAAGCATATGTGTCACTTCCAGGTAAGTATCGATCTGTT
The DNA here is from genome assembly GCF_040938575.1 of Ambystoma mexicanum. NCBI lineage: Eukaryota > Metazoa > Chordata > Amphibia > Caudata > Ambystomatidae > Ambystoma > Ambystoma mexicanum. Next base: position 1,374,533,944 of record NC_090931.1, read on the forward strand.
TTCAAGACTCTTTTAATTTCACCAAAAAACATATGTATACAGAATTCCTCAACTTTGGGAATGCTTACATGAACATGTCATTCAATTTCTCATGAAAGGTACCAAACATAAAAGTTTGTATTCATAAATCGACAAATAACATTATTTTCCAACACTTCTAAACATATGTGTATGTATGTGGATCTCCAAATCAACAGACAGGTAATGTTGTTCTATACCTATCTATCTAGCTACTATGCATTTCGGGCCAATCCGGCCCTTCTTCAGCTAAAGGAATATCCAAAATAGTTCATTCATTAGGGTCTCTCAACTCCAAACTTTGAAAAAAACTTTTTTTTGAAACAAAAACAATTTGTGTCTGTCAATGTTTATTTACAGTCATAAATAAATCAAAAAGATGCTGTTCTGTTCATCAGCCTTTACTGGGAGCGAGTGTTAGGGCAAGATCTGCCACTTAGGTGTTCTTGGATGCAGTTTCCTTCTTCACAAAAGGACCCTGTGAGAAGACATCACTGTATTACTACCATCGATATTATCGCTTAGTACAGTCATCATTGGAGTTTGTGTGGGAACAGGCGCAAAAGTATGCGCTGGGTCCCACTCCAAACTCCTAGTTAGTTAGGTTCAAGTGTCATGTTCAACCATTCCAAAAGTACTCACTTATAGTATTCTTTTAATCTGCTCCGAAATGAGTGATATCTGCAGATTCCCTTGGACTGCCCTGTCTGTAATGAGATACCCGAATCTCCATTAGTGTGTTTTAGATTAGCCGTAGGCGTGTCTATGGTGACTAGTTAAAATAAGACTAGATAGGCATACCTGTGGGACTACGGTCCCCTCAAAAATTAGAAAACAATTGATAAAGCTATTAGGATATCTGTTTAAGTTGTTTTCAATCTTTAGTCAAATTTTAAGGAGTGCACCTCTACCCTTAGCTTTGTTAACCTCTGGACAAGCCAGACCAATCAGGGTAGCGATGGTGGCAGTCAAGACTAGGTCTCAAGAGGGGTGAGGGTGACTGAAAGCCTGCAATGAGCAAACAAAGCAAGGACGCTTACAAATTACTCCAGACAGGCGTTATAATAAAAATATAGACACATTTATTACAAGGCCTTTGTAACATCGACCATGGTAAAGAATCATGGTAAAACTCCAGTAAAACAACACATCACAATCAATACAATATATATACAAGACCGAGGGGTCTAAAGAGTTAGAAGCACGAAATATGCAGACCACCTAGATGGGGAGGAAAACAGGCAGTGCAAGTAATCGTTAGACCCAGTTCGACATCAGAGGCCACCTAACTAGAAGGAAGTCCGAGCCCTACGAGGAGTGGAGCCTTGTGCTCAAAAGTACCTGCACACGTGGGTGCCAATGGGCAAAGGAGAGTCTCTTCAGGGAAATCAGGCATTTCAGAAAGGTGGACGAAAAGATGGTGAAAAAATCCCTGTGACTCAGGCAAGGCCTCCACTTGGGGGCAGAAGCAGGGCGTGAGGGCGGGAAAGTGTTTGCTGTTTACAACAGCGATGAAAAGCCCAGGCTCCTGCAGGAGGGCGACCACTTAGGGTATTGACTACTCACCGGTCCCCGATGCAGGCAGACCCAGGCTTCTCCGGTTCTGTTTCGGTACTGGCAGGTTCAGATGCGTGTAGATTCCACGACAGCAGGAGTCAGGGTCGAGGGCGTCCCAGATGCAGTGAACATGCACAGGTTTGTTACCACAGCAGGGCAACTCGGCAACCGCGTGTATTCCGGTCCCAAAGCACACGTTTCACTTCAGACCTGGGAACGCCAAGTGTAGAAATCGTGTGAGAGTGCGGAGGACATGGGATTAGCAGTAAGCCAGACGGCGGTGACAGGGCAAGATTCCTGTGTAGGCTGGTCAGTCCACTGGATGGCCCAGGGACGCTTCCAAAGGCTTACGTACAGGATTTGGTGACGATGCCTAGAATAGTTGTTCCCACTATTCTAAAGGGTCAAAACGCCTTTGCAGACCTTCTCGTTCGATCAGAGGCCGAGTGGTCTTGCAGGATGACAGCAGTGCAGGGTGCCAAACCTTCAGCGGTTCACCAGCGATTCCTCGACTCAGCTTCTTAGTTGCAGGATACTTGGCTCCTTATCCTTTGTTTGTGAGAACTCAGGAGATCGACATGGTAGTGGTGTTTTCAGCCTCCTCTTATCCAAAGTTCCCTTTGTGCCAAAACAGAGAGGGCCCAATGGGAGATCCACTCACAAACACTCACACCATACGTAGACCTATCACGGACCACAGTGGTCCCAGGCATTCAGGACACTCTAGACTCTCTGGCACGCAGGATGTGTATTGGGAACAGACATCCCAGCCCACATCCTGGAGGCACACACAAGGCATGCAGAAGCCCACAAAAGCGTTGTGTTTCGCGGGAAAATGCATGACCAAATAGAAACTGCCCCGGGTCGGCTCGACCTGGGTGAAGGTGAAGGGGCAAGATGGTCAGTGGACAGGACAAAGAACCTCGTGGCATGGCCATTTTGGAGGCCAGGCCACCCATTTGGGCCAAACGCGGGAACCGTGGTTAACATGGCAAAAAGGGGTTCAAAACACAAAGAAACGATAGCTGCCATCAGTCCCGTCCGCGACACACTTGCACATTTCATAATAAGTCCAGCGAGAGTTTCTAGGGCCTTTGGAATGACTAGAGACCAAGAGCGCGGTAATGTAAGTTACGATGCACTCTTGTTTCATGTTGCTCAAAAGCTGCAACATGAGGAAAGGACTAAGGGAAGCGAAGTCTCCCGGTACTGACTGTCTTAAGGGCATGTCAGTTTCCCCGTAAGAATTGAGCAAAGGCCCAGAGGAGTGCGGCGTAAGGCTGCACTTCTCTGGCAAATTCTAGATCAGGGTGTAAAACAACAGCAAAAAGTTTGGGGGTTGCCACATGGAAGTAAAATTACCTACAATTATGAAATCTTTCCTAACAGGTATACCGGTCAACTTTGGATGTTATGAAGGGCTATTGACAGGTCCCCCTATACCGACCTGACAAAGAGAAAACTGCCTTTTCCACACCCAAGGGATTGTTTAGCATTCTGTCTGTATGGTGCTCTGGCAATGTTCCAGCAGTTAATGGACCGAATTTTAAAATCCTATTCAGATTTCTGCAGAGCATACATAGATGATATAGTAATCTATATTCAGACCTGGAAAGATCATCTATATCATGTGTATACCATTATGAGGGCCTTGAGGAAAGCTGGGCTAAAAGCAAATCCCCAAAAATTTAAATTGGCACAACCTGCTGTGAAATATTTAGGATTCATTGTAGGGAACGGGCGTATCCAACCCCAGCAGGGAAAAGTACAAGCATTCCTTGAAACACCTACCCCAGTAATTCAAAAAGATCTACAGGCCTTTTAGGAATATTAGAATACTATCGAAGGTTCATTCCCAACTTCTCTGAAAAAACAGCCAAACTAACAGATACATTAAGAAACGCAGAGCCACAAAAGTGAAAAGAGGATGATGAAACCCGTTATAGGGCCTCATCACGACTTTGGCGGTAACCCGTAAATCCGGCGGTAGCGCTATTACCGCCGGAATTAAGGGTCCGCCAAAGCAGGACTTTGGCGGATTTCTCCCCAGCTCTGAGCTGGGGGGAAATCCGCCGAAATTTCATGCTATTACTGCCGGCGGGATATCCGCCGGCGGTATTAGCGCAAAATTTCCCCATTGAGCCCAATGGGGAATGGGGCATTCCCGAATGGGCTCAATGGGGAATGGGGATTGACATTACCGCTGAACTCGTGATCTGGCGCTATTAGCGCTGGGGAGTTCAGCGGTAGGGCTAAAACCACCGGCGGTAATACCGCCGGCGTTACCGCCCAAGTCGTGATGAGGCCCATTGCCTCTTAAATCAATCACTATGTCAGACCCAATTCTAAAGGTAGCCAACTAAAACAAAGACATTTATTCTTCAAACAGATACCTCTTTAAAAGGCCCAGGTGCCTTCTTGTCCCATTATTTTGATGGATTGGAACATACTATCCCTTTTACCAGCAGGAAACATTTTCCGAGGGGGAATAACTATTCTGTCTTAGACTGATATGACTTAGCTATCAAATGGGCTATTCTGCAGGCTATTCTGCATTTAAAATATTATATGTTAGGACAAAATTTCAGACTAATAACCGACAATTCTCTTCTTGTCTGGATCAGTCAAAGAAATGACCAGGGCAATGTGGACTTCCTTTCAAGGTTCTCCTGTGAATCAGGTTGGTCCAAATCGCGTAGGGGAAGGGTATGTGGAAACCCTCAGGGTATTTCTCTCCCTACTCGTGGGGGGATCGTCTACGTTATTGGATCCTGCCCTTAGGGGTAGAAAAGCGGGGAAGTATTAGAACACAGAACAAACACACCTGAGGACTGTTAGCACACCAAAGGTGTATAAAATGAGTGATCCAGAGAAACAGAAAAAGTGAGCTGGAGCCTGAGGAGGTCCACTAGTCGGAATACAAGTGCGCAGGCAAATTGGGAAACCCAGAGAGCCTGAGATCTGCTGAGAGAGAACAGAGGGTTGAGACGCTGAGAGACATTGTGTACAGATGTGAAGTTCATGGAGAGTGCAAATATGGAACCAAGTGAAGGGGGCTATACTTGAGGGGAAAGACATGCAGAGACACTGTGAAAACTTGGTTATGAACTGTAACAATTTGCTGTGTGCACGATATTCAGAAAAGCTGAAGTTCAACTGTAAAAAGGTGCCGGGAGCACAATCAGAAGAGGAACATGAAAGAGAGTCGGAATTTCAGAGTGGTCCCACTCAGGGCCAGAAGTACTGTGTGTTCATCGAAAGTCTCTGATACGTTGAACCTCTGCATAACTGTGTGGGAAGAGCTAGGATGTCAGAGTGGTCCCACTTGGGGCTGAGGAATACTGGGTGGTGTCGAAATGCTCTGATACCCCAATACACCAACCTGTTGTGAACTGTAAAGTGTTGTGAATTATTGATAAGTAGCAGACTTTCTGATGAGATGTGACACCGATGAATTGTTACCTAAAGGAACTTTGAACTTGTGTGACCAAAACTGTTTGAACTTTGTAAAATTAACTTTATGCAGTGCTTTGAAAGCCAAGGAACGCATGCTGAATCCCAAGTGACTCAAGACTTGGGGAAGGGAGTTATGGACCAGCTCCGATAATATCCTGACCTTTACTTTGAAGCACCATTTTTATTTAGTCCAATCCCATGCACATTATTGTATTAGAGAGTGTGAGGGCAAGCTTAGGTTTCATCAAAAACACTTTTTGTTTTGACTAACTTGACTGACTTTGGACTTATATTTTAGTTGATGGTCGAGACTACTCCCATTGTAGACATAGGGCACATTAGGTTGTTTCCAAACCCCTTTCTTTACAACAGAAAAGCTTTCCATAAACTTGAATCATTGTGTCTGTGTTTCTTTCATGATACAATGCCTGTCTCGCAATAACCAATGGGAGCAAGAGGTGGAGAGTTGCAGAGCTGGAGAAATTAGGGGATATTCAGAAGATGGAGTGGCACAGATTAATAAGGATTTTGGAAATAGCTGGAATAGATATCCGAAATGTTTGACATGGCTCAAAGAGCCAGAGAAACCTGTTAAGATCCAGTTATTTACAAGTGTTTCTCTGTGTTTAAAGGATGATGGCATTGTGCCTATTGGCACAAATGGGAACTGCAGTCTTACACTGTGAATTGCTCATTTGGCTGGAGGTACATCAGCACGCCACAATTTTTACTGGTCTTGTGGGCCATTTTCCTACCTACTATTACCTCCAGCCTGTTGAGGTGTTTGCAGTCTCACAGCACTGCAAGTTCCTGTTCTCATTGTTTCTCAAGAACACTTGCTACTTGCCAGCCCAACGTCTAAAGCCACATGTGTGCCTATTTTGTCCAGTGGAGCCCTTCCGTCCCTTGTTTCATCGAATACGAACAATATATTAGCTTTGCCTGGACATAAGAATGTGGAATCTTTGACACAGACTAAAAGGTCAAATTACATATCTACAGCATCTACAAAAGCCGCGATTAACATTTATGTACAATACAGATTGTTCATTAGAACTGATATGGTCTTTTCTTGTCTTTTGGCTCCTATGGTTCAAGCTATTACTTATGCGTAGTAGCTCCAGGCCCCTCGCTATGAGCATTTACTGCTTCTCAACTCTTCAGAATCATTTTTCTGTGCTATGAAAGAAGAACTGCAGGCCTTCAGACTTATGTCTGTGCAAAACAGGTACACCCTCAACCTCCTGAAAGCCATGGAGTGGGGTGATTCTCAGAAAATAGGGAGCACATGTTGCACCTTTGGGCCCCCTAATGATTCAGAAAATGGTACTCTGACACTGACAATCGCTGCATTGCTTAAACGTAGGGTGGTCATGGAGAAAGAAGCAGGAATTATTAATGACCCTTTGTTGGACTCTCTTTTCTTTTGGGTACCATCTTGGATGAGCCTAGCTTTGAAGATCTTTATGCCAATGTTTGTCTTTTTGCATGTTATTTAATGTACCTGTAAGATTATCTAATAATGCTGTTCTGCTAAAATACCAAAAGCAGCAGCCATGATGACTGCGAAACTATCCAATGTTAGGGCCACTGACATTTCATAACACATGGGTACTCAGACTGAGTTAGAAATAGATCCAGGGTTGGTTGGGATTCACAGGCTGTCCTATGTCTCCACCGAATTGGGATTATTTTGTGGAACAGTGGGTAGATTGCGGAAACAGTGGGGGGATGAGTTGGGTTTGTTCATCGGAGGAGTATGCCCTTATGGGGACTTGCATGAGAAATGTTTGTAGGGTCTTGATTACCTGAAAACATTTCTTAAACGAACGAGGAATGGGTGTATTAGGTAATGATTTAACTAAACAGGGGAATGTTGGGATGGTCGATAATGGTTTCAATGGGAAAGGACGGTTGTGTTGCACGTGCTGTATTGGTGACTGGAGTAGACACAATGTTAGCTTGTTGTTGCGATCTGGTATGTATCTAGCATAGTTAAAGAGAAAGGGATGAGTGTTACTATGCGTGTTATTTTGTGTATAGTTGATACATTTTAGATCTGCATACATGTAGCAACATAATGACAAGTATGCAGATACAGTGTGAACACCATGTAGTTGTGTGGCATGCAAAGCCAATGTAGTTCCTAAATATATGACAAAAAGAGCTTTATATGCATACACGAGAAAAGAGATGTGTGGGTGGGGAAAAAACTATGAAGGGATGTGGTAGTCTTGAATGCACATACACAAACATATATACACAGGGGTTTCAGGGAAATGTGTTTGGGACAGTTGGCGAACAGGGGGTACATGGTGAATACATGAATACATAGGATGGTTTCATAACTCAGTTTGTGTAGGCTACGGAAACCTCAGTTGGTGAGATAAACTTTGTGTGACCTGGGATATTGGTTGACCAAGGTCAAAGGATGGCAGAAACTGGGTAACTGCATTCGGCCAGCTGCAATAATATCAAATGAGCAGTTGAGCCCAGGATGGCGTTCATTGCTAGTGGATCAGAGGTTTACGACTTGGTGCTGTTGCAGATAAGAGATGTAATTTTCCTGAAAACATTGGAGTTTGTTATTCAGTGACCAGGGAAGTCCAGCCACATGGCAGGGTCGACTTGGGGCCAGGTAATAAACCTGTAGAAAAAAGGTTCTTAAGGGTAGAGGTGGCAAATGGTTTATGGGTTTCAATTAGGTTCTCAGGGAAATGACCTGGATATGGGCTGAAATGGTAGTCATAATAGATTTGCATGACATGAGAAATATCAGGTATGCCAGCAAGTCTAGGTGGATAAGATGATTATCACTGGTTCTAAGGAAACTTGTTTATTTCTCTACCTTCGCATATTGATGATGCGTTCTTGTAAAAGCCATATGCATTACACCTGGCGTTAAGAGGTCCCCAATCAGAATGAACCTGTGATACATTAGGACTGTTTTAGGTGAATATGTAATCATGTGATGATGTCATGACCACCTATTGAAAGTGCCCAAAACGGGGATGTACTGAAATATGAACTAATGCAAATTAGTGTTGAAGGGGATGGTGGTTAAGAGAATGTATCCAATCAGAGCTTGGGAACTTAAGCAGATTAGATTTCCTTGTACATGGTTAGCCAATCAAGTGTAGTTTATGTTTGGTTCGAGGTAAATTGGGTTAGATCTGTCTCTAAGGAGTTTTTGAGCCCCTCCCAGCCACTTGTATACAATAAACGTGCTTACAGACAAAGGTGGGCCTATTTTGAGCACGGAGATCAGAGGTCGAGCCCTACATGTGGTGACTCCAAAGTGATCTCCAGTCTTTCCCTACAAATTCAAATGCAGGAGAAACATAGCCAAGAAATTAAACTGACCCAGTGGTATACTATTTTTAACATGACACTATTTTGTCCTCACGCACCGAAAAGTAAATTAGTACATTTCAGGGATTTTATCCACATGTGTCCACACAACCTTTATATTTCCTCAGGTCAAGTAGTTTTATGCTTAAATGTGACACATTCATAAAGATTGTGCTTTTGACTCGACTCTAAAAACAAGACATTACAGAATTGAGGGATGTGAACATTCTTTTCACTTAATGCAGGTTTTTACACTTGCGCTCATGTATGAATAAGAATAGTGAGCCAGAGGATTGCATAGTGAGGGGAACATGGTGAGTCTGTGTGCACTGAAAGCATTGCTGCAGCACCTCTGATCTTTACAATTTTCCCTTTACTACCAAGTGTGAAGAATCCTAGGATGTCATCACTGCTTCCGAAGAGGGAGACTCTCCGCATGAGGCCAGGGAGGTGAGGCTGCTACCCGATAGGCCCTCTGTGGGTAGTACTCCACTGGTGGATTTCATGGGGGGGGAAATCCCCTGTGGGATGGGTGATAACCATGTCATTTGAAACAGTATCCTTATAACACCTTCACCTCTCCTTCACCTCCTCCCTATCCATGCATACCCTCCTATGTCATGTATTTATGTAGTAAAAGAGAAGTAGAGAGTACTGAGATGTGGAAGATGTGAAGAATCCTGCAGGTCCCTCATTGAAACCCTGCCTAAAGTCTCCTCCCAGATGGCCAGGGCAAGGCAGACGCTTCCTGATTACCACCCTGGGGTGGTGTACTGCATGAGGATCATCTGGGTGGAGAGAGGGCTCAGGGTAGTGAGGAGATACCGTGGGATGATACACAGTATTTTTCCTCTGACAAGGATTATTTTACCACTATGCCAGACGAGGTTATGGCTTATTGGCATTTTAATGTTTCTCAACCTCCTATTAAATCTTGTGAGGTAAACCCTAAGGTTGTAAAACCAAAACATATTATACCAAAAGAGAGAATAATTGTAACCGTAAAATCTAAAGCCCTCCCCAATACCAAAAGTACACTAGAAGTAGTGATGGAAATGCTGTCTTAGCTAAATCATCTTCCTCTAACAAAGTTAATATCCTGATAAAGGCTTTCCTCAGTATTGATGAGACAGGAAAAACCCCTCTTAGAAGTAGGTACAGAAAGGATGTCTCCAACCCGTTTTCTTTTATGCCTAATAAAAGTCTCTAAACCACATCTGAAAACCCACTGTGTCCGAGTCTTACTCTTGATCCCTTACTGCATCTTATGTCTGTTGGAGCTCATCCTGCAAGAGCCTATACATTTTCTGCTTAGGATTGCAATCGTCTTTCTAGCTTGATTGCTTAAGGTTGCTTGAGCTTGTTTGGTAATTTAATTAAGCTACAGTGAATTATACATAGCTCATACCTTACTGAACCTAATATTGCTGAACACAAGTCCATCATGTCTCCTTTTCCCCTCCTCTCCCACTTACCCCAATGTCACCCCAGTCACAAATCAATAGATATCTAAATATAGCACCTTTTACCTTTTCACTTCCTGACTGACAGTGAAGAAAGACACCTGGCTGACATATGTCAGTGAACAAAAAAAGAGGGAGCTAGACATGTGATGTCATCAGTGATGTCATCAATGACATTTGTGATGTCATCTTTGATGTCCTGGGTGTTAGTGTTAGCAATGCACATAGGTGGTGTGAGCTATGGTGGCTTATCTTACCATAATTAGGGAATGTGCAGTTTTTTTTGGTTTCACTGTGATGTGTAACATCCCTTTAACAAAGTTTTTTTACTGAATGTATATATATGTAAATGGCAACATGTGATGTCGTCAGTGATGTCAGCAATGACATTTGAGATGCCATCTTTCATGTTCTGGGTGTTAGTGTTAGCAGTGCATAGTGGTGATGGCAGGTATGGCGGCTTACTCTACCATAACTGGCGAATTTCAGGGGTTTTTCGGTTTTACCTTGAAGCATAATGGGGAGGTTGAAAAGTTTTTTCTAGTGAAGTGCACAGGTTTTTGGTAGGGCAACTTAACCATAACGTCCCCTTAACAAAGTTGTTTTTGTAGTGAATTTTACAGGTTTTTGGAAGGGGAACTTAATGGTAAGATTGTGATAATGAAGTTAGTGTGCTGAATATACACTGGTGTCATGTGATTTTGGGAGAAATATAGTATAATTCACGCACTTGATGTACATGTATCATAGAACATACAGAACCCCCTCCCTATTGATATTAGAAAGGGACGGACTGAGCGCCTGTTTGCTGACGGGGGCGGACGAGGTCAACAGTACCCAAACAGGCAGAGAGTATCTGAAAATGTACTATTTTCTTACACAAAAAATGTTGAACTTAGAAAAAGGACTGGAAGACATTATAAGTATAAGTAAATAAATAAGGAAACCTGAACGTGTGAAATGAAAATGATGCATTTAATAGCCATGTAGAATGAAATGGATGGTACCATAAAAAAAAATTAAAAAAAGTATTCCTCCATTGTAAATACTTCACAGAAACTCTGCAGCCTGGACTAACAGTGGACAGACACAGTAGGATGAAGGGAAATACATCAAAATAGTTAGTGAAGGTCATTTTTTTGTATGTGTGTGTATTTTTTTTTTGGTATGTGGTGCAGAAATAATAATGCCTTTCTGTTGTTTTGACACAGAAATGACGAGTACTTTGGAGTGGTTCGAACAGTACTTTCCGCATGGGGAAATGTCAGAAGAGAGCGATAGCAATGGTACACAACACTCTGCGTATGCAAAGTAATGGGCAGTATTTTATGGGCATTTAATAGATATATATTTACTTTTTACAGACCAGGAAAGAAAAGAAGAAAGGCCAACAAACGAGACAGAAAAAGACAGGATAAAAAGGATTGAGCGGAAAATGGACACGTTGAATGAGAATTTTAAAAGTTTAAGGGAGATTGTGGAGGACTGTGTGAGAGGGAAAGTACGTTACCACTGTCCAACCTGTACCTGCCCCCCTTCTCCATTTCCTAATGAACCATCCCCAAACCTTCAAGAAGAAAATAGACGTTTCGATGAAACATCCATCCCTTCTTCCCCTCACAAATCTCCCCCTCATAACCAGCCCGTGTTGAATCCTAATTCCCCTATATTTGTGTCAGTATCTGCTTCCCCCGGTATTTCTTTGGAATGAAAGGTGTGTGTGTGTTTGGAATGTTTTTGTATAGTAGTTGTAGTTAAAGAGGGCGAGGAATACATTTTTTTTAAAAAAAGACTTAAAATGTTTGCGAACAGCGCGTCTGTTTGACCTATCCGTAAGGAATGGAATGTGGATGTTGTGAAGGCAGTACACCTACCCTTACTAATGTCAAGTGTGATGGAGTTGATGTTTGACGGCACCATCTGTGCAAGTTGTGCGTACATAAACAGAAAGGCGTGTCATAAGGACGTTATACCTCACCGTACTGCTGACAAACGAGATAAAACATGTTCGTAGAACACACCAGGTGTCCGGGATGGAAGTGAATGAGCAAAATGGGAGTGTGTTAATGACAGTATACCTACCCGTATGCTCTGCAGGCAAGATCGTCGCGTCCGTAGGAAAGGCGCGGTGCCGGCAAGTTCATAGTCAAACAAAATGGAGGTGTCCTAAGGACAATGGACCTGTCCGTACAGTGAGCATATCATGTATGCACATGCGCAGTGCAACCATAAGTACAGCGAACATTGCACCTGACGTTAACTGTCCATCTCACTTGTGTCGCACTTTGAATTCGTTTGAGAACCCAAACACTGTCCTTGGGATACTTGTGCCCATGCGCAAGTTTGTTAGTCTGCATTTGGTGTTCAGCAGACACCCATTTCTGGCGTGGATGTGTTCAGGACGTCATCATGTGACCGCACCCACGCTGAGCGTGAGGACTAATTTAAGCAGTTTGTGTGCTTGCGCATCAGTACAAAAGGAATTTATGCACACAAGGAAAGTTATTGTACAGTCTAAAAATATCATTTCACATATCCGAGACAATAGCTTACCTGTGGACATGTTGTGTAAAATGTTCTGAACGCTTTTCAATGATGAAGAAGGTCACGAGGTGCACCCCTCCTCCCTATAAGTGGCCACACCCCCAAGCGCATCTTTATTGTCCTTCTAGCTATAGCAGATTGAGGTGTACTGCCTTTACTGCTGTAGTGACCAAAAGGAAATTTGCTGTTGCTTCATTAGCCTCTGCACCACCCCCAAACCCGCCACCACCACCACCTCCCCAAGGGCCTGCAGAGAGATATACAGGTGAGGATGTAGAGATTGAGGAAAAAGAGGAGGAAGAGAATGAGGTGGAGGAACTCCACACTACAAGCACTCATCGGGAGTCGTGGGTGTGGCAGTTGTTTTCCGATTATCGGAACGTACGAAAAGCATGTGCGAACCTGGTGAGCTGTAACCAGTGCCAGGTGGTGCTGAGTCGCGGGAGACCTGGTGCGTACAGCTTTGGTACGACAACCAAGAAGCGACACCTCACTTCGTTCCACAGTGCGGACATTCGCAAGGTGGTGCCGTGTGAAGAGCGTAGTCGATTGAGTTCCTCGACAGCTTCCTTTGTGTCTGATCCTCTCACAACAAGAGACACTCCTGTGGGGGAGAGGCTCCCTCCAGCTGACTCACAAGCCATTTGCAATCCTGTTAACCCTTACCTTTCAAAGGTGACAATAGTGTGTATGTATTGTGACACAGTACTCTGCAGGGGAGAGAGTTTTCAAAGTGCTTTTGAGGCTACCGTCACAGAGCACCAGAAGACCTGCTCCTTACCTAAGTGAAGCTCACCCTATATCTTTCTCTGTGCACTTGAAATGTCTTATCCCCGTGGTTGGTATCCCTTCCTTACCCTCCTTTGTCCTCCTCTCCTAGTGTGTTGTGTGGCCAAAAGCAGGAAAGTGAAAAACAACAAAAATTAAAATAAATTGCACTTTTCAGAGCCGCCTTTCTCAGTTTAACAATAGAACTATCAAGTGACCGATGTAGGCCTCCGCGCATTCATGAAAAAGTTTGGGGACAGTCGTAGGACACACAAAAAAGGAGGGTACAAGTGGAGCAAACCCAATGAAGTGGACGCTGGGAGTAAGTGGTGGCTCTGAAAAGAGCCTTTTGGTGGTGTGTTGTGTAGGTCAAACACTGTGGATTAGAGAAAACGGATTGTCACATAGGTTATTGTGAATGCAAAAGAGGTTGCAATGCATTTTGTACATTGCGAAAATATGTGGGATGGACTCCATCTCTGCGGAAACTGAAAGAGATGCAAAACAAAATGTTTTCATTGTGTCATGAGGACATGTCAACATCTCTTAGAAAGGCACAAACAGCCTTATTCACATTGCGTCTCGCTTTCTCCATTTGTGGACTAAATGCAGAAGAACGCAGCCATATTTGTCTTTGTGCAACACAGGAAAAAAGTATTTGACAATTTGGAAACATGTCCATGACCTTCGCAAGTCCTTCCTGCATTGCAAATTGCAAAGAAATTCCAGAGACATGGCCTAAACTGTTGCCTCCCCAATGAATGATAAGTATATCTGGAGGATGCTCTGTCAGTAAAGTAACATAGAGAGGTACCAAGTCCAGTCACCTCATTCCACGCACGCCATGCCAGTGCACTTCCACATGAGAAAATCCAAGATCTGCAGATAGACAGCAGCTTTCTGCATGCCCCTTCACCTGTTTTCGAGTACGCAGACCATGGCTGAGTGGTCTCCTGTCAGGGAGAAGATGGTCCTACTGAATTTCGCCGTTCAGAACACACCTACTGAACTTTATTGACCAATCCCTAGCTCAGCTCATTCTCATTTGCATGTGTCTCCACCTCAGTATCCCCGTTGGTGATATGCGCAGTCTGCAAACTACCGCCATATCCGCAGACATGTATGGGATCAGAGCATGACAACGGTACATTAAAGTATTATTCCCCTTTTTCCCCTTTAAGGCGGGCTCTGAAAAGAGCTGTTTTTTTTGTTTGTTTTTGGGCAGATGCCTTACAGACATCTGTTATTTTGTTTCTTTTTTTTATTATTGTGCTTACTGTACTCCGACAACCATTGCAGAACCTTCTCTAAAGCATGCCTTACATTCCAAAAGAACATGGCATTTCCCAAAGAAGATAGCGCAACACCATCTGCCTCAAAATAATCTGCATTACTTGGAACAATGTTATCGTGGCTGCAGAAAAACATACCAGCTCGTAACATGAAAGCATGCATGCCGCGATTGATGATACACCTCCCAATACTTTGATCTGGACAGAAAACAGAATTGTTGTCCCATTTTACTCTAGGGAGTAAACCAGAAAAAATGACTTTCGTTGTTGGGAAGATGTTCATGAGTGCTTCAACCAACTGTCCCAAATCTTCCAACAAAGTACGTAAATTCACGTAGCCCAAATGGCAAGCACCGTAGTGCAAAATTACCACATGAGGAGTGGTCATCGTACACATGTCTCTGCAAACTTGCAGAATTGCCACAGCATTGGCATCAGTGTAGGCGCTCCACGCCACCTCCACTCCTCTCACATCGAAATGGTGTGCCACATGCCAACTCTTGGCATAGTGTTGTAAGCCATGGACAAAAATGTCTCCAAGCACCAAAACCCTGACCCTCTCCACCTCTGCCATCTTCAGTATAAGCACCGTCTTTCGACACAAAAGAGTAATGTCAACATCTGATTGGCTGATGCCTACCGTCCCCTTTCGATGCGGGATTTGCGGTAGAAACCCATATGTGACACGCCCTACCCATGGACAAGCATTGCCTACGTGCGGCACGTAGCTCTTACACAGTCCTTCTACTCTTTCCAAATCGGTAGCAAATCGAGTCCGTCATTGGACACAACTAAGCAGTCACATAACCATCCACCAATCACAATCAACATCGCTAAATCTAACTCCATCATCAACATTGCGCACTTCAAATGTACTGTCGATGACTCTGACTGGAAGTCGCATATCATTGCAAAGCACCTACTTCACAAACTACTGTACAAGTGTTACAGATTTCTATGTGCAGCTCCATGCATGCCCACATGCATGACTATAGAGTACAGGTACGCACATTTTAATCAGAGAACATGTGCAACCCTTATGATGTAATTTAAATAAATGAATGCCGCTAAATGTGCATATGCAATACATACCAACGCTCCCCCTTTTAAGTGCAAGATGTCCGATTTATCATTGACAAACTGCACGACTTCTTACAGTCTTCCGCATAATGTATATATACGTTACAAGCATGCCTATTTAGGGCGAAACTGGATTTTGCATTTGAAAATGTCAGAGTTGTCTACTGTGTACGGCCTACAGTAATGGTACTTGCAATGTGATGGTATGAGAAAAATATGTGCTCCCGATTGCTGTGGTGACATCTCCCTCTGAGGGTCTTGCGATGTGTCGGCATCGTGCTTATAATTTGGAAGTAGAAACTTTTTTCACATCTACTATTATGCCCTATCACATACAAAACTCTCTCCTATTGATAGCATACCTTTTATAAAACAAGGCATTACCATAACCTGAAAATGGTTCTCAATTCAGAAGGACTTGCAAGTAACATATTGCAAATAACATACAAAAGCTGCACAGAGTGAAGTGAAATGCACACGTGCACTGGGTTGAAATAAGAAAGGAGAATGTTCTGACGAAAGATGCACAATTAATGTGTGCAGTATCATCACTGCTGTAAACACACAAAGTAATTAATGTTTTTTTTTCAATCGCAGTGAAGTCTACTCTCCTGGGAATCAACAGCATCTACACTGCAAACAACATATCCGAAGAAACCCGGTCATTTCGCAAAAATAAGTAAGCACAGTACTAACTTTATATTGTAACTATTCCTCAAAGGGGCTGCGTGGATTATCTATTTAATTTGTACACCAAAGCAAACATTGATTTCTGAACCATTCTACCTACAAATACCCATTTCATAAACAGAGAATAACAGGCAGAATGGCTCACAAATCCCTGTGTGTATGGAACTCAAATAACATACAGAATCGTTAGAATGTTAGTTCTAGAAAAGAAGTTGCTGTTTCAAGTTCATGGCATTTCATTTACTAATAATGCTTCTCGTCACCACTAGGCCACTGTGTACTCCCATCTGAAGCACATTGTAATAGTATACAGACAGTAAAATATCCTTACCAACTCATTGTAAGAGGCCAATGCACATTCACACACCATGACAAAGAGCTTCTCCATGAAACTCATTCACGCGTACACACAGCACACATACATTGAACAATAGACTAAAGCATGCCTTCTTTTTTTCAACAGACACCAAAGAATGCCTACCAAAAAGCAACTTCATAGAAAGGAACGCAGAACTAGAGCAAATACAAATAAAAGTGTTCAATTTAAGCATCCAACTGTAGTAGATCTTGTAGAGAAAGTTAGAACAAACCAGCTATTGCAGTTGTTTAGCAAAACAAAGGAAGCTTCAACTACCAAAACTTTATCTCCTCCATCAAAATGTGTCACAAAACACCAAATGTGTGGCAAAAAATTGGCTACCAGTACAGCTAACGATGCTCCTAATAATCCTGATATAGTAACAAGAACCCATAGTAAAAAAGGTATTTTAGCAAAAATGTTTCGTCACAGAGTGCTTCAGAATCTACTAAGAAGAGGACCGAAATCATCCTCACCCCTTAAAACCTACTGTAGAAAGTTAATCCTACAAGCTCTCGTGGACAGTCCAATCCTTCTCAAAAGGTAGTTGTTTATATTAGTGTTCAGTAGGATGAAAGCACTAACAAAACTAAGTACCAAACTACAAAAGAAACTCAGCAATAAACGGAATGTGAACAAAAATAATTTCTTAAATGTTTGTGGAGGTGAATGGAGTCACACGACAACCACAGAACCATATTTTAATGAGGAAGCATACAAACAAAATCAAACAAACACAATTGCCATCCATAGCAGTGGACGAGGGTATGAGAAAATCAATCATACTATCATGGAACAAGAAACACTGCTTACAAAAGTATCCCCTGAAAACTCAAAATTACATCTCGATTCGACAGAACCACACCGTCCAGTATACAAATGGCCGTGCACATCAATGTGTGCCATTCCAAACAAAGCTTTCAAATCCTTATGTCAGTTCCTCAATCTGTATGTAAAAGGGAAAGACAAAAGTAAAATGAAAGTGCTGCAAAATATGGATATTTGTCCAGTGCACAAATACACAGGACTACAAGGACATTCATTAGCCTGCATTTCTGGGCCTATTTGCAAAAGCACCTTCCATGATATCAAAAGGATATCAGTACATCATTCAAATGTTAGAAATCTAGTGTATAAAATAAACTATGCAAAAAGTCCAGCTACAGAATTAGGCAATTTAAATAACACTCTTCTGCATGGTACACCCAAATACTTACAAGAAGAAATTGACTGTATTCAGGGAAAGTATTTTGGAAGTGAAAGCCACTTACAAAATGCAATAGTTTTACAGCATAGTAGCAACAAATCTGCACATAGCAACCTTCTATTACACACATACAGAAAAGAAATACTAAAATGTAAAAGGGCATTGGCTGAAGTACCAAACAGTGTGTGTGTTGCCGCAGAACGTTTTACAAAAGGAGCACAAAAAATGTGGACATAGCATACAAAATAGAAGACAATGAAGATTCCAAATGGTTTGAATTAGCTGTCTACCTTTTAGCAGAAAACAAATATGAACTAACTGAACACCCAATATGTTGCAGTTATTGTACTACAAAATTAGACAACAACCACACTCCTTCACGTGCTATTACCAATAATTTGGAATTGTTCCCACTACCAAAAATCCTGCAACAACTCAATGTGTATGAGAGTATCATAATTCAAACAGTTCACCCATTTCAAGCAATTATATGCCTTCATCCAAAAACAGCAAAATTACCTCCCTCTGAATTGGTGAAAGGCATTTGTGGCAAAGTAGTTTATTTGCCATTAGATCTAACTGAAAATGTACACCCTCTAGGAGTGCAACGTTCAATAGAGCATTCTTTAATAGTCTTGGTAAATTGTGTACCAACAAAAGACAAAAATATTTGGCAACAACTGGTGGACTTACATAAAGTTAGACACGCATTGCAATATCTAAAAGACAATAACGAGTACTACAAGGAAATAAATATTGAAGAAAGCTTAAGTGAAACAACGGAAATAATTCAAGAGCCATCAGACTCTGGACAATTCAAACTTCTGGATCCTGCTACAGTATCCTCTCTTTTGGACCAGTACACAATTCATCCATTGCATTCCAATGAAAGCATAGATGATGCACTAGAAACTTACCAAATGCGGTAAACCAAAGGTTCACCAATGAGTATATGGGAAAAAAGTATAGAAGCACCTGCTTTTCCACTGCTATTTCCTACTGGCAAAGGTGGAGGATACAATGATAGACCCACTCAGATAGGGGCATCAGAATACAGCTCATTACGAATGTATTCACAAGATCCCAGATTTAGACAAAATGTGGAATACACATTCCACCTACTCTATGAAATTGAATAAGCAACGCTATGTTACGGAGTTGCACACATTTCGAAATCTAGAACCCACTTTCAAAATGTGTCAGCTATGCAGTTAATGCAAAAAGTACAGGAAAAAGATGAGGTTTTACAATCAAGTATAAGAAATTTGTTTGCAAACATGCGTTGTACAAAGAAATACTGGTTCCGACGGCACAGAGACGTGCATTGTATGATCAGAAACCTTGGACCACCGACTTGGTTTGTTACACTAAGTTGTGCAGAATATGCATGGGAAGATTTACATGAGTTCCTACGCATAGCAAACAGCAACAAAAGCAACTTAGATATATTAACACCTGGAGAACTTTGCTCTCTAGATCTAGTTAATGTGTCAAGATATTTCAAACATCGTTTCATTGCCATGCTACACTTTATTTGCAATAAAACGGTTCCTCCCCTTGGAGATGTGCAACTTTGGAGAAAAGAATATCAAGCGAGAGGAGCACCACATATTCACATGCTGTTATGGATCAAAGGTGCACCTAAATTTGGTCATGACAGTGATAGCACTATTTTGCAGTTTATCCAAAAATATGTCACTAGTGAAATCCCTTCACAACAGACACATAGTGAGCTGCATGGGCATATTTTACAATTTCAAAGACACAAATGTGGCAAATATTGCCGCCGCAAATACAAAAACAAAGGTAAATTCTACACCAAATGCTGCTTTGGTTTCCCTAGACAAGTTATAGAAACAGGTGAAGTAAACAACTCCATGCCTTCAGTTCGACATAGTGTTAAAGGTAAATCACCTAAGAACACATATTACATAAAAAGAACAGAAGAATCAAAATATATCAATGATTACAATGCAATTATTGCCCTCTTATGGAATGCAAACATAGATGTGCAGTACATTGCAGACAATTCTACTGCTATTGCACGATACAGCCTATTTAACAAAAGCAGAAAAAAACAGAACTTCAAGACCTCTGGGATGACCTGGCATCACACAAAACACTTTCACCTAAATTGTACAGTCTAGGCATAAAAATGCTCTCTCATAGAGAATGTGGCACCTATGAAGCAGCAGATCGTTTAACCGGTACTGCTTTGTATGGAAAATCAGACAACATAGTAAGCTAAGTCTTGGTCCTGCTAAATCTAGAAAAGAGTTCTGAAATCATATGAGGACATAGAAACAATTGCCAGAAATGATCCCAACAGCCAAGACATTCTAAAAAACAATTTACTGGACACATACTATCCAAACAAGAGTAGCACTTTGGAAAGCATGTGCCTATACCACATAGCTCAAAACTTTGCATACAAAAATAATATAAAACCCGATGAAAGCAAAGGTAGATATAGAGTGACTGATTGTGAAGGGAGCTTAGTGAAACTTACCAAACGAAGCTTAATTAATCATGTAAAATTATCTTTAAAAACTCAACAGAAAGTACTATATTACTGTTACAACTTTTTTAAACCATGGAGAAAAGAGGAAGACATACTAGATAACTATGACTGCTATGAAGATGCGTTTAAAGCAAATGAAAGTGCTATAAACGATGTGAACTTTACGCAGTACAAAACAATGTTACACAATGAGCAGCAACAGGAAGAGGAACTTCAGGCCCAACTACATAAGGACTCTTCCGACAGTAGTCAACCTTCTGTAACAGGAAGTCAAGAACCACTAGGACAACCACTAATAGCAAATGAGGCAGAAGTAGCAATGGCAGAAGTAGAAAACACAGTGTATCAGTAAAAAGAAGATACAGAAGACTTAACTGTACAACAAGCAAAACTTAACAAAGATCAGTGCACCATTTTTGAAGACGTAACAAAAGAAATTGGACATTGTGTTCAACACGAAAATAAAGAATGTACCTGCCAAAATTACCAACCTATACTGCTGTACGTGAGTGATGATGCTGGATCAGGAAAAACATTCTTAATCAAAATCATCAGCAAGTTCCTTCAACAATTGACAAACAACAAACTGTCAGCTGTTGTAACGGCCCCACATGTTTAGCTGCCTACAACATAGGCGGTGTCACTTTATACCGATTACACCGGGCCATGCACCCAAGATGGTACACACTCTCCACAACCAGCCAATTGATATGCAATACTACGGGTGTATCCATGGGTGTGACATGCTGCAGTGGTTGTGTCCAGGGCCTACAGTCTTGGAAGTAAGGCCTTCGGCCGATGGCCATGCATCCAAGACTCTAGGCCTTGGCCACAACCGCCGTAGCATGTCACACCCATGGCGGCATACTAATGAATTCAATATCCGTAGAAAAAAGTATGCAATTATGGCATGTTGTCATTTTCAATGTTCGCTAACACCATGCGTGTCTGTACAACAGTTACAAGTTCCCTGTGCACCGCATGGACTGAAATACTACCGCTATTAGACCCCTCATTTTCTGTGCATACAAGGTGGCCATAGAAAATACATCATGAAGACCGACCACCAGAACAAATGCATTGATCACCCATGTCTTACTGTCTGAACATTTCCCAACGCTCTATGTCACAGCAAAAGAGTTTTATAAATATGGCATGTTTCTGCTGGTTGCCGCTCCGCTATCGGTGGATCCAAGATGTCGGGCGCATCCAAACAATCTGACACAGAACACGTCTCACTGCAGCCAATCGGCAGAGACGTTGTGTGTCCGTGGTCATGACGCCAGCCCCTTAGCCAATCAGTGTCTACTTTTTGGTGATTTTAATGAAAAGTACTGTACAGAAGGTCACCAAATTTACAAAAGCACCCTTTGTAGACCCAGCCCCTGCACCTGCCATAAATTTGGTGAAAATCCGTCCAGTGGTTTGACCTGTAGCACAAAGTTTTTCAGATGATGTCATCAATGACATTTGTGATGTCATCTTTGATGTCCTGGGTGTTAGTCTTAGCAGTACACGGTGGTGGCGCGAGTTATCTTTGCTTAGCTTACCATAACTGCCGAATTTCAAGGGTTATTCGGTTTTACTTGGAACCATAACGTCCCTTTAACAAAGTTTTTTCACTGAATTTCATAGGTTTTTAGTAGCGCAACGTAACCATAACGTCCCTTTAACAAAGTTTTTTTCACTGAATTTCATAGGTTTTTAGTAGCACAACTTAACCATAACGTCCCTTTAACAAAGTTTTTTCACTGAATTTCATAGGTTTTTAGTAACACAACTTAACCATAATATCCCTGACATGTAACATAGAACATACTAACCCCCTCGTAGTGATTTTCATGTCCGCGGACTACCGCCATGTCCGCGGACACATCGAAAATCTGAGCGTGGTGAATGTAAATTTAAATAGTGTGCCCCATTTCCCCTTTGAAGTTGGCTCTGAAAAGAGCCGTTTTTTTTTTTTTTTACAGATGCTTCACAGACACCTGTTATTTTATATTTTTTTTCTTGTTTTTTTTTTCTTACTTTACTCCTAAAATCTTCACATAACCTTCTCCAAAGCAACCCTTACATTCCAAAATAAAAAGGCATTTCCGGTAAAAGATAAAGAAATGCCATCTTCTTTAAAATTAACAGCATTACTGGCATCAATATTCTCATTGTTACAGAAGAACATACCAGCTCTAAGCATGAAGGCACACATGCCTCGGTTGATGACACACCTACCAATGTTTTGCTGAGGACAAAAAACTGAACTATTCTCCCATATTGCCCTAGGTAGTAATCCAGAAAAAATTACTTTCGCATTTGGAAGGATCTTCACTACGGCTTGAACCAAGCATTCCAAATCAGCCAACAAAGTAGGGGCACTGACGTTGCCCAAATGGAAAGCACCATAGTGCAAAACTACCACATGCGGACTGTTCATCGTGGCCATATCCGCACAAACTTGTACAATTCCCTGTACATTGCAATCAGGCACAGTGCTCCACACCACCTCCACTCCTTTGACATCAAAGTTCTTTGCAACATGCCTGCATTCAGCGTACTGCTGTAAACCATACACAAACATACACAAACATATCTCCGAGCACCAACACCCTGACTTTCTCCACTTCTCCACTTCTGCCATCTTCACCACACACAGTCTCTTTCAACACAAATCCACAACCTCGACATCTGATTGGCTGATCAGTCTTCTTTCCATGTTGGATTTCCTGGAAAAACCCGGATTTACCACGCCCTGTCCACGAACAGCCGCGGTGTCCGCGGACGGCGTCCACTTTACTCTCTGTACCATTCCATCATTGCATACAGCTAAGCAATCACACAATACGAATAACGTCCTCAGAACACCCCCATTTTGTGAATTTTCCAACATTTCAGGACAATTATCATTTCATTATTCTACATATTAACATTACAAATATTATACTTTTATCTTGTACTCTGCACACAATGCTATCTTTCTCCATTAGCAGCTCCGTATACTACATAGAATCCCATAATACAATGCTATTTATTGATATAAATGCATCGTGCAAAGCACTAATAACGGTATGATATTTATTGCAATATCCTTGACACTTTTTTTGGAACATTATAATGAAAATCCCTAGTACACAAATTCCATGAAAAGTACATACAGATGTGATGTCATCAGTTATGTCATCAATGACATTTGTGATGTCATCTTCGATGTCCTGGGTGTTAGTCTTAGCAGTCCATGGTGTTGGCACGAGTTATTTTACATAGCTTACCATAACTTGCTATTTTCAGGGGTCTTTCGGCTGTACTTAGAACCATAACGTCCTTTAAACAAACTTTTTTTAATATCACGCAAACAATACACAAACATGGCTTGCAACAACCAACTTCTACAGATGGCTTTACACAGAATGTTGCAAAGTAAGAATTTATGCTCGTTCACAGTGAAGGTCAGCTGCTTCATTTTTTTCTCGGGCCCCGGAGAGGCTCACGAAGCAGACTATAAGGTTGTATTGTGTTTTGACCTTGACAGACAGAGATTGTGATGAAAGACTTCTCTTGAAGGAGTGTGGCTAAAACGTAAGAGAAGATAAAGATGAAATTTCTGAAACGAAACCACTTTTACATATTATATCACTATGCGAAAGATCGTTGGCACACGCAGAGTCGTATTTTCGGACTGCACCACTCGTAGACAATGGAAATTGCAATTGTACTGTAAGTAACCCTTTACATTACTTTATACCAAATATAATTACAATAGCGCAGCATTAAAGACCGCTGAAGTTGAACTTGTTCGTTGAAAGTGGCATAATGTTTTCTACTGCTTACTATCACTGCCGAATTGATCCCCTGTCGTTTAGAGGGCTCTGAAAAAGGCAGACGACACAGGGTGGGTTAATAGAAATAATTTAAACGGTCTATAGGCGGTCAAATGCTCTACTCGCTGTGCCACTTTACTGTAGCCTGTCAAGTGGCACAGCGAGTACAGCGCTCGCTTTGACATCCGTGCACCGCTTGCTAACGCAAGTTCGAATCCAGGCAAGCCCAAACTCAGCCTTTCATCCTTCCGTGGTCGATAAATGAGCACCACACACCGTGGTTAATAATAAGCACCGCCTAGATACCTCACATTTCTTAGCGCTATATGAATGGGAACATATTATTTTTTTATTATTAACATACTCTGTTGCACTATCCTTGATAGCAAATAGTTTCACGCCCTAATAAATAAAATGATGATTTTTAATGAAGATCGGCTGGTGAGACTAATTTATGTTTTTTAAAACAGGTACGTGGCCCCGTTTTGTCTATGTCACGATTTACAGACTCCAGCGGATGGGGTCTTCAACTGCCAGGTGCAAGTCCAAATATGCAAATTCATGACCCTCACCATTTTATGGGACAATCGCCAAGGACCAATATGCCCTTACGCAGTACTAGCGGCTACAAACAACATTCCAACCAATACGGTGGTCTCATGGCTCGTTGTTGGAGCAACCTTCCGATTATCAGAGAGACCATTTACTGCTTTTATCATAAACCAACAGCCTGTCTACCGCAAAGGAACAACGCGCGGCTCCAAATAAACTTTTGCTGATCGACAGCACAGACAATAGCAAATCGCTGAATATTAACTAAACATTTCATGTGAAATAAATGTACTTTACCAAGTGTACAATCCTGCTGTTTACTTTTAAACCACAGTTTCATATTCCGAATTGTGACGCACTGAGTTGTAACCTGATCTAACACTCTCTGTACCGCAAAGGAACATCACGTGTCTCAACATGAACTTTTGCGGATCGACAACAAAGACAAATGCAAATTGCTGAATATTCTCTAAACAGTTGATGTCAAATAAATGTACTTTACAACATTTACAATCTTGCTCTTTGCTTTTAAGTCCCAGTTTCATATTCTGAATTGTGGCGCGCTGTGTTGTGACATAATGTGTGTTGTCTTCCGGGTTCTGTGTAAAGTCGCGTACTACTGCAGACGACTGGGCGCGTTTCATGACGCACCCTGTAACGTCACGGAGAAAGGCGGGGAATATGAATGCTTTGATAATATCAGGCTTAGGGGCGGGAGATATGATTTAGTGTCGCAAAAGCAAGTCAGCCAGGTCAATAGCGCCATTCACCCCCATTTTGTGTAATTGCAACCATTTCGGGACACTGCGAGTGTTCTTAGAACACATTCAACTAGACAGATTACAATACGGACAGCGTCCTGAGGACACCCCCAGTTTGTGTATTTACAAACAATTAAGTACACCGCGAGTGTTCATAGCTCATTTTTACCTTCGTTGCGAACAAAAATGACACATACTCCGTCCTCTAAACACCCCACCATTTAGTTTATTTACAAAATGTCAGAACAGTTGTGTTCTCCGCGGACAAATCGAACGCAACAAAAAGGTCTAGCACATAAAAAAACAAAGCATTGAACCTATCTCGTACTCCCCCACCCTCCCCAAACACTCTTACACACCAACACACGGCACTAAATACAATTTTTTAATCCACGTTTCACTGCGCTGTACGCGGTCGACTGCGAATACAAGATGGCGGGCGCCACAGAAAATCTGACGCGCTCCACGCCCCTCGCCGTCCAATCAGCGAACATGTCGCATGTCCGCAGACATGACGCAAGCCCACGGGCCAATCGGGGTGCTGTCCGCGGAGCGAACAGGGAAGTCCGTCCGCGAAGCGAACGCAGATATCACTAATTGTTTTGCCTTACATTTTGGTCATTTTTTAAAAAACTACTGGACGGATTTACACCAAATTTACAAAAGCACACTTTTGGGACCAGGCCGCCGCTCCTGCTGCAAATTTGGTGTAAATCCGTCCAGCGGTTCGGGCTGTAGCCGTGCGCAAAGTTTTTTCCCATTCAGTCTATGGGGAAAAAAAAGTTTTGGGACCCCCCCTATAACTTTTCCCCCCCTGGACGAATCCTCACCAAACTTTGCAAAAAATTCAGAGTGGCCCAACTACTTTTTT
Organism: Ambystoma mexicanum; assembly: GCF_040938575.1. NCBI lineage: Eukaryota > Metazoa > Chordata > Amphibia > Caudata > Ambystomatidae > Ambystoma > Ambystoma mexicanum. The sequence continues at coordinate 1,374,560,245 of NC_090931.1, forward strand.
TGCAAAGTTTGGTGAGGATCCGTCCAGGGAGAGCGAAGTTATAAGCCGCCCAAAAAGTGCTCTTCCTATGGAAACAGCAACTTAACCATAACTACATGGCCACTACCGGACAAATGGTTAAGTTGCGCTACTAAAAACCTATGAAATTCAGTGAAAAAACTTTGTTAAAGGGACGTTATGGTTCCAAGTAAAACCGAAAAACCCTTCAAAAATTCGCCAGTTATGGTAAGCTAAGCAACCATAACTCGCGCCACCACCGTGCACTGCTAAGACTAACACCCAGGACATCAAAGATGACATCACAAATGTCATTGATGACATCACTGATGACATCACATGTGTATGTACTTCTCATGAAATATGTGTAGAAGGGATTCTTATTATGTTGCGAAAAAGTGTCAGGAATCATTGCAAGAAATATACCCTAATAAGTGCATTGAACGATGCATTGATATAAATAGCATCCTATTATGGGGTTCTATCTAGTATACTAAGCTACTCATACAGAAACATAACATTGTGTGCAGCGTACAAGATGAAGGTATGATATTAGTATTGTTAATATGTTGAATAATGAAATGATAATTGTTTTCTTAATAGATTTTTGTGTACTGTGAAATATGTAATAAGTAGCTAATAAAACCCATGTATTACATAATTGCATTACTATAGACAAAACACAAAGACACAAGAACACATACCAATATGGGTATATACAGGGAAAGTGAAGTTAGCAAACAAGCACAAGTAGTAGCAGAAACAATTCATAACTTAACTGATTAGTTTCATGCAAATAAATTATTGCTCTGTTTCAAAGCTGCTATTTACCCTATGTATATGTATCACTTGATGTGATTGGACCCTAAGGAAAGTAGTGTGAGTACAATGTATACAAATATGACCATATACAGGGAAAGTACAGCCATAAAAAAAAAAAACAGAACTATCAGAAAGTGCTCATAAGTCTAGTGATTATCTTTATGCACAAAAAGGATTGCTGTCTTTCAAGCTTGTATTTTCCCATATGTATATGTTTCATATGATGTGACTGTACTCTAAGGGAATTACTGTAAGAACCTACTAGAAGGATATGTCTACAAATAAAATAAAATTCTTAGTTTCTGACTGTTACTGAAGAAAACCATGTGGCCTAGATATGTCAGCAAGAGAAAAAATAGTGAGCCAGACATGTGATGTCATCAGTGATGTCATCAATGACATTTGTGATGTCATCTTTGATGTCCTGGGTGTTAGTCTTAGCAGTGCACGGTGGTGGCGCGAGTTATGGTTGCTTAGCTTACCATGACTGGCGAATTTCAAGGGTTTTTCGGTTTTACTTGGAACCATAACGTCCCTTTAACAAAGTTTTTTCACTGAATTTCATAGGTTTTTAGTAGCGCAACTTAACCATAACGTCCCTTTAACGAAGTTTTTTTCACTGAATTTCATAGGTTTTTAGTAGCGCAACTTAACCATAACGTCCCTTTAACAAAGATTTTTCACTGAATTTCATAGTTTTTTAGTAGCACAACTTAACAATAATGACTTTGACTTTATATACATGTCATATGGAACTGACTAGATATCTTCTTATGAACTTGATGTCCGCAAACTTATTTAATGTTTGCGGACATGTTCGGAGAACAGTACCACTACCTAAAAACTGTGTGGGGGGGGGGGTATGTTTGATTGTTATATCATAATATAGGAACATTTAACAAATTCAAAAAGCAGCACACAAACACATTATATATAGTAATACATAAGAAATGTAACCCATATATGTAACACACTAACCATTCATTTAAATACAATATGTTCTGAAATGGAATATACCACAAGAAGATAAGTGGCTTCCAACATAATTACCTCACAGACAGAACTGAGAACAAGACCAGACCCACTGAATACATAGGACTTATTTTACCAGAAATAGTAAGTGTACTTCATTTTACTCATATATTTATAAACTTTCTGTATTAGATTAAAAAATATATTATCTTTTTTTTTTCTCACAGAAATGTCTAGAAATCTCACAAGATAGTGAAACTAATGGTAAACACTTTATAATATAAACCATTTATTTATTATTTTTTTATATACATTTAACATATATATTATTTTTTTGTACAGAGCATACCAACATAGAAAAAACTTCAGAAAACCCTGTTATGGATAACAGTCTTCACAATATAGAAGAAAAAATGGATGTATTGTTGGCTAATGTTAATAATTTAAAAACTTTTGTAGAAAATCATTTCAAACCAAAAACCTCGTACCATTGCCCCACATGTACTTGTCCCTCCTCACCATATCCCAGTCAATTATCCCCAAACCCTCTCCATAATCCAAAACGTTTTGATGAGATTTCCATCCCTTCTTCACCTAATACCAATCATGTTGAAACCCCAAATTCTCCTGTTTTTGTTTCTGTTTCTGCCTCACCTTCTCTGTCATAAATTATTAATATATGTTAAATAAAGTTTAATTTTTATATTGTATTGTGAATAGTTTCCGTTTTAAAAAAAAAAAAAACAATAAAAGTGTCTGCGGACAGTGCGAGTGTTCTGAAATGTTCGTACTTAAACGAAAATGGAGGTGTCCTGAAGAACACCACACCTGTTCGTACTGTTCGCTAGCAAGTTGAAACTGTTCTAAGAACACACGTGGTGTCCTGAAATGTTCGCAAAGAAACAAAAATTAAAGTGTTCTAAAGAACACTATATCTGTCCGTAATGTTCGCTATCAACTTAAAACTGTCCTAAGAACACAATTGGTGTCCTGAAATGTTCGTAAATAAACAAAAATGATGTGTCCTGAACAACAGTACAACTGTTCGTAGTGTTCGCTATCAACATGAAACTGTACTAAGAACACACGAGGTGTCCTGAATTGTTCGTAAACAAACAAAAATTAAAGTGTCCTAAAGAACACTATACCTGTCCGGTACTGTTCGCTAGCAAGTTCAAACTGTTCTAAGAACGCTATTGGTGTCCTGAAATGTTCGTACGTAAACGAAAATTGAGGTGTCCTGAAGAACACTATACCTGTTCGTAGTGTTCGCTACCCAATTGAAACTGTTCTAAGAACACAATTGGTGTCCTGAAATGTTCGTACATAAACTAAATTACACGTGTCCTGAAGAACACTATATCTGTCCTTACTGTTCACTACCAAGTTTAAACTGTTCTAAGAACACACGCAGTGTCCTGAAATGTTCGTTTCACGTGTGACGCACTTTTAATTACTTCAGAACCCGAACAGTGTCCGTAGGACATCAATGCGCATGCGCTAACCAATCTCCGTGCACTTGGTGTCCTGTGGACAGGCGCTTCCTTCATGGACTAGTTCGCGAACGGATCATATGACCGCGCCCATGCTCATCGTGTGTCCTGAAATGTGGACACTGTTCGTGTCCCCGAACAATTTAAAAGTACATTTTCAGTTAATCCATAATATTTTTCAATAAAATCTCACCATGGCACAAGTCCCACATAGCAATCTTGAGTTTCTATATACCTTTTGAAACTTTCCGATCCTTTTTTTGTGCTTGATCTGTCCGCGTACAGTGCACATGTCCGCGAACCGCGCACAAGCACCCCTATAAAAGACCACGCCCAAGAGCTTATTCCCATTTTGTTTCTGGCTATTCTTCAGAACACAGTGATTTTTGCTGCCACCTGCAGACTACACCATCATCGAGATGGCATCCTTGGCTGCTGAACTGCCACTTGGTGCTGCACCTGCTTCAGCACCACCCCCACCCCCTCCACCACCACCACCTACCCAAGGGCCTGAAGAGGGGAACAGGAGTGAGGATGCGGAGGAGGAAGGAGAGGATGATGAGAATGAGGTAGAGGAAAGCTCTACTACCCGCACTAGGCGTGAGTCTTGGGTGTGGCGGTTATTTACCATTCATGGTAATGTTCCTAAGGCTCGTGCGAACCGTGTTACCTGCAATGAGTGCAAAATGATACTCAGTCGCGGGAAGCACGGTAAGTACAGCTTTGGGACCACTACTATGAAGCGACACCTGAGGTCATTTCACTCTGGGGCTATTCGCAGGGTTGTACCTTGCGAAGAACGTAGCAGGTTGATTTCCTCTACTTCATCCTCTGTTTCTGATCCTGTCACCACAAGGACCACCTCTGTGGGACAGAGTCTTCCTCAAGCTGCCTCACAGGCCATACAGAATGCTGATGACCCTTACCTTTCGAGGGTCACAGTTGTATGTATATACTGTGACACAGTACTCTGCAGGGGGGAGCGACTTCGGAGTGCTTTTGAGACTATCGTCTCAGAGCACGAGAAGACCTGCTCACTACCCAAAAAAAACCCACTCTACATCTTCCTCTCTCATCTCGCCCTTTCTTATCCCTGTGGTTGGTGTCCCCCCTTTATCCTCCTTTACCCTCCTCTCCTAGTGTGTCGTGTCTGAAAAACAAAAGAAAATACAAAATTACAAAAATCTAAAAAAAATAAGGCTCTTTTCAGAGCCGCCTTTCCCAGTTAAAAAATAGAAGTGAAAATAAATGAAGCAGGGCTCTTTGTATTTTTTAGAAGTCCGCGGACAGTTCGCGAACATTAAAGAAATGGGGATGCTAATCCATCACAAACACTGTAATTTGCTCTGGAAAGAAGTGGTGGCTCTGAAAAGAGCCTTTGGGTGGTGTTTGTAAGTCAAAAATTGTAAATGCTTAACATCTACTTCAAAATCGTTGTTGTAATTCCAAAAAAGGTTGCAATGCATTTTGTACATTTCTCAGAAAAATCTGATTGCCAGCATAAGTAAGATGGACTCCATCTCTGCGAAAAATGTATGTACTACAAAACATAATATTTTCATTGTGAAAAGAAACATGCCAAAATCTCTTAGAAAGGCACAAACAGCCTTATTAACATTGCGCCTTGCTTTTTCCATTTGTGGACCAAATGAAGAAGAACAAAGCCACATTTGTCTCTGCGCAATCCATGAAAATATCACTTGAGAATTAGGAAACATGTCCATAACCTTCCTAAGTCCTTCTTTCATAGCAAATTGCAAAACATTCCAGTCACATGTCCTAAACTGTTCCCTCCACAATGAATTACAATTATGTCTGGATGTTGCTCTGTCTCCAAAGTAGCACAGAGAGGTAGCAAGTCCAACCACTTCATTCCACGTACTCCATGCCAGTGTACTTCCACATGTGGGAATCCAAGATCTAAAGTTACTCCACAGCTTTCTGCATGCACCTTCAACCAATGTATCCACGAATCTCCTAAAATCCAAACAATCTGTTTTCTGAAACACACAGCCATAGCTATCTTTTGTTCTCTCAGCAAAAAGAGTATCTGAGAAAATCTCTCCTGGCACAACACACCCACCAAACTTTCCAGACCAATCCCTTTCAGTGCTTATTCTCATTTGCATGACTTCTGAACCCAAAAATCCCCGGATGTAACTCCCGATGTCCGCGAACTACCGCCATGTCCGCGGACATATCGTAACATGAACAGCCCTTCTACCATTTCCACTACACTCTCTCTGCCATTCCCTCATTGGATGTACCTCAAAAATCACATGAACATGCACCAATCACATTCAAGACCTCTACATCTAACTGCATCATCATAGATCAGCACTGCAAATGTACTCTGAATCTCTCTGAGTACAAGTGTCATATCATTGGCAAGCACCATCTACCAGAAATACTGTACAAGTCTTCAATATTTCTACTTGCAGCTCCATGCATATCCATATGCATGAACACAAACTTCAGGTATGCATATTTTCTGTATAGTAGATGAACACATTTTCAAACAGACTTTTACCTTGTAAAATCTGTAAAATGAATTTACTGTACTTTTTTCAATTTCCTAAAATCAACTATCACTTATAAACCTTTATACTATTTACTTTCTTTATACACACACACTCAAATCATGTTAAACTAACATTTTTTAAATGAAATATATAGACTACATATATTCAAACAAAATTGCATGCAAACACAATCTATGTTTAAACCTTTATAAAAATACTTATACAATTTCATATTTTTTGTTTTTATTTATTTATTTACTTAATTACTTTAAATTAGACATGACATTGATGCGCTATTACCTAGAACAGTTTACTTACAGAAATAGTGGTATTCACTAATATATTATAAATTTCACAAGACGTAGTAAAGATATTTTATTTTGCTACAGTTAGTCATTCAATACAATTTGTTCATTAAGAACATATCATATGTACTGAACTGATGCAATGTATCTGATGTAAATAAATTAGTTTAATGGTTTTACAGAAGGCACTGAGGATTTCAATTAAAAAAATCAATATCTAAATTAAAAACAGTGCTATATACAAAAAAAGTTACTAATTTGAAGCTTTTACAATTGCAGTGAAGACCAGTTTCCTGAAAAGAAGCAGCCGAATTCGAAGAAGAAAGAAAAACTAAGAAGTTACCTGTTAATTTTTAAAAAAGTAAGTAAAATATCACCATAATATTTGTATTATTAATCAAATATACTATAACATTAATACGAGCTATTTTGGTTTCTAAAAATAGAGATTTTGTACCATTTTGTCCAAAAATGTCCATGTCTTAAACAGCAATTTACAGCCAGAATGGGCCACAAATTTCTATTTTTGGACACACAAATTACCCAACTGAACCACTACAATTTTCATATTATAGAACAAACAACTGTTTTAATTGTATACATTAGATTTACTATTTGTACATTTCCACACCACTAGCTTACTTTTTTTTTGTCATCTGAACCCCAGTTTAGTAACACATAAATTCAAGAATACCTATCCCTACTAGTTTTAGTTCCCAATGCACAATCACACACCATTACATACATCTTTATCATCTTACTCAAACACTCATGCACACAGCACACATACATTCCAGAACACCCCAACCCATATCTTCTTTATTTTTTTCAACAGACCCTAAAGAATGCCTACCAAAAGTCAAGTCCATAGAAAGCAACGCAAAAGTAGAGCAAATGAAAATAAAGGTGTCCAACATAAGCATCCATCTCTAGCAGAATTTGTAAAAAAAAGTTGAAACAAAACAGCTAATACAATCATTTAGTGAAACACAAGAAGTTTCAAGTACAACAACTTTGCTTCCTCTATCAAAATGTAAAACAAACCAAAAAACAATTAACAGAAAATCAGCTATCAGTACAGATAAAACTACTTCTTCAAATTTTAATATAGTGCAAAGTAAGCATACCAAGAAAAGTATTTTAGCCAAAATATACCGTCACAAAGTCCTTCAAAATCTTATAAAAACAGGAGAGAAATCAGGTTCAAAGCTTAAAACCTATAATAGGAAATTAATCTTAGAAGCATTGGTGGACAGTGCAATTCTTCTCAAAAGAAATGTATTTATTTTACTGTTAAACAAAATGAAACCACTAACAAAACTAATAACTAAATTACAAAAAAGACTTCTCAATAAGCGAAATGTCAACAGAAAGAACTTCTTAAGTATCTGCGGAGGTGAATGGAATCACACTATGAGCACAGAACCATATTTTAATGAAGAAGCGTACAAACAAAAGCAAACAAATACAATTGCCATAAATAGCAGTGGTCGAGGTTATGAAAAAGTGAATAATACCATAATGGAACAAGAAGTACTCCTTACAAAAATATGCCCTGAAAACTTAGAATTACCCCTCCATTCAACTGAATCAGAACGTCTAGTGTACAAATGGCCATGCACGTCAATGTGTAACATTCCCAAACAATGTTTAAAATCTTTACGCCAATTCCTCAATAAATATGTAAAAAGCAAAGACAAAATAAAAATTAAATTACTGCAAAATATAGATACCTGTCCAGTGCGCAAGTACACAGGACTACAAGGACATTCATTGGCCTGCATTACAGGACCTACTTGTAAAACCACTTTCCATGATATCAAAAGGATATCAACGCATCATTCAACTATAAGAAATCTAGTCTATAAACTGTACTATGCTAAAAGTCCTGCTTTAGCACTAGCAAAGTTAAATAACATCCTTCTACATGGTACAGCAAAAGACCTACTTGAAGAAATTCACTATATCCAGAAAAAATATTTTGGAGGTGAAAGCCATTTACAGAATGAAATAGCTTTAAACCAATTAAGCAACAATTCTACACATGGCAACCTTTTGCTAAACACATACAAAAAAGAAATACTAAAATTTAAAAGTACATCAGCTGAAGTACCAAACCATGTATGTGTATGTTGCCGTAGAATTTTTTATAAAAGTAACACAAAAACTGTGGACCTATCATACAAAATAGAAGACAATGAAGATTCTAAATGGTTTGAATTAGCTCTCTACCTTGTAACAGAAAACAAATATGAAATAACTGAGCCCTTAATACTTTGCAGTTATTGCACTACAAAACTTGACAACAACCAAACTCCTTCACGTTCTATCACAAATAGACCCCTATAAAAGACCACGCCCAAGAGCTTATTCCCATTTTGTTTCTGGCTATTCTTCAGAACACAGTGATTTTTGCTGCCACCTGCAGACTACACCATCATCGAGATGGCATCCTTGGCTGCTGAACTGCCACTTGGTGCTGCACCTGCTTCAGCACCACCCCCACCCCCTCCACCACCACCACCTACCCAAGGGCCTGAAGAGGGGAACAGGAGTGAGGATGCGGAGGAGGAAGGAGAGGATGATGAGAATGAGGTAGAGGAAAGCTCTACTACCCGCACTAGGCGTGAGTCTTGGTGTGGCGGTTATTTACCATTCATGGTAATGTTCCTAAGGCTCGTGCGAACCGTGTTACCTGCAATGAGTGCAACATGATACTCAGTCGCGGGAAGCACGGTAAGTACAGCTTTGGGACCACTACTATGAAGCGACACCTGAGGTCATTTCACTCTGGGGCTATTCGCAGGGTTGTACCTTGCGAAGAACGTAGCAGGTTGATTTCCTCTACTTCATCCTCTGTTTCTGATCCTGTCACCACAAGGACCACCTCTGTGGGACAGAGTCTTCCTCAAGCTGCCTCACAGGCCATACAGAATGCTGATGACCCTTACCTTTCGAGGGTCACAGTTGTATGTATATACTGTGACACAGTACTCTGCAGGGGGGAGCGACTTCGGAGTGCTTTTGAGACTATCGTCTCAGAGCACGAGAAGACCTGCTCACTACCCAAATAAAACCCACTCTACATCTTCCTCTCTCAGCTCGCCCTTTCTTATCCCTGTGGTTGGTGTCCCCCCTTTATCCTCCTTTACCCTCCTCTCCTAGTGTGTCGTGTCTGAAAAACCAAAAAAAATACCAAATTACAAAAATCTAAAAAAAATAAGGCTCTTTCAGAGCCGCCTTTCCCAGTTAAAAAATAGAAGTGAAAATAAATGAAGCAGGGCTCTTTGTATTTTTTAGAAGTCCGCGGACAGTTCGCGAACATTAAAAAAATGGGGATGCTACTCCATCACAAACATTGTAATTTGCTCTGGAAAGAAGTGGTGGCTCTGAAAAGAGCCTTTGGGTGGTGTTTGTAAGTCAAAAATTGTAAATGCTTAACATCTACTTCAAAATCGTTGTTGTAATTCCAAAAAAGGTTGCAATGCATTTTGTACATTTCTCAGAAAAATCTGATTGCCAGCATAAGTAAGATGGACTCCATCTCTGCGAAAAATGTATGTACTACAAAACATAATATTTTCATTGTGAAAAGAAACATGCCAAAATCTCTTAGAAAGGCACAAACAGCCTTATTAACATTGCGCCTTGCTTTTTCCATTTGTGGACCAAATGAAGAAGAACAAAGCCATATTTGTCTCTGCGCAATCCATGAAAATATCACTTGAGAATTAGGAAACATGTCCATAACCTTCCTAAGTCCTTCTTTCATAGCAAATTGCAAAAAATTCCAGTCACATGTCCTAAACTGTTCCCTCCACAATGAATTACAATTATGTCTGGATGTTGCTCTGTCTCCAAAGTAGCACAGAGAGGTAGCAAGTCCAACCACTTCATTCCACGTACTCCATGCCAGTGTACTTCCACATGTGGGAATCCAAGATCTACAGCTACTCCACAGCTTTCTGCATGCACCTTCAACCAATGTATCCACGAATCTCCTAAAATCCAAACAATCTGTTTTCTGAAACACACAGCCATAGCTATCTTTTGTTCTCTCAGCAAAAAGAGTATCTGAGAAAATCTCTCCTGGCACAACACACCCACCAAACTTTCCAGACCAATCCCTTTCAGTGCTTATTCTCATTTGCATGACTTCTGAACCCAAAAATCCCCGGATGTAACTCCCGATGTCCGCGAACTACCGCCATGTCCGCGGACATATCGTAACATGAACAGCCCTTCTACCATTTCCACTACACTCTCTCTGCCATTCCCTCATTGGATGTACCTCAAAAATCACATGAACATGCACCAATCACATTCAAGACCTCTACATCTAACTGCATCATCATAGATCAGCACTGCAAATGTACTCTGAATCTCTCTGAGTACAAGTGTCATATCATTGGCAAGCACCATCTACCAGAAATACTGTACAAGTCTTCAATATTGCTACTTGCAGCTCCATGCATATCCATATGCATGAACACAAACTTCAGGTATGCATATTTTCTGTATAGTAGATGAACACATTTTCAAACAGACTTTTACCTTGTAAAATCTGTAAAATGAATTTACTGTACTTTTTTCAATTTCCTAAAATCAACTATCACTTATAAACCTTTATACTATTTACTTTCTTTATACACACACACTCAAATCATGTTAAACTAACATTTTTTAAATGAAATATATAGACTACATATATTCAAACAAAATTGCATGCAAACACAATCTATGTTTAAACCTTTATAAAAATACTTATACAATTTCATATTTTTTGTTTTTATTTATTTATTTACTTAATTACTTTAAATTAGACATGACATTGATGCGCTATTACCTAGAACAGTTTACTTACAGAAATAGTGGTATTCACTAATATATTATAAATTTCACAAGACGTAGTAAAGATATTTTATTTTGCTACAGTTAGTCATTCAATACAATTTGTTCATTAAGAACATATCATATGTACTGAACTGATGCAATGTATCTCATGTAAATAAATTAGTTTAATGGTTTTACAGAAGGCACTGAGGATTTCAATTAAAAAAATCAATATCTAAATTAAAAACAGTGCTATATACAAAAAAAGTTACTAATTTGAAGCTTTTACAATTGCAGTGAAGACCAGTTTCCTGAAAAGAAGCAGCCGAATTCGAAGAAGAAAGAAAAACTAAGAAGTTACCTGTTAATTTTTAAAAAAGTAAGTAAAATATCACCATAATATTTGTATTATTAATCAAATATACTATAACATTAATACGAGCTATTTTGGTTTCTAAAAATAGAGATTTTGTACCATTTTGTCCAAAAATGTCCATGTCTTAAACAGCAATTTACAGCCAGAATGGGCCACAAATTTCTATTTTTGGACACACAAATTACCCAACTGAACCACTACAATTTTCATATTATAGAACAAACAACTGTTTTAATTGCATACATTAGATTTACTATTTGTACATTTCCACACCACTAGCTTACTTTTTTTTTGTCATCTGAACCCCAGTTTAGTAACACATAAATTCAAGAATACCTATCCCTACTAGTTTTAGTTCCCAATGCACAATCACACACCATTACATACATCTTTATCATCTTACTCAAACACTCATGCACACAGCACACATACATTCCAGAACACCCCAACCCATATCTTCTTTATTTTTTTCAACAGACCCTAAAGAATGCCTACCAAAAGTCAAGTCCATAGAAAGCAACGCAAAAGTAGAGCAAATGAAAATATAGGTGTCCAACATAAGCATCCATCTCTAGCAGAATTTGTAAAAAAAAGTTGAAACAAAACAGCTAATACAATCATTTAGTGAAACACAAGAAGTTTCAAGTACAACAACTTTGCTTCCTCTATCAAAATGTAAAACAAACCAAAAAACAATTAACAGAAAATCAGCTATCAGTACAGATAAAACTACTTCTTCAAATTTTAATATAGTGCAAAGTAAGCATACCAAGAAAAGTATTTTAGCCAAAATATACCGTCACAAAGTCCTTCAAAATCTTATAAAAACAGGAGAGAAATCAGGTTCAAAGCTTAAAACCTATCGTAGGAAATTAATCTTAGAAGCATTGGTGGACAGTGCAATTCTTCTCAAAAGAAATGTATTTATTTTACTGTTAAACAAAATGAAACCACTAACAAAACTAATAACTAAATTACAAAAAAGACTTCTCAATAAGCGAAATGTCAACAGAAAGAACTTCTTAAGTATCTGCGGAGGTGAATGGAATCACACTATGAGCACAGAACCATATTTTAATGAAGAAGCGTACAAACAAAAGCAAACAAATACAATTGCCATAAATAGCAGTGGTCGAGGTTATGAAAAAGTGAATAATACCATAATGGAACAAGAAGTACTCCTTACAAAAATATGCCCTGAAAACTTAGAATTACCCCTCCATTCAACTGAATCAGAACGTCTAGTGTACAAATGGCCATGCACGTCAATGTGTAACATTCCCAAACAATGTTTAAAATCTTTACGCCAATTCCTCAATAAATATGTAAAAAGCAAAGACAAAATAAAAATTAAATTACTGCAAAATATAGATACCTGTCCAGTGCGCAAGTACACAGGACTACAAGGACATTCATTGGCCTGCATTACAGGACCTACTTGTAAAACCACTTTCCATGATATCAAAAGGATATCAACGCATCATTCAACTATAAGAAATCTAGTCTATAAACTGTACTATGCTAAAAGTCCTGCTTTAGCACTAGCAAAGTTAAATAACATCCTTCTACATGGTACAGCAAAAGACCTACTTGAAGAAATTCACTATATCCAGAAAAAATATTTTGGAGGTGAAAGCCATTTACAGAATGAAATAGCTTTAAACCAATTAAGCAACAATTCTACACATGGCAACCTTTTGCTAAACACATACAAAAAAGAAATACTAAAATTTAAAAGTACATCAGCTGAAGTACCAAACCATGTATGTGTATGTTGCCGTAGAATTTTTTATAAAAGTAACACAAAAACTGTGGACCTATCATACAAAATAGAAGACAATGAAGATTCTAAATGGTTTGAATTAGCTCTCTACCTTGTAACAGAAAACAAATATGAAATAACTGAGCCCTTAATACTTTGCAGTTATTGCACTACAAAACTTGACAACAACCAAACTCCTTCACGTTCTATCACAAATAGACCCCTATAAAAGACCACGCCCAAGAGCTTATTCCCATTTTGTTTCTGGCTATTCTTCAGAACACAGTGATTTTTGCTGCCACCTGCAGACTACACCATCATCGAGATGGCATCCTTGGCTGCTGAACTGCCACTTGGTGCTGCACCTGCTTCAGCACCACCCCCACCCCCTCCACCACCACCACCTACCCAAGGGCCTGAAGAGGGGAACAGGAGTGAGGATGCGGAGGAGGAAGGAGAGGATGATGAGAATGAGGTAGAGGAAAGCTCTACTACCCGCACTAGGCGTGAGTCTTGGGTGTGGCGGTTATTTACCATTCATGGTAATGTTCCTAAGGCTCGTGCGAACCGTGTTACCTGCAATGAGTGCAACATGATACTCAGTCGTGGGAAGCACGGTAAGTACAGCTTTGGGACCACTACTATGAAGCGACACCTGAGGTCATTTCACTCTGGGGCTATTCGCAGGGTTGTACCTTGCGAAGAACGTAGCAGGTTGATTTCCTCTACTTCATCCTCTGTTTCTGATCCTGTCACCACAAGGACCACCTCTGTGGGACAGAGTCTTCCTCAAGCTGCCTCACAGGCCATACAGAATGCTGATGACCCTTACCTTTCGAGGGTCACAGTTGTATGTATATACTGTGACACAGTACTCTGCAGGGGGGAGCGACTTCGGAGTGCTTTTGAGACTATCGTCTCAGAGCACGAGAAGACCTGCTCACTACCCAAATAAAACCCACTCTACATCTTCCTCTCTCAGCTCGCCCTTTCTTATCCCTGTGGTTGGTGTCCCCCCTTTATCCTCCTTTACCCTCCTCTCCTAGTGTGTCGTGTCTGAAAAACCAAAAAAAATACAAAATTACAAAAATCTAAAAAAAATAAGGCTCTTTTCAGAGCCGCCTTTCCCAGTTAAAAAATAGAAGTGAAAATAAATGAAGCAGGGCTCTTTGTATTTTTTAGAAGTCCGCGGACAGTTCGCGAACATTAAAAAAATGGGGATGCTACTCCATCACAAACATTGTAATTTGCTCTGGAAAGAAGTGGTGGCTCTGAAAAGAGCCTTTGGGTGGTGTTTGTAAGTCAAAAATTGTAAATGCTTAACATCTACTTCAAAATCGTTGTTGTAATTCCAAAAAAGGTTGCAATGCATTTTGTACATTTCTCAGAAAAATCTGATTGCCAGCATAAGTAAGATGGACTCCATCTCTGCGAAAAATGTATGTACTACAAAACATAATATTTTCATTGTGAAAAGAAACATGCCAAAATCTCTTAGAAAGGCACAAACAGCCTTATTAACATTGCGCCTTGCTTTTTCCATTTGTGGACCAAATGAAGAAGAACAAAGCCACATTTGTCTCTGCGCAATCCATGAAAATATCACTTGAGAATTAGGAAACATGTCCATAACCTTCCTAAGTCCTTCTTTCATAGCAAATTGCAAAACATTCCAGTCACATGTCCTAAACTGTTCCCTCCACAATGAATTACAATTATGTCTGGATGTTGCTCTGTCTCCAAAGTAGCACAGAGAGGTAGCAAGTCCAACCACTTCATTCCACGTACTCCATGCCAGTGTACTTCCACATGTGGGAATCCAAGATCTACAGCTACTCCACAGCTTTCTGCATGCACCTTCAACCAATGTATCCACGAATCTCCTAAAATCCAAACAATCTGTTTTCTGAAACACACAGCCATAGCTATCTTTTGTTCTCTCAGCAAAAAGAGTATCTGAGAAAATCTCTCCTGGCACAACACACCCACCAAACTTTCCAGACCAATCCCTTTCAGTGCTTATTCTCATTTGCATGACTTCTGAACCCAAAAATCCCCGGATGTAACTCCCGATGTCCGCGAACTACCCGCCATGTCCGCGGACATATCGTAACATGAACAGCCCTTCTACCATTTCCACTACACTCTCTCTGCCATTCCCTCATTGGATGTACCTCAAAAATCACATGAACATGCACCAATCACATTCAAGACCTCTACATCTAACTGCATCATCATAGATCAGCACTGCAAATGTACTCTGAATCTCTCTGAGTACAAGTGTCATATCATTGGCAAGCACCATCTACCAGAAATACTGTACAAGTCTTCAATATTTCTACTTGCAGCTCCATGCATATCCATATGCATGAACACAAACTTCAGGTATGCATATTTTATGTATAGTAGATGAACACATTTTCAAACAGACTTTTACCTTGTAAAATCTGTAAAATGAATTTACTGTACTTTTTTCAATTTCCTAAAATCAACTATCACTTATAAACCTTTATACTATTTACTTTCTTTATACACACACACACTCAAATCATGTTAAACTAACATTTTTTAAATGAAATATATAGACTACATATATTCAAACAAAATTGCATGCAAACACAATCTATGTTTAAACCTTTATAAAAATACTTATACAATTTCATATTTTTTGTTTTTATTTATTTATTTACTTAATTACTTTAAATTAGACATGACATTGATGCGCTATTACCTAGAACAGTTTACTTACAGAAATAGTGGTATTCACTAATATATTATAAATTTCACAAGACGTAGTAAAGATATTTTATTTTGCTACAGTTAGTCATTCAATACAATTTGTTCATTAAGAACATATCATATGTACTGAACTGATGCAATGTATCTTATGTAAATAAATTAGTTTAATGGTTTTACAGAAGGCACTGAGGATTTCAATTAAAAAAATCAATATCTAAATTAAAAACAGTGCTATATACAAAAAAAGTTACTAATTTGAAGCTTTTACAATTGCAGTGAAGACCAGTTTCCTGAAAAGAAGCAGCCGGATTCGAAGAAGAAAGAAAAACTAAGAAGTTACCTGTTAATTTTTAAAAAAGTAAGTAAAATATCACCATAATATTTGTATTAATCAAATATACTATAACATTAATACGAGCTATTTTGGTTTCTAAAAATAGAGATTTTGTACCATTTTGTCCAAAAATGTCCATGTCTTAAACAGCAATTTACAGCCAGAATGGGCCACAAATTTCTATTTTTGGACACACAAATTACCCAACTGAACCACTACAATTTTCATATTATAGAACAAACAACTGTTTTAATTGTATACATTAGATTTACTATTTGTACATTTCCACACCACTAGCTTACTTTTTTTTTGTCGTCTGAACCCCAGTTTAGTAACACATAAATTCAAGAATACCTATCCCTACTAGTTTTAGTTCCCAATGCACAATCACACACCATTACATACATCTTTATCATCTTACTCAAACACTCATGCACACAGCACACATACATTCCAGAACACCCCAACCCATATCTTCTTTATTTTTTTCAACAGACCCTAAAGAATGCCTACCAAAAGTCAAGTCCATAGAAAGCAACGCAAAAGTAGAGCAAATGAAAATAAAGGTGTCCAACATAAGCATCCATCTCTAGCAGAATTTGTAAAAAAAAGTTGAAACAAAACAGCTAATACAATCATTTAGTGAAACACAAGAAGTTTCAAGTACAACAACTTTGCTTCCTCTATCAAAATGTAAAACAAACCAAAAAACAATTAACAGAAAATCAGCTATCAGTACAGATAAAACTACTTCTTCAAATTTTAATATAGTGCAAAGTAAGCATACCAAGAAAAGTATTTTAGCCAAAATATACCGCCACAAAGTCCTTCAAAATCTTATAAAAACAGGAGAGAAATCAGGTTCAAAGCTTAAAACCTATCGTAGGAAATTAATCTTAGAAGCATTGGTGGACAGTGCAATTCTTCTCAAAAGAAATGTATTTATTTTACTGTTAAACAAAATGAAACCACTAACAAAACTAATAACTAAATTACAAAAAAGACTTCTCAATAAGCGAAATGTCAACAGAAAGAACTTCTTAAGTATCTGCGGAGGTGAATGGAATCACACTGCGAGCACAGAACCATATTTTAATGAAGAAGCGTACAAACAAAAGCAAACAAATACAATTGCCATAAATAGCAGTGGTCGAGGTTATGAAAAAGTGAATAATACCATAATGGAACAAGAAGTACTCCTTACAAAAATATGCCCTGAAAACTTAGAATTACCCCTCCATTCAACTGAATCAGAACGTCTAGTGTACAAATGGCCATGCACGTCAATGTGTAACATTCCCAAACAATGTTTAAAATCTTTACGCCAATTCCTCAATAAATATGTAAAAAGCAAAGACAAAATAAAAATTAAATTACTGCAAAATATAGATACCTGTCCAGTGCGCAAGTACACAGGACTACAAGGACATTCATTGGCCTGCATTACAGGACCTACTTGTAAAAACACTTTCCATGATATCAAAAGGATATCAACGCATCATTCAACTATAAGAAATCTAGTCTATAAACTGTACTATGCTAAAAGTCCTGCTTTAGCACTAGCAAAGTTAAATAACATCCTTCTACATGGTACAGCAAAAGACCTACTTGAAGAAATTCACTATATCCAGAAAAAATATTTTGGAGGTGAAAGCCATTTACAGAATGAAATAGCTTTAAACCAATTAAGCAACAATTCTACACATGGCAACCTTTTGCTAAACACATACAAAAAAGAAATACTAAAATTTAAAAGTACATCAGCTGAAGTACCAAACCATGTATGTCTATGTTGCCGTAGAATTTTTTATAAAAGTAACACAAAAACTGTGGACCTATCATACAAAATAGAAGACAATGAAGATTCTAAATGGTTTGAATTAGCTCTCTACCTTGTAACAGAAAACAAATATGAAATAACTGAGCCCTTAATACTTTGCAGTTATTGCACTACAAAACTTGACAACAACCAAACTCCTTCACGTTCTATCACAAATAATTTGGAATTATACCCAGTACCAAAACCTCTACAACAACTTAATTTATATGAGAGCATCATAATTCAAACAGTACACCCATTTCAAGCAATAATACGCCTTCAACCAAAAACAGCAACATTACCTCCCTCTGAATTGGTAAAAGGCATTCGTGGAAAAGTAGTTTATTTACCATTAAATCTAAAAGAAAATGTGCATACTCTAGGAGTGCAACGTCCAATGCAGCAATCTTTAATTATATTAATAAATGGAGTACCTACAAAAGACAAAAAAAATATGGCAACAGCTGGTAGATTTATATAAAGTTAGACAAGCCTTCCAATATCTTAAAGAGAATAATGAATATTACAAAGAAATTAATATTGAAGAAAACTTGAAAGATACAACTGAAATAATTCAAGAAACACAAGAAGCTGGTCAATTTGAGCTACTAGATATTGCTACAATATCAAATACTTTAGACCATTATACAATTCGTCCTTTGCACTGTAATGACACCGTACAAGATGTACTGGAAACTTACCAAATGCGTCAAACAAAAGGATCGCCAATCAGTATATGGGAAAAAAGTATAGAAGCACGTGCTTTTCCTCTACTCTTTCCTACTGGCAAAGGAGGAAGGTATGATGATAGACCTATTCAAATATCAGCTTCAGAATACCGCTCATTACGGATGTATTCTGAAGATCCCAGATTTAGACAAAATGTGGAATACACATTCCACCTACTCTTTGAAAGTGAACTAGCAACTTTATGTTACGGAGTTGCACACATATTAAAATCAGGATCACACTTTCAAAATATGACAGCTACACAATTATTAGAGAAAGTGCAACAAAAGGATGAGGTTTTACAATCAAATTTTACAAATCTATTAGCAAATATGCATGGTACTAAAGAGTACTGGTTTCGACGTCATGGAGATGTACGTTGTATGATCAGAAACCTTGGCCCACCCACTTGGTTTGTTACATTAAGTTGTGCAGAATATGCATGGGAAGATTTACATGATTTCCTACGCATATCAAATAAAAACAAAACAAACATAGATATTCTAACACCTGGAAAACTTTGTTCTTTGGATCCTGTTAATGTTTCAAGCTATTTTCACCATCGCTTCATTGCTATGCTACATTTTATTTGTAATAAAACTGTTCCTCCCTTGGAGAAGTGCAACACTTCTTTTGGAGAAAAGAATACCAAGCCAGAGGAGCACCACATATACACATGCTTTTATGGATTAAAGATGCTCCTAAATTTGGTCAAGACAGTGATGCTACTGTTTTACAGTTTATTGAAAAATATGTCACTTGTGAAATTCCATCAGAAGCCACAAATAGTGATCTTCGTGCACAAATTTTACAATTTCAAAGACACAAATGTGGAAAATATTGTTGTCGCAAATACAAAAACAAAGGCAAATACTACACCAAATGCCGATTTGGTTTCCCTAGACCAGTTACAAATACAGGTCAAGTAAACAACCTCATGTCTTTAGTTAGACATAGTGTTAAAGGTAAGTCACCTAAAAATACATATTACATAAAAAGAAAAGAACAAGAAAAATATATCAATGATTATAATGCAATCATTGCCCACTTATGGAATGCAAACATAGATGTGCAGTACATTGCAGACAATTCTACTGCAGTTGCACGATATGTCACAGCATACTTAACTAAAGCAGAAAAGACAGAGCTCCAAGACCTCTGGACTGACCTGTCATCAGATAAAACAGTATCTCAGAAATTATACAGCTTGGGCATAAAAATGCTCACCCATAGAAAATGTGGATCTTATGAAGCAGCTGATCGTTTAACTGGTACTTCATTGTATGGTAAATCTGAAAATATAGTATGGCTAAGTCTTGGTCCAGCTAAATCTAGAAAAAGAGTTCTAAAATCATATGAACATATAGAAACAATAGCCAAACATGATCCCAACAGCCAAGACATTTTAAAAAACAATTTATTGGACACATACTACCCAAACAGAAGTAATACTTTGGAAAACATGTGTCTATACCAAATAGCCCAAAACTACACATACAAAAATAATATGAAACCTGATGAAAAAAAAGATAATATAGAGTGACAGACTGTGAAGGCAGCTTAGTTAAACTCACTAAACCAAATGTAATTAATCATATCAAATTGTCATTGAAGACTCCTCAACATAAAGAAGTATATTACATGTCCTTTGCTACAACTCTTCAAACCATGGAGAAAAGAAGAACAATTAGAAAAGCAAATGAAAGCACTATAACTGATGTAAACTTTACACAGTACAAAACAATGTTGCACAATGAACAGCAACATGAAGAAGAACTCCAAGCCCAACTAGATAAGGATACTCCTGACAGTAGTCAACCTTCTGTAACAGGAAGCCAAGAACCACTGGGAGAACCACTAATAACAAATGAGGCAGAATTAGCTATGATAGAAGTAGAAAACACCATGTGTCAGTATGAAGATAAGGAAGTCTTAACTATACTACAATCAAAACTAAACAATTGGCAAAGTAGCATTTTTCAAGAAGTAACAAAACAAATTGCACATGGTGTAAAACATGAAAATAAAGAATGTTCCTGCCATAATTATAAACCTATACTACTGTACGTCAGTGGTGAAGCTGGTTCTGGCAAAACATTCCTAATCAAAATCATTAGTAAGTTCCTTCAACAATTGACAAACAACAAACTGTCAGCTGTTGTCACTGCCCCCACAGGTTTAGCTGCCTACAACATAGGTGGTGTTACATTACACCGATTACTAGTATTACCAGTAGAACACCAGAACAAATTAGACTATTACAAACTTTCTGCAGAAGCTGCAATGGAATTACGCAGAGTATTGAAACAAATGAAAATGCTACTAATAGATGAAGTGAGCATGGTCTCCAACCTGATGTTAGCTTTGATTCACCTTAGATTACAAGAAGTACTCAAAACAGACTATGAAGAGCTCTTTGCAGGAAAACACATTATTGTTTTTGGAGATCTGCTTCAATTAACACCAGTAAAAGGTGAACCTATTTTTAAAACATTAGGGCACAAACTCTGCCGTAAAACTGTTGGCAGCATTGGAAATGTCAACCTTTGGCAACATTTCCAATACAGAGAATTAACAGAAAACATGCGCCAATCTGCAGATCTAACTTTATGCCAACATTTTAAAAAGTTTGAGAGTTGGTATACTTTCTAAAGAAGCAGAAGCAACATTGAAAACCCGGCACATGAATGCACTTTATGGCGATAATGCATGTGCTACAGATGTTATGGAACAATTGTATGGCCTTAATGCCAACTCTTGCAAGCTTTCTCAAATTCAATGAAATAATGTTAAGTAAAGAAATGCAACCAATAATGGAAATTAGCGCCACAGACAAACTAGATGTACATGGTATGACACTACCCATGTGTGACCAAGCCACAACAAGACTAAATAATTTAGAAAAGGCTTAGAAAAGATGTTAAAATTATCCTTAAATTGCAGAGTAATGCTTAAACGTAACCTTGAAGTGGACCAAGGACTAGTTAATGGAGCACTGGGTACAGTTGTTGGCTTTCAAACATACCCACGTGACAACAAAATTCAGTTTGTCAATATACTCTTTGACAAACTTTCAGAAGTAAAACGGATAGGACGCTCAACAGCTAGATTCCTTCTCTTCAAAGATATGTATGTACGCAGAGAACAATTTTCTCTAACTCTTGCATACGCAGTCACGATTCATAAATCACAAGGTCTTACCCTAGACAAAGCAATGATAGATATTGGGAACACAGTCTTTAAAGAAGGCATGAGCTACGTAGCACTATCACGCTTACGTACATTTGACGGTCTATTTCTAATCAACTTTGATGCAAGTAAAGTAAACGCTGATATTCCTTGCATTTTAGAATATAATAGACTTCGCTCACTATACACTCCCCATCTAAACACATATTCTGTTCCACAAAAACTAAAATGTTGTAAAAGAAAACTAAATCAAACAGAAATGCAACAGGACGTCACTGCAAATCCTCCAAAGAGAGTAAAAGAAACTAATGATGAAACTAACTTGATGAAGTCCTGATGAAGGCCTACACCATTAGAGCTCACCTAGCGCCACGCAAAATGGTCGAAACACTGTCGTGTTGACATGTATTATGTGTTGTTGTTCAACTCTTGATTGTGCCCACACTCTATGGGCCCCCCACCTGTTTATGATTCCACTGAATTATCTAAGCTTCCTTCCCAAGGAACCTATAGAGAATGAACAAACTGTACAAGTAGATGTCTCAAATATTAACTACTTGATCATTCGTACTTAGGTACTACACTTTGTATGTCTTCAAATGTGAATGTTCTATGTTTTTTGAAAAATACCAGTGTATTACTACACCACTGCACTTCAAAATAAAACCCTTTTGTGCAGAAGAACAGTTTCATGAGAATTCTGTGACCACCCACACAAGGGGTCACCCACTCAGGGTGTAGCAGTGGTTACTCTTCAGCAAAGATTGACCTGACCTTGCTCATTCGTTTTTTGATATTATTGTACCAACCTGGGCAGAGCAAGGCAGTAACCATGTACCCTTCAGAATACTAATTAAAACAAACCAGCCAAGGCTTGGGCTTCAGGAACCGGCCTAATCCGACCCTGACTTGGACATAATGATAGAGAGGCCATTTGCTAATAGCATAATTTTCCAGAGCTGGGTAATTGTTGTATTAACAGATGATCTCTCTATTCTTGAGTGCACAAGTGTGTTTCGATTTGCTGGTCAATTATCCCAGTTATTCTCTTGAAATTACAGATAAACTTTTAAAGCAATTTTGTTTTGCTTTTACACATAACTTGAAAAAAACGGAATAATCATTAGAATAACTGTCTTCTTTTCTACTACCAATTTAATTTCTTCCATATTCAAGGAACAAAATGAATCAAATTGGTGGGTTTTAAAACATGTCACACCTGAAATTTTTTAAGCAACTTAATTCCCACTAAACAAGCTGAACCACACCTCATCCTGTCATATATCTGTTCTCCCTTTAATTAGATCAAAAGGAGTTTCAATTCTCAGTTTAGTCAACGGCTGACAAAACATAATAACATGTTTCAGGCTTTCTTCGGACATCAATTTGTGTACAAAAGCGACAAAATCGAGATGTCAAAGGTAATGCATTCCTTATGCCAAAGATTACATGAGTGGGTAATGAATTAAATCTGAATCTCATGAACGAGTTTTGATAATTTGGGTCGGCGAACGTTTCTAGATTGTTGGCAATGATCACAGTTTCTTATTTTCCAAAGATAATTATTTGTACAGATAAAATTGTGATCTTGCACCAGTCAGAGGTATGCAGTCACTAGCAGATATGTACAATTATCATGGATTGCTTCAATTAGAGTCAGGCTTTTTTCGCTAAGCATGAGCAACAAACCCTACTTATATAAGGTCATTTGGCTGTTTATGTCAATGTACACTGTTTTGGGATATTCCCCTATGATGCATCCATACAGAGACAAGACTCTCTGTGAATGGTGCACGGTTAGGGACGTTAATCCCAACTCATATATCAGAACCACCATAGGTACACGACTTGTCTGGGTCTAGGCACGGGTTGAACTCCATTCCATGCCTCATAATCGAATGGCCTTGGCACAATTGAAGTTAATTAATTGGACCATATTTAGACAGAATATGCTTCATATGCACACTTAACTGGCAGACGTTTGTTTTCATGCTGTTCTCTAAAGTGCATTGAGATGTCTTAGATAGCAGAGAAACACGAATATTCAAATTTTTCAAAAGTCTCCAATTTCTTACTCAATTGGAGATTTGCTTTTCCTCTGGGTGTTAAAAACCTCAGTTTTTTTTGTAATATTTATCTTTAGTTTATTTTCTATTGTGCACATATGAAATGTGTTATTCAGGCATGTGGTCCATTATGTAGTTGGCCTAGGTGATCCATGATATTCTAGTAGTACCCAATCCGGTGGATACAAACACTGTATCGTTTAAACAATCACCTATATCCAACAAGTAAACATTAAAAAGACAGGGCGCTAAAACGCAGCCCTGTTTTATACCTTTGGATGTTTTCATTTCTTGTGATAATTCGCCCAACCCATTCAGACGTTCACGCAGGAGGGTCTTACAAACGCCAATGACAAGTTGATCGATACAACTTACAATTGAACACTATTGAGTACTAAGCTTTTCTTACAAAGGTATGCCATTATCAGACCATTTCATCCAATTCCCACTCCCCTTTTCAAGCCTGTTTGGAACCTAAGTAGACGGCCCTCACTATTGGCTCATTGCTCAATTTTTTCCAAGACCAAAGCTGCACAATTCTTGCTCTCTACATCCAGAAGGGTGATAGATCTGCAGTTTACAGGATTACTCCTATCACACTTCTTATAAATAGTAATGAGGACAGATGTTGACCAGGAGATGATATGATGTGATATGATTGTTTATTTATATAACGCCTATACACAATGTGTTTCAAAGTTCTTCAAGGCAAGGGAGGAAACAAGGGACAATACAACCACATTCTTACAGGCCATGAACAGTAAGGATGTGAAATTAACTATCATACTCGGCCTGACGACATTTCAGATAGTGCAAGAGCTAAGACATAGATAAGGAAGGGAGGGGGAGAGTGGGAAGAAAATGGAAACAGACAGGTGACTACCGTACTAGGCCTGATGACATTTCTGGTAGAGCCAGAGAAAAACAAAAGGTGAGGGAGAGGGGTGCAGAAAGGGAGGGGAGGAACAAAACAAATAACTATCATACTAGGCCTGATGACATTTCAGATAGTGCTGGAGGGGTGGTGGGCAGGAAAAAAACAGTAATGGGAGGGTGGAGGAAACAGACGAGGTTGCTATCATGCTAGGTCCAGGGACAATTCTGATGGAGTAAGTGCATAGAAGAAAGTAAGGGGAGGAGATAGGAAAAGGGAGAAGGGAAAGGAGGAGAGAAAAGAGAGTAAGCAGTCAAAAAAAGTGGATGGGAAACTTTACAATTTTAACTATGTTCTTAAACAGAAGGTAGAGGATTTTAGTCCAGATTTCTGGGGCATTCTTTAAGACAGCTTTGGTGAGACCATTAAGTCCAGGCACTCTTGATTGAGACACTTGTTTAAGGATTCTCAGTGCATCATCATATTGGAGGTCTAGGGCCTAGGAAGTGATCTAGTTTATATGCCTTTGACCATTACCTAAGTTTTGATCGTTATAAAGTGAGGTCAAATGTTCACTGCGTAGGTATTCGCTTATAAGTTTCAATTGCTATGCAGTATCATACACATTTTGTTGCTGGACCAAACTCCAGAGGTTAGCTGCATTATTCTGCCATATTGCACCCAGCATCCCTTCTCCATCCCTTTGGTTCATAAGGCTGCAATGGCTTTTTCACATATTTATGCCAGCTTCTCCAACAGTAAAACAAGCTCTCTTTTTATTTGTTTTATTTCAGAAAAGAAATTGTTCTTTGTTGCTTGAACTAGATTGTAAAAAAACATGGGGGCAACGGGATATCGATTTATTTATTCACTTTCTCTGCCAAGGTTTTTTTGTTAAATGCTCGCCGCAGCATCTTTTTTATATTTTCCAGATTCCATTATACTGCATTTCCTTTTTTGGAATAAATCAGCTGTACTGCATTGGTTGAAACGTTGTGGTTTCTTTCCCAATGTATACCCCACTGTTAGCATGTGATGATCACTATCGGACAATTATACTATTCTTATGTATGAACACATAAACTATAGTGCTTCAGACATTCAAAATATGATCTATCCTTGATGAGAATGTACCCTTGTGCAATGTGTGTTTTCTAGTAAGTTCACTATTGATGTTCCTGTTCCATCTATTAGCCCCACTTTTCTAAACTGACATTCCACTTTTATTTTTATTAATTTCTTACATTTTTAGGCATTCCACTTTAATCCGTTTGTTTTCTTTTCTTTCGATGCAAATTGTTTACTATGTTGTCAGCTTTCTCACTGGGCAATTCCAGTCACGTGGAGTTGAGGTCGCCTGAAACTACTATTTCTCTAAAAGTGGGCAAAGCAAACTCAAGTCCCAACAAAAAATCCAGTGTATCCATTATTTTGTCAATTTCACAGACAGCGGGATTCCAGTATATAGGAATACAAAGTACCTCTCTTTTGATCGTTTGACAAGTCCTTCCACGAAGGAAGCTTCTCCCACCCACAGATCTCGATATGTGATGATATACAGTAGCATATTAGACAGGACATATTATAAAAATAGTGCACACATTGAATACATCGTGTTCTCCTGTTCTCAGCACTATCTTTCTGTGAATATTTGCAATGCCGTAGAAAATGTTGAACACATTGAAAAATATCGTCTTGTTTCCTTTGTTTTCACATATCTCTCTTTGGGGTCCATAATTCCTTCAGCATCTACTCTGCATGGGATTACTTTGGACATGAGAATGTGCCTGGGAGCTCCTGTATATTTCCCCTGGGCCTCGTTATGTGGAAAACACAGACAGCAATTCATATCTTCGACACATCCTCAGCCGCTGAATAGATTATTCAATCAGAGCTCTGCAGAGAAGGACTTGAATGGTGGTGATGAGTTATTTCTTGGCGATGAGATGCTTGAATAGACCTGGTTGTTCCTCTCATAGGCACAGCACTGGACGCTGCACAGTGTGTGCATATATCTACGTTCGGACACATTTTGTTAAAACCATATATTCCAAAGTTTGCAGCTATAAAGCTAAAGCTTGACTTCATCCAGCAAAGTCTACTAAAGCTGTGAGCCATGTAAGGCAATATATTAATTACACCTGCACAGGTGCAATTACAACCGGGGGAAACATTTCCCTTGATCAACAAACATATTCTTTAAAGGCATTTTTTTTAAGACTAGTGCAAACATTGCCCTGTAGCAAAAATGGTATTGAAATTATTAATGTTATACATTTTGCACCAGTGGGAGTGCAATTATATTTAGAGCAACAATTGTTCTAGGGAAAACAACATATGTTTGACATGCATGCTTTCACAAGGGCAGAGGACTGCAACTAGGGCAAACATTGCCCAGGTGCAAACAGGTATATACAGAAAAATATTGTTTGCACTATTGGCATTGTTTGTCCTAGTTCTAATGTCACTTACACATTATACTGTCCTATGTTGATTTGCACTGAGGCTAGTGCTAATTGCACTGCTTCAAACTTTCTTTTATACTGAACATTTTGTTTCCATGCATTACTCAACTCATCTCAGCCAATGAGAATCTTTAGAGTGCAGTCAATAACTACTAGTATTGACTGCATTCTGCCTTCAGATGAAAGCAGGAAAATAAGAATGCATGTTACAAGCAAAATTTATTTGTACTAATTAATTTTCTATGACACGCTTCAGGAGACGGGTCTTTAAGTGCTGGACTGGGATTCAAACACGAGTTGCTCTGCCATTATCTGTATTCCAGGACAGATGCATTGCCCCTGAGCTATTCTCCCCGCCCAACAAGACACTTTCTCTGTACATTCTTTTTTGATGCAACATCATATTTAAGTGGGTAAAGTGATAGTGAATATTGTTCAGTGTGCCTCCCCTGTGTCTAAGATTGTTGCTCTGTAGGTGCTGTTACCTGGCAGCAGAAACCTATCAATGACTGATACTCACTAGTCAGACGGTTAGTGTATTTTGGGGTTTATGGGTATGGCAGTATTTTAATGTGCACCTAGGCTTCCATAGGTCAAAATAACATACTCAAAGCTTAGGTTTGTTTTGATTATTGGTTTAATACCAGATCAATTTTTAATTTTAAGACATAATTCTCCATTTGGAGGCACGTGCAATTGTTTCACCCATACCCAGGCTTTCACAATGCACAACGTTGTATTTAAGTATCACAGTGATAAATTTGACATATTTAGTACGTTCCTGCACATTAGTTGCATGCACATACATTGTTCATGTATGGTGTTCTGGTTAGTCGTAACATCAACTTTCTTAGTAAGCATTACGTGTGTTACTGTTGTCTCACAGTAATATCACACACATGTTCTTATGCAATTTTAGTTTGTTAGTTATTTAGATAGATTGTCAAACATTTTTAAGTTATACAGTGGTTAGTGACTCTATTATGGTAAGTCACGTTTAGACAGTCTTCTCTCTGGCTGTAGATGCTTATTGTAGCCTTGAACTTTCAAGCCTTTACAATGGCATCTTAGTCTTATTATTCAGGTGTCTTCTGTCTAGGAGTATGTTTCTTTAATGTATGATGTTTGGAGAACCAGATCTTTTGTGTATTACAGGTTTTCTTGCTCCCTGGGAAAGCCCACACATTGAAGTATTTTTTCTTTAAATCCAGAGCATGGCAACGGATTAACACAATTAGACCTAAATATTTTGGCAGAAGAAAGTATCTGATAAGGAAAATGAAGACATATTTTTAAAATAATGAATTAGTAATGCTTGTGTAATTGTGCTAATCATGGGTGTATTGGAAAGGTTTCCAGAAAAAAAGAAACAAAGATTTGCAATATGTTCTGACCAGTCCAATCATATATGGGGAGTGCATGAAAGTACAGAATCTAAGGAAATTTAAAGCTACAACGTATTGCCTTGTGTATGCGTTGTACAGGTTTCTCGCTTATCACTGTTTTGTTAATTTCATGTATCTATCTTTTTTTATAAATATTTGTGTAAGTGCTTCTTTGCTGTCCCTGTCTAACGAAGATTCAGAGTACTTACCTACAGGCTAGCTCAGATATTCCTCTTAAGATAAACCTGACTGCTCTGCCAAACTACAAAGGTCCCAAGTTAGTACTTTATAAACATCAAATAATGTATTCCTTTCTCAGTCATAACCACGTTGTATAGATTGTATAGATTCTAGGGGCCTCTTTACGAGTTGGGCGCAAAGGGATACCGGGCACCGGTAAGGACACCGGTGCCGGTAATCCCTTTGCGCCCTATTGCGAGTTCTCTTAGCAGGTCCCTTCCTTAATGCCTGGTTTTACCAGGCATTAACGAAGGGACCCGTTAAGGGACTTTAGAGCTAATAACGGTACCGCAATTTGCCAGGGATTTGTGGGTGGTGCCTATCTTTTTATGTAGCGTATATCGTTTTCCCGCATTTCCGCAGTGAGCTTGCTCATGGACACAATGGATCTTTTCAGCGCCACATGTTGAGCATGCAGAGCTACACCATACATGTGCTTGATGTGTCTTGCCTGCACCACCTGATAAGGTACATCGAAAATCTGGGACAACCTGACCGCCCTCCTCGAGTGGCAGCATGAGGACCTCCCAGGCTACTCTCTCCTGTCTGCTGGCCTAGATGAATTTGATTGGCATGGAACATAGTCTTTCAAAGTATCAGAACATTTAGAAAAAGATAAACGATTTTGAGAAAGACCACCAATTTGATAACTGATATGCGTGCAATGATAGATAATGGACGTTTACTTCACCTATCTAGCTTTGTTTTCATAGCAGTGCTGGCTGCAAGGTAGTTATCTATAAATAGTTTATGCATTCTTGTGGAGACCTAGATGGCCAAGCACCTTACCCCATCTGGGCACCATCTAAATCTCCAATCAGTCAGGAATTAAGTTGTGTTCGACGTGAGAGTGAGTAACTCAGACTTAGCCCAGTTTATTCTGAGGGCAGAGTATTCCCCAAATTGCACTGCCTACACAATGGTGTCTAGGTTATCGACTGGGTCTGATAAATAGATCAAAAGTTCATCTGCGTAGAGTGAGACTAGCACTCTTTGACCACTCTTAGGGTTTAGAAACTAAGACCCCTCTGTTTGTGTTCTGTATCTAGGGCACACGCCAGGGACTCAATGGCCAGTGCAAACAGGATTGGTAAGAAGGGGCAACCATGGTCTGTGCCTCTGCAGCATTCAAAGGTGGGTGTGCAATGCAATTTATCAACAGCTTAGCTGTAGGTTTAGTGCACAGTAGCTTGATTAATGAGATTAAATGCCTATACCCATATGTTGCAAGACTGCAAAGAGAAAGGGCCAGCACAGAGAATCACATTTCTAATCAGCATCCAGTAGCATTGCTGCCGCCTGTGTTTCTGGGCCTATTATGGAGAGGATAAAAAAAAGAACGTGCAGAGGTTAAACTGGATAGATCTTTGCGGTATGAAGCCCCACTGATCTGGGCGAACAAGTTCATTCATCAGGGAGGATAGTCTGTTTGCCAGCAAATTGGCAAGTACCTTATTATATATGTTCTAAAGGGAGAGGGGCCTATACAATTCACATAACCGGTTGTCCTTGTCAGATTTTGAAATTAGTGTAATCACTGCCTCTCTCACAGTGGGGGAAAATCCTCTTTGTCCTGTGATTCTAGATACATTTCAACTAGCAGGGGAGGCACACATGGACAAAACTCTTTATAGTATTCTTTTGTGATGCCATCAGAGACTGGGATGTTATCGGTGGGAAGGTCCCAGATTGCTTTGCCAATGTCTTCAACAAGCTGCAATAGTCTTAAACTATCCATCCCAGTTGGATTTTTATCAAGGTACTGCATTACTTTATCATTTGATATGGTCTCTGGCTCATCATAGAGAGCAAAATCGTAACGTATAAATGTGCTCAAAATGTCCTCCTGGTCTCTGTACACCAGCCTGTTTACAGCTACTTCTGATATCAGTACAGGGGCATGTTCTAAGCATAAGGCATGGGCAAGTATTCTACCAGGTCCATCACCTTCACTGTATCACGTGGCTGAGACTCTATGCCCGAGAAACCTGATTTGCCTGTTGGCTGCATTTCATTTTTTGTCCAAATTGTCCTTAATCTTGTCCAGTGTACTTCTGGAGTATTCCCTGGTGTATGCAACCTCTATTTCCTTAAGGTCTCTCTCTGTTCTCTTGCGAGTGGCACTCAGCGACTTAAGTACCCCTTTCTCCTAACATATACACACTCCCCTCAAGTATCTTTTGTACATTTCCCACAGTTTTTCTAAACCATTTATGGTGCCTCTGTTTACATCCATATCTGAGTGAACCTATGCCTTAAGCGCTATATCATATAAGGAGTCTGGCTTAAACCTCCAGTGTCTGATAAATAGTTTGATATTCAGGAGACGCAGCCCAATAGTGAAAGCGGAATGAGTTGACAGTGTACGGAGGAGGATATCGGATTGTTTCACAGAGATAGGCAATTGTTTGGAAAGCATTAATTTATCTATGCATGGATATGAATGTTTGACACTGAAATAGAATTGTGTATTACCGTTGTGGTTTGTGAGCCTCCCTCCATACATCTAACAGTGTATACTTGTTTAGGTCTATAATTGCATTGGCAGCTCCACGGAAGGGCCTTGCCCTGCCCACAGATATATCTACTGGAGGTCTGTTACAGTGTTCAGGTACCCTGCCATGATTGCTGCATAGTCTAGGATCTCCTGAAGCTTAATAATAATATGGTTAAAGAAGATGGGGTCATGTGCATTCTGACCATACTAGTTGACTAGAACTATACAGTGACCAGTAATACTTCCTACTAAAATGACATGCCTCTCTTCAGTGTCTATAATTGTGTTGTGTAGCTGAAAAGCTTTTGAATAATGGTTATGATACCCCAGGAGTAGGTTGTGTAGGAGAAAGTCAAGTTCAAGGGCATTCTAGAACACCAGACCTTGTTCTTCCCAGCTTGAGTGAGGTGGGTCTCTAATAACTGTATTATGCTGCTCTGATGTATTTTTATGTATGCTGTAATGTTGTGCTGCCATATGCGATTGTTTTGACCACAGACATTCCATGACAATGGTGTGATATTGACACTGCTGGTTACATCAATGATAGACATGGTCACTGTCTGCATTACTCACATGCCCCAAGTTGTTGTAGGGTATTTTTGTGGAGATTTGGGGCCTGACGGTATTCCTTTACTGATGTCTTTTTGTCATAATATGACTTTGCACTGTCAGCAGCTCTTTCCAGATTTCTCTGCACAAAAGCAAATGCATGTTGCAAATGCCTCCTCAGTTCATCAATATATTCATGAACTGTGGATGCACTCACAAGAGTTTGCTCATGTGTTCTGTATAGTAGGTGTTGTGGTAACACCATTTTCCTACCTGTCAAGACCTCATGAGGGCTAACACCTGTCGCTTTGGCAGGAGTCGATCTTATTGCCATCAAAACCAACGGCAAACGTAAGTCCCAGCTGGAACCTGCTTCTGCCACAAATTTCTTTAAAATATCCACAACAGACCTATTGCTTCTTTCAACTGTACCTGAAGACGCCGCCCGATATGCGATATGTAGTTTCCTTTTCACACCTAGTATTTGCCATACCTTACTCATTAGAGTACTTGTGAAATGACTTCCTCTGTCTGACTCAATTCTTTGTGGCAACCCAAACCTTGAGAACACATGGTTCACCAGCAATGTGGCTGCTGTTTGCGCACTACAATCTGGTGCAGGAATGCATTCAATCCACTTCCACTTCCAACAGACCTATTGCTTCTTTCAACTGTACCTGAAGACGCCGCCCGATATGCGATATGTAGTTTCCTTTTCACACCTAGTATTTGCCATACCTTACTCATTAGAGTACTTGTGAAATGACTTCCTCTGTCTGACTCAATTCTTTGTGGCAACCCAAACCTTGAGAACACATGGTTCACCAGCAATGTGGCTGCTGTTTGCGCACTACAATCTGGTGCAGGAATGCATTCAATCCACTTCCACATCAAACATACCACACTCAAAATATAACGGTGTCCCCTGCTCGACCTTTTTAAAGGACCTACATAATCTATTTGCAAATCTGACCATGGGAGAGTTAGGCCTCTTTTCATCAATGGTGCTCTATGCATTGGTGAAGCAGGTTTAAATTGGGCGCATACTAGACATCCTCTAGTATATAATTCCACATCTTGGGACATATGTGGCCAGTAAGCATATTCTTTTAGTATTTCTAATGTTTTTTGTGAACCTCTATGGCCTGCAGTTATGGCATCATGTGCATGGTGTAGCATTAGTCCTCTGAATGAAAGGGGTACTACCCACTGTATTTGCCCTGTTATGGACTCTCTAATCATGAGTCCATCCTGTAATCTGATTCGTGTTTTGTTCTTTAATAGCACCCTCAACTCTTCTTTTCCCATACAATCTTTTTCTGTTAAAGGATTTTGTTCAGGATCTATCAAATGATTATAATAGATTCCCAAAATTTGATCATTCTTTTGTGCCTCAATCAAATCTTGGTCTGGCGTGTCATGACTCCACTGCACCACCGGTTGATCTACCTCCTTTGGTGCTTTAGAACGTGTCACTGCATCAATTTGTATTTCACCCATTAAATAATCAATAGGTAACAATTCTCCCATCACAGCCCCAATCTTAGCCAGGTGGTCTGCCTTATCATTTCCCTCCTTATCCTCTCCTGGTGTTTTTAAATGCCCACGAATTTTTCTCCAGTATATTGTTAAACCATTTTCTGACACCAATTTGTCTATGGCTTGTATCATTTTTCCATGCTTAAGTGGCTTTTTGTTATATGTAACCATGCCTCTTGCTTTCCAGCCAGGCAAATACTCCACAAAGCTATTCCGTGCATAGTCAGAATCAGTCACCAGGACAATTTCACTGAACTTTTTATCAACTGCAGTAGCAATTGCTTTATAAATGGCTGCCAATTCCGCCACCTGACTGCTCCTATCTCCAATCCTCATCCCTATACTGGGGACACCTTCGCATTTCAACCAGACATTTCCTATTCCTGACACTAACTGTTTATTACTGTCATTTTCAATGTGAAAAGCACAACCATCCACATATACAGTTGGCAAATCCTTGCATGTTTTTTCATCAAAAGCTTTGTGTGGTGATTGTTCAAATTCCTGCAAACTAGTTTCCACTTCCATTTCATTTGGTATTTGTTCAGCTGCACAGTCATGTAAGTCAGCTAACCCTTGAGCAATTGGGCTCTTTTTATTTTGTCCATATCTCACTTCTACGGGAAAACATTGTAATGCCAGCGTCCATGAAGTGATTCTGGATTGCGCTAGATTGCCTGATCTAATTCTTTTACTCTCTAAAAATTGCAAAGGTTGATGATTTGTTTCAATAATCACCTTTTCTCCCTGAACAATGGGGCGGAAATGTTGTAGCACCCACACAGTGGTTAATATGGCCTTTTCACATTCATTAAATTTCATTTCAACTTGGGAAAATGCTTTACTTGCATAGGCAATGGTTTTGTGATTCAAATCGTGTTTTTGTGATAACACTGCTGACATACAATGTTCAGAAAAGCCTATTTCTATAAAGAAATCCCTGTCCTTTATGGGGTATGCTAAACATGGTGCCTTTACAAGACATTCCTTTAATTTAGCCACTGCATCAGACTGCTCTTTTTCCCATCTCCAGGAAGTATTCAGTTTAAGCAGTTTAGTCAATGGTTGAGTGATTTCTGCATAATTCTCAATGAACTTTCTGTTATAGCCTGTCATCCCTAATAAACTTTTTACTCCTTTCACATTTTTAGGATCTTTTAATCTTTGTATGGCCTCTATTTTCTTCCTTTGTGGATTTAGCCCATGTTCAGTCACTTCATGCCCTAGAAAGTTCACTTTTTTTTTGCACCATTGTGCTTTTTGCAAAGATACTTTGGCGCCTGCTTTCTGCAATTGGCCAAGTACATGTCTTATTTCATCAAAATGGCTTTTTAGGCTTTCATTTTTTATCAGGACATCATCCACATAAACTATTGTTCCTCTTTCCGCTGCATCCGGCATGGCCTTTCTCAAAAATATGCCAAATTCACTCCCACTATTGATGTACCCGAACGGAGCTCTAAGCCAGGCATATTGAGTCCTGTCAAATGTAAAGGAAAATAAATGTTGTATCTCCTCTGCCAATGGCACACACCAATATCCAGAGGTGAGATCTAATGTGGTAAATACATTTGAACCATGTATCTGAGCTAGGCCCTGATCAATGAATGGCAGTGGCCATCTAGATACTGGTACTCTTTTATTTAACTCTCTTAAGTCTGCACACAGCCGCCATTGACCATTTGGCTTTAACACACCTAAAATAGGCGTATTGGATGTGCTATGAATGGGCCTGATTATTCCCTGTGATTCCAAATTTTTAATAATCTCTGCCAATGATTCTAAACATGCCAGCGGTAGTCTATACTGGCGTACAAACACTGGATTTCTGCTACAACCTTCTGGTAGTGTGGCCACATGTAAATCAGTTAAACCACAATCATAAGCATCTTTTGCAAATACATCCTTAAACTCCATAAATATTTCCCTCAGGTCGTCCCTATCCTTATCGCTTTCACATGCATCCGCTAAGGAGATCTGCTCTTCTACCATTCTGGAAAATTCTGGAAACTCTTCTGGTAAAGGAATCTCAGCGCTTTCCTCTAACTGTGTGGCTGTGTCTTTTTGTAAAGCTGCCACTTTTAAATATTTTGGCATATCAGCTTCCACTTCAATGGGCTGATTTCCTGTTTCATTTTCATTTAAATCAAATATTATGCAATCCTCTTGATGGCAGCACACTGTCTCATTTGAATCATAAGGATACACAGAATGAATTTTAAATATTCCTTTGGGCTGAGAGTCCAGGTGTTCGGGCAACTCGCCCTTGGCATCTACATAATTTTCAGGAATGTTCCCAATCACCATGTTATTTAAATCTGCCGTATAATGTGATTTTTGTATGGCCATTCCTAATGGGGAGTTTTCCTCTAAATGAATATCCTGACAACCTTTATTATTTACCATGATTTTTACAGATCCTTCACCAATGTCTACCAATGGAATGTATTCATAACACAGGCCTTGCTGTTTTATGGATTCATTCAGGCATACAAATGCATCAGAGCCTTTCATCTGCTGCCCATTTTTGCATTTCAGTGTTATTGCAAACTGTTTTGTAAATGCAGGAATAATAGTATCTTTTCTCATTTGTAATTCAATTGCATAAGGAACCAGTTGTGCACAATGATAAGCCCTTCTTTTGTCTTCAAATTCAGGTGCCGGATCACCTAGGCGTGACCATATTTTTTGATTAAGGAAATCTAACACCATACACATTCTGTGCATGATGTCATTGCCCATGTAAAATTAATTTTGTGCTCCACTCACTATCCATACATTATGGTAAATTGTTTTCTGCCCAAGGCTAATTTTAAGCATGCATCTGCCTGCAATTCGGTTTTCAAAGTCTGGATTGTCCAACCCAGAAACATATTGGTTTTTAATCCTAAATTTCGGGATTTCTTCCCTTTCCATTATTTTTTGCAACAATTTCTCATTAATGAAGCTCCTTTCATGTCCAAGCGCTAAAGTGGCTTTTATTGTTTTAAAATAGTCATTTATACCAACATGAACCCATGGTTGCTCATCTTCCATGAGTATTTCTGCCAGAGTGGTAATGTGTTTTTCTGAATCTGTTTTAGGAGCAATATTCTGTTTGCATGTTTTCTCTTTTAAATAGAAACGTAATGTGTGCTCATCTATGGCAGTCTGCCAATCTTTCCTTGGGTCCAAGTATATTTGTACAGGTAGTTTTTCATTGTCGCTCTGCATTTTGTCTTGACACATTAATATAACAGTGACACTAGGTATGCAGCTATTCTGGAGATATACCTCCACAGCATCATTTGTTTTGGCAACGGTGTGACATTCATTTATATTGCTGTTTTGTGATTTTAGTTTCTTAGGCCTCAATGGTTTTTTTGTTAAGGACCACACCACTCCATTCACCCCATCTATTAGAGGAGACAATCTTTTCAGGCAATCTGTCCCCATCAGAAATGGAATTTCACAAATAGATGTGATCAATACCTCTTGTTTCATTCTGTGCTTTCCTATTTTTATGTCAACCTCAGTTACACCTATGATGGGCACCTCCTCCCCATTAAAGTTATGCACTGGGCCTTGATTTTCCTTCACTGTGATCTGACTCTGTGGAGGTCTCCCTTCATTGATACTCTTTACCAGCTCCTTGGACATAATTGTGGCCTGTGCGCCAGTGTCAATCATAGCAAAGGTGTGGCATTTTTCTTCTACAGTGATGGGTGCATAATATCTGTCCTCAACTTCCTCTAATACACATAAGAAATGTGAATTCTTACTGAGTTCAGGGCTCACCTTTCTCAGATCTTTTTCACTTTTGGCTAAGCACATTGGTAAATGGAAAGACATTTTTCCCTCCTTTTTACCCATTTCTGTGCGAGAGACTTTATTCATTTCTCCATGATCAGAGGTTTTTTGGAGTGTGGCCACTGTTCGCCCATCCATCTGGGTAACATCAGAGACCACATTACAATCCTCCAACTGAACATGTGTAATAACATCATTCAGCAATTTGTCATTTTTTAATTCTGTGCATTTGTAATCATTTAGTGTCATATCAGCCCTTTCAGCCTCTTCAAAAATATGTGGCTCAAAGAATTCTTCAGGTGATTGACTTGTACCCTCCTTTTGAGTATTTCCTTTTTCTGTCTGTGTTTGGTCATTGTTTTGCTTGCCCAGGGAAGGAGCTATAGCATCTCCACTTACTCCCTGTTCACTGGTATTCCCCATGCATGAGTCATTTTTCTTAAATCTGTCCCTTTGTTCTTTTGGAATTCCTAATGTTTCTTTTTCATTTGTGCAAATCTTTACTGTTTTATTTAGCTCTAAGTTAAACCGTACCTCTTTTTTAGAAGTATTTGCACTTTCTGTCACAATTTCATTTACTGGTACTTTTATTTTTAATCCATTAGGCATCTCAGAGTCGTTATGCAAAATTATATCAGAGCAATCTGTCATTTTGGCACTGCAGTTATCATGAGTACTTAGTCACTTTTCGGAAGCCCCCCGGTCATTGCTATGGCCATCAGCCCCCTCTTTGGAAGGTTGTTTTTGCGCTGTATAGAGCTTTCCTATTTGCTCAGCTAACATTTTCACTTGGGCCTCAAGGCACTGGAACCTTTCCATCTCTCTAGGATCCTCTTTCTGTGGCCTAGGTCGATGCTGGTTGTTTTCCTCCTGATTGGATCTATTCTGATACCTCTCAGGTGATTGATGTCGGTTGGGATGGTTTCTGAACTCTTGATTTATTTGTGGATGGGAGCGGGTTGCACCCATCCTTTGATTATAGTCCCCTGGTGGGGAATCATTGTACTGGCGTGGATTGTAGTTCACGTTTTGCCTCATGTCCTGTCTCTCAGATTGTGGGTACTGGCCCCTATGTTGATTTCCATTATCAGTAAATCGATCCACATATCGGTGCCTATCCTGATTACCATATATCATGGTGTTGGGATCAAACCTACTCTGTGTCCCCAATGACTGGTAGGGACCATCATTTCTTTGATCTTGATTTTGTCTCTGGTTATTGTTCATACCTGCCATATCAGGCCGATATCCTACCCGGGGTCTGTCCCCTAAATACCTAGGGCTGATATAGCTCTCTCTATTACTAGGATCATGTGATTGGAACATTGGTGCAGGAAATGGCGATCTTTGTTGATTACCCCTTTGTTCAGGTGTCACATTATTTTTACCTTGGAGCAGACTCAAGGGACATTTTGGCTGACCTGATTTCCATTACTGTGGCTGAGGGTTCTTTAGATTTGGGTCTAGTATCTTTCATTTTATCACTTTCTCTACCCTGACAATAGAGTACCTCATATAGTTTTGTGCTTTGATGTACAATCCATTCAAGGGACTTGTCACGGTCAAATTCACGGACCAATTGGGATATGATGTCTTTCTGTAGCCCATAGAAGTATGCAGTTTTAAACTCATTGGAATTTGAGTCAAAAGATACGTCAAAGCGAGAGAATGCTCTTTATAATTCTTGTAAAAATTGGCGAGGGGATGTATTAGGTCCAGCAGTAATTGTGTACGCGACTTTCTTTGCCTCCTGCAATGACTGAAAAGGCGAAAAATGACGCCTAATTTCTTTTTCAAACTCCAACCAGGTCATATTCTGTTGCTCATTTAATCCCCTTATGATGCTGGCCGTCGGGGCATCTAAAGTTAAATGAAAATATTGTCTGTACTGTTCCTTAGGTATCTGGAGTGCTTTAAAAATGTCATGCACCGCTTCTAAGTGATTCTCAATGCAGCATTCACCTCCCTTTTTAAATGGTTTGATCAGGGCTTTAATGGATTTCATTATTTTTATGGGGCTACTTGTTGCAATGCATGGAATTGCACTATTTTGTGAGTCAATCCTGTTTTCAGGTGTATGAGATTGGTGGCCGCCCCCAATGGGAGTATCAAATCCCCCAAGGGCGCTGCAACCAAGTTCAGTCACCGGCCCAGTCACTGGAGCACTAGTTCTTTGGGCAGAGCTAGAATTCACCTCCACTCCATTGAATGTGGTACCCTGCCGCCTCTCCTGGGACCTGGGAATGCACATTTGCTGTTCTAAGTCCTTACACTTTTTAAGGAGTCTGGTTGCCTCATTTTGCAAATAATTATTTTCATCACTCATCTTATTAATCACCTCCTGCATGTCGCACATTTGCATTTGGCATTCATTGAACTCTTTATTTCTCTTGTCTCTTTCTTGAATCATTTTAATCATTTCTTGTTCTGCGCTCTGGAGATCACATTCTTTTTCACAATGTTCTTTTTGTAAAATCTGCATTTCTGAAACAACCTCATCTTTATCCTGCCTAATGTGGTCCACTAAGGCTTTTAAGTGCACCAATTCTTGCTCACTATCCTCAAATTGTTTCTTGCTTTTGGATAATTGAGTATCAAAGTCTCTGCATTTTAATTGCATGTCTTTTTGGCATACATCCAATTCTGCTCTCAACATTTCCTGATTTTTACTTGCCCCATCTAATTCAGTCTTTAACCTGTTAATTAGCTGAGTATCATTCTCTTGCATTTGCAGGGACTTGTTTAAAATAAACCATATTTTGCCGCATAGCCGTATTAAACAGTCTTTCTCTGCACTTTTATCGGCTGCATTCAATAATCTTGTAAGGCAGACCTGAATTATGCTGCCTTCTGCAAAAATATTGTCTAGTTTTTCTTTCTGCACCTCACCCTGAATGCGGTTACTCCATTCTAACATGCTATTTGACGACCAATTCCCATGTGCAAACAACTTTGCCTCTAAATATTGCACTAGATCTGAGAATGTGGTTTCCCTTTGTGACATTCTGAAATTCGTTTTTAGTGGCACACAGTTATTATAAAATGGGTTCCCTTTAATGTGCAAATGGCAGTGTGATACACGCTTGCCACGCCCAGTAGGTACTCTATGATCACTTTCCCGGCCTGCAACGCACCATAAATATGTAGGGTATTTTTGTGGAGATTTGGGGCCTGACGGTATTTTCTTACCGCCGAAATATAACTTAGCAGCAATCACTCCTTGTATTCAGATTGGGCCATGTACAACACTAATACAGTGGACATGCATTATTTCAGCACCCAGCCATGCATATTTGGTATGTGTGGTTGGTAGGCGTGGTTGGTGGTATTTTGGTGAGCATAATTCCCTTGTTTTATTTGTGGCCCCAATGTCCAGAATCCCTTATCTTTGCTTAGATTTTTCGTGTAATCACTAGAGAGACCTCAGACCTACATTTCAGGAATACCACATTTTCAAGTGTTAGTGTTAGTGTGCCACCATGGGCAATCTCACGGACTTATTTACGACAGAGAGCTATATGCGGTAATTTTGTGGTAATTTCCACTACCTTATATACGGTAGGGAACTTTGTCCAGAGAGTCTCTCTTCCCGTTGGCTCATGTACCTCCAACAAGCTATGCTACAGTCACTCACAACTGTTAATACTGAATCTGACATGCACACATCTGTCTTAA
This sequence comes from Ambystoma mexicanum, assembly GCF_040938575.1. Lineage (NCBI taxonomy): Eukaryota > Metazoa > Chordata > Amphibia > Caudata > Ambystomatidae > Ambystoma > Ambystoma mexicanum. The sequence continues at coordinate 1,374,601,219 of NC_090931.1, forward strand.
AATGACAATTGCACTGTTTAAAAATCTCCCCACATTATCAGCATTGTAATGGTAAATAGTAAACACACTACCCGTCTGCTTTCAAATATTTTTCTGTATTATGAAAGTTGCATTTAAACACAATCTCATTCTTTACAGAAATAAATAAAATAGTACAGTAAAAGCATTGTCTGTGACACACTGCAAAGAGAGTGGCGGAGAACAGAACACAATTTGCAACATTAACGTGTGATTAAGGCACTGGAATCTCCTTTCCTACTCTGACTGAACATTCTCGTACGCACTCAGCTCCCACACTTATGTAATTACCTTATCTGTTCAGAGTTTTCTTCAGCTGTTCTCTTTCTGAATGTGGCTCCCTTGAAGATTAACCCCAGTGAAAAGGAGCGCCTTTCCTTCTCAAACCGGGGTCATTGCCTGGAATTCTCAGCTTTTGCAGACAGGAATGCTCCAACCAGGAAAAGGTCTTTCTCCCAGCTCTGCCAAATCTTGACTGTCCTTCTCCTTCCTCAAACTCCCCCCAGCAAAAACCTGATCACTCCCTCTAGCATGATACTTGCTATGACGCTGCTCCAATCAGAATTAATCACGCCATCTCCTCCTTCTCTACACAATGGCTCATTTTTATAGTAATGCTTTGTAACCAACTGATTTCCTGTTCTTTCGATCCCATTTGCTTCCTGTAGTTATGTGGACAGGGCAGCAGAGAGAACAGAAAAAAAAAATGGATGTGCGTTTAAAAGTTCACTTTCAGAATAGGCCTAATTCTGCAGTGGAGACACATTTTTATTAGTGGGTTATGTTTCATTAGTCAGGTTAGTTATAAGTAATGTTAGTTATTATTTTCAAATGTGTCTCTTGCACCATAGGCATTTCAGGTGAAAAATAGTGTGCATTTTTGAGTGTGCACATGTGCTTTTGACTGTAAAAATAGATTTGCATCTTATATGTTAAAATCGTTTTTGACTGAATAGCCTGTCTTTTCTTGTTAATCTGGTAACACATATAGCAATGCACCGCACCCTTGTGGTGGTGCTGCTGCAAAAAAAATTGCTACCTGAACAGTAGTGCTGTACTCTGTGCTGTAACATGCCAAATATCCTAACATTGTGTACTTCTCACAGTGTCTCTCTATGTATGAGCAATTCATCCACCTGCTCCTTCACCTATTTCCTCAAATGCCATCTGGTTCTTTTTAACCATTCTCCCTAAAAACAACCCTCTCCTTTACCCAACCCCCACTGAAACATCCCCAACCTCGAGTGCTACTTCCAACATATAGAACCAGCATCATAATTGAAGGAAAAATCAAATTAATTAAACAATAACTTGCTTGTCTCGCGATAAGGGGGATGCTCAACACTGTGGGCCACCCAAGGAGCCACTAAATAAAGACAACAACCCCTCTGATCTTGACACTAACACTCACACTTTGGAGTCAGGTAGAATTGGTGGCAATGTCAAAGCAAATCAATAAAGCTTCATGATGCCTCCACCGGTGAAGTTTCAGCTTTGCGTGGAAGAGCATTTGATGTTTAACTTTTTTGTCCCTTACTCGATGCTTGTTGTCCAGGAATGTCCTCCTCGCAGACTGCACCACGATGCTATAATTCATGTATATTGAGATGCACTCATTAGCAAATGGAAGGTCTCCTTGTTCTGGTGCCTCCTTCAAGATCATGTCTCTGTCCCTGTAGTTTAGTATCCTGGTGATAACCATACGCGAGGTCAGCCCAAAGCTGGACGCGGACCGGGATAGCAATCCACTCTCTCAATTACAAAGTGATTAGTGAGGATGTGGTGCCCCACTATTTCAGGCAATTGCTTCTCAAGGATTACCTCTAGCGGGCACCTCACCACTGACTCTGGGATACTGACTATCCAAATGTTATTAAGCTAAGACCTGGCTTCTTATTCGGGATTCATCTCTTGCCCCATATTCATTTCCTTTTTCGACTGCTCCATATTCCCTCCAAGGGTATTTATTGTGTCTTCTGTGTAGGAGATGCGTGTCTCCACCTTATACATATTCCCCCAAAAGCTGTGCTGTTTTATGTTGCGAGCTTTCCAGCCTTCTGGCTAGCTTGTCAATTTCCAGGCCAATTGATGTCAGTGTGCCTTTCCCTTCCTACAGGATGGCATGCAGCTCATCAGGTTTCTGCTTCACTGCCAGTTCACACTAGGAGTTGGCTGCAGACAGGGTTGGAGCGTCTTTTCCTGTATGGGCCTTGTTGGTGAATGTGTCAAGTCTGCTTTGTTTTTTAGAGTTGGAGCCTGGCATGTAGTTGCCAAGCACAGGGAGGGTTCTTTGGGCTGCCCGCTTTAAAAAGTTGGTCAGGAACAAATTGCCTGCCTCCACATGTCCAGTTTCTTCTATATGGAGGAACATCTGCCTATACAAATCATGCAAATCTCTTAAAAGTTCGGGAGGTTTGGAAAAACATGAATACAGTGGAAAACCAGGCGATTCATAGTCCCGCTGAAATCATTCAACTTTGCTAGCTATGCAGAAAAGGGCTTTACCTCATCTGATGCCAGAAACAGGCGGCTTCTGTTATAAAACGGACAATCAAACAATGCAAAATGTTGCTCTACATTAAGCACAGTCCTACTCTCTGGCAGAAAATAGCCCTGGAGACCTCCATAACATCAGGTGAAACACAGATTGCCTTAGTGCCACGGGAGACTGTTCTTAGTGCATTTCTACTTTGGACTTTAGCACCAAATGCATGGATTGTCTTTGGGGCCTGTTTTAATGTCATCTGGATTCCACATGCATCAGGGCAAGAGAGAACATCATCCAACCCAAGCACATCAATTTCATGACAAGTATGTTTTAGTGCAGGAGCTCAGTTTGAATCACACTCTGTTCTCAAAACTTCTGAAAACTGCACACTGCTCACGTCATATGTTATGAAAGTGTATCTTAATTGTACTAATACTGACTAGCTTTATGTACTTTTATTAAAACCTGTTTTGTTGATTATTATTTGACATAGCAGAATGTTATCCATTACCAATGAAATCCCAGAAGTCATTTTCTAATGGTTCTTTTGTTTGGAGCTTATGACAGTGGTATTCCCTGTATTTTGAATCTAGCAAAAATACAGACTTCTAAATTTGAATATGTCCCCAATGGCAAGACAGCAAAAATACTACGTGATAGACTCTGGTGCTAATTTTCCTACAAGCTACCTCTGACAATAAAATAACAAAACAAAACATCTGGACTGTCAAGCTAGCTGCATTGTCAATGATATTGTATTATCAGACTGGTAATTTCAACGACTACGTACAAGGCTATAAATCAACATCTCTATTGAGCCCTGTAAGGAAGGAGGGGGTCGGTTTGCCCCCCTGCTTGTACCTTCAACACAAAAGCGACCACCTGTTCTTGCAATAGTGGGGGGACCAGTTCCTTACCCTTCGCTGGTCCCAGTGGACAAGTCCCTGGCACCTACAGAAGGGGGGCTACTGCAAGATACATTTGGACTCCATTTTATTACTCCATCTTTGGACTAGGTCGCATTCTGGTATTTGTGAAGCCTTCTTTCCCCTCTGCAGCACTGAGCAGAGCGAACACTGACAACCCCCTCCTCCTCCTCCACACCTGTGCCACCCAAGCCCATTTCTCACGGATGCTCTGGCGCAAATTGTTGCAAGCAAACAGTGTATTCTTTTCATCCTTCCTCTGAGATCACTGCCCTGCGTGTGACTGGGACGAATAATGACTTGTGGCCCATCCGTCTGAACAAACCCACTCCTGCACCTCACACCCCCACTGTTGGAAAGTTACTGCCGGTTCAACCCTGTGCCACTCCGGTCTTCTTTTGATGTAACAGAAGTGTGACCCTTCCTTGCTGACCACCCTATAGTGCCCCCAATATAACTAATCTCATGTTGTCATATATTCTGCCTTAAACCAACACATATCAATCTATCCCCTCCCTCTCTGAAGTGCCAGAACAGACAACTGTTAAATCTCATCCATCCAGTAAGCCACCTGAAGGCAATACCCCCACACATTTCACCTCTACAACGACCTGAGGCGGTACAATGTAAATATGTGTGTACAATTTATAGGTCTCTCTTAAATACCAAAGGTATAGTTTATGGGTTATTATGTGATAACATGTAGCTTAGTTAGACAGCACCAGCCACCTCTCCCGGACCCAAAATGACCTTCTCCACGTACGGACCAGCCCAGCTGACCCACGTGATGCTTAACAGCTCACCAAGCTGCCAGCCAAACTAGTGGAGCCTGCCCCTATAGTGTCATACTACGACCCAATCCCTCACCAATCCAAATGTAACTTGTGGACTGTATGGAAAATGCCATTTTAGGGCCTCATTACACGGAAGGCGGTAAGGGTTAACGGTCACTGGTAATGGTACCGGTGACCGTTAACCCTTACCGCCTTACTACGAGGTCCCTTTGCGGGTAGGTACTTTAACACCTGCTTTTGAGCAGGCGTTAAAAACGAACCCGCAAAGGGACCAGGGTGCTAATTACGGTTCCGCAATTTGCGGCACCGTAATTAGCGCCTTCCCCATTCCCATAGAGCCCTATGGGGCAAAAATGGGAATGGGGAAGGGCAATGGGGGAAGGGGGAATTACCGCCCTGCCAACCTTGGAATAGGGCGGTAATTCCCCTTTCCACCAAGGCGGTGCCAGTATTTTACCGGCATGGACCAAGGTGCTAATAGCACCTTGGTCTTCCGCCTACCGTATAATGAGGCCCATAGACACTGTTACCCTTTTAAAATGTATTGTTTTGTGTTGTTTGCCAGAGTGCTCTCAAGGCAGCAGAGTTCTCTGGATGCTGAATTTTACAGAAACCTTTGTTGTCTCTCACAACAAATCTCCTGGTCTCATTCCCTACTGGGATGTGTCTGTTATTCTGAGTTTCTAATTGTATTGTGGGGAGTGACCACCTTCACTTGGTGACCCCTGAAACGTGATCGAAGGTGCACCGAGAGACACCCCTGTGTTGTACAGTGATATCCGGGACGCCCCAGCAAAACCTTTGCCACTTGCGACTGACCAATGAGCATACACATCAGAGAGGTTCCAAGGGTCCCCGTCATTGCAAATACCCGACTGATCGCCAGGGCGGATCGCGGGTTGGTTGAAGGTGGCCCGATTGTGGATAAACCATGAAAGGAGGCTCTCGGATCACCCCGGGCACATGACTATTGGTTGCAAGAACCTTAAAGGAGGGGGATTTAAAAAGGAAGTGATGAGTACAAGTGTAACAGTGAGGGAATAGTGGGGGGAGTCAGATCTAAAATATAGGGCGTGTTGACTGGTAGGCTTTTTCTCCTCTTTTCTTTATGTATCCATTAGGTTGTGAATATAGAGGTATACACAACCTAATACAGGAAAAGTATGGGAACCTAGCTCTGGAAGGGGGTGGAAGGCAGCACTGCATAGCATTATCTCGACCAGTGCAGGAAATAAGTGGAGATAAAATAGAAAAACTGAGGAGTCTTGTGTAATGGATAGACTCCGGAGATATTAGCAAATCAATTTTCTTGAGTGAGCAACTCTTTTAGAGGTCGGCCCAAAACGGGCTCAAGGAAGGGGGAACGAGAAGAGTAAGTGTCGGAAAATAATATAAAAGTGTAAACAAGGGAAGGGGGGTGTAACCAGAAGGAAAAGAGATCTATGTTTTATGGTAATTGTTGTTAAAGTCAAATGTGCCAGTACGTCTATGAGTATATGTAAAATAATTTTGTGTTGAATTTGTTCAGATTATGTTTTTGAAATATACTGGAGACGAAAAGGTGTAAGTGAAAGGTTCTTTAAACTGTGATGTTATAAGTTGCATACTAAGTGATATAAGGTGAATAGAAGTGTTTCTTGATCCCATTTATATACACACACACACACACACACACACACACACACACACACACACACACCCACAAACACTCACACACACACACGAGCCAAGCAAGGAACCATACACCATTGGCACATATTTTGCAGCACCTCCCTCTGTACAACGAGAGAATTACAAAGTATCATGACCAATGGCTCACTGAGATAAAGGGGGAGGCCACGTCCCAAGAGTGGCCAGAAGGGGGATCATTTGTAAAAGAATATTAGATCTTGTGACAATGCACTTGTTGGCCAAATACCGGGGAAACCAACTTCAAAACAAATGGGAAGTGTTAGATCTTTGGAAGATGTTTGAGGAAACGCCCCCTACAAGTAGCACAGACAAGGAAGCCAGAGATGGCCCCGGGCCCAGCAGTGGGGTGAGGAGAAGCCGATTGAGGGATCTAACAAAAATGGGGGACAGGGATCCCACCAGACTTTTCCCATTGCCAACAAGACCTACTGAGGGGTACAGCGACCCATCATACTTACCCTCGCCAAACACGCCCTCTGCACCCGCAGCAGCAGCCCCGCCTCCCTATGATCCTGGAGGGTTATACGGTCCCACAAGTGCCACACCACTAAATCTTGCATGCTTAACTAATGACTTAGAAAGACAAATGTCTACCAATCAAATGGATTAACACGATTGAGAGCTCTGTGTGACAGCGGTCAAATGTTGCCCAGGGGAGAGGAGCCACTGTCCATCTCAGCGGGTGGCCCAAAACCGTCACCACTCCCATCAAGGAATCCATCTAGTCTGACAGAGGACGAGTGGAAATAAGGGAAATTCATCTTCAACCTTAACAATACACCACTAAAAGTAGTACGAGTAGGGCAAGAAGGTAGCCAAGCAAGTGAAGAACAGGGAAGTGCAGCATCTATCAGGGAAATAGATGAGGTTTGGAGTGATCTTGATGAATTTGAGGATGAGGAAGGAGTGGCTGCAGCAGGTATGCCACTACCACTGCTAGAAGAGCCAGAGGATGGGATAGTGCAAGAAGGGTGGCAGGGGAGGCTCCGAATCAGGTTGGGAAACATGTCATTGAGTAAGAAGAATGGAGTAAAGGTAAGTTAGACAGGGAGCAGAACTAAATTGCAAATGTCCCTCATTCACAAGGGAGCATGGAGGCCTCATTACATACCATGGGCACAGATGGACAAAAAAAATGTGTTGAAGGTGTTGCCTCCACTTTCAGTAGGGGCGGGAAGGTGGAGATATGCTTTTGAGAAGCATACCACAGGGGTCCCGCTGGCTATAGGGTACGTCAAAAGATTGCTGGTGTCTGCTGTGGGAGACCAGGCAGACAGAGTTCGGGTGAATACAGGTTTCTAGGGAGTGACAATAGATTGTTACCGCCATGATGACTCAGCCTTAAATAATGTAAGGGCTCAAGTGTGGGATGCACTGCAGAGGACCTTCACTGACACCCCAGATTTACATTTGGTGATGCAATGCACCATGGGAGACGAGGAAGAGGCTGTGCAGTACATTCTTTGGGTGCAGGACTTGCTGAGATCAGAGACGGGCATGGCTTGTGACCAATCAACCTCCCTTTTCTATTTTTTCATCAAGAGAGTCCTCCAGAAGGAGGTACAGAAGGCCCTCGATAAAATTGCCGGGATAGAATCCAAAGGATGGCCTGAAATACAGAGCATTATCGTACACCACTGTAGGAGCATCAAAGAAAGAGAAAAAGAAATTGCACAGAGGAGGTTGGCAGACGAGGCCAAACTTGTACAAAATAAGCTGGTGAAGATCGCTGCAGTAACAGGGGCCCTTCCTACTGAAAGATAGGGAGATGGGGAGGAGGGGTCAGGTGTTTCACTGGCAAACAGACAGAGTAAATGGGCTGGTGAGGAGCCACACGAGGGACCCCAATGGGAGGGAAGGCCTGGAAGAGGATGAGGTGGGTACAGGGGACAGAGAGGTGGGTTTGGAGGACAAAGGCCTCGGGGTGGGGGGCCAAGGGACATGCTGGAATTGTGGAAGGTGGGGACATTTTTCAAGGGAATGCCACGCCTGACTCTTGGTTTATTACCAAGGGCCCCAATGACCCAGAAATGAGCAGCAATTCGACCACCCTCTCCCGGGCAGCCCTTATGGACTACCGATGAGTGGTCATGGGCAGCAAGAGCAATATTATAATACTTTCCAACAAGGGACAAACCAGTGCAGCAAGGGCCGCAAGCACCACAACCGGGTATGCAACCACGATTTACACATCAAAACACCATGGGAAATACCCACACAAATCCCTTTGCTACTACAGCGAACAGTACACCTGCATCATTCCATGGAACATAAATGGTCAGGGAAAATGTTTTCTTTCTCCTGGGTACAAATACCCACCCAGATTATTACAGCTCACAGCGAGCACTTACGCCCAGACAAGGAACCATTGGTGGGGGTGGAGATAGGAACCAATCAGTGCATCTTTATGGTGGACTCAGAGGCGGAAAAATCGTGCTTCATGTAAGGTCGGTTTCTGCTTTCGGGTCAGAATTTGGAAACGCTGAGATTCCGTGGGGCAATTTTAAAAGTTCCTTACACAAAAGATTTGGATATAACGGTGGGAGGGAAGACGATATGAGCACCCCTGTTATACCACAAAGACTAGCCCATAAATTTGCTAGGGAGGGATCTCCTCAGAATACTCAATAAAACCATCTCCTTTACAGAATGAGGGATAGTGTGCTCCACTCCACGGGTATGCCTGCTCAGAGCCATGCTAATGATCAGTACCATGACAAATGAAGTAGCAGCGAGGGGGTGCCCACGAATGTTGACATGTTCATTTATGGAATACAGGTGCTAGCTAGAGTGGTGCCTGAAATAACACGAAAGGAATGGCGAGTACCCTCTGACTTTATTTTTGTCCCAGTTGCAACCCCAGAGATTGTGCCAGATACTATCCTCTCACTGGACCTACAGTGGGTGAAAGTATCAGCTAAACGTAGTGTGGCAATAGGACTGGACATGCATGGATGTGAGTGGAGAACAGTGTTGTGCATAGACCCGAACATAGCACTACACGATCTTACAGGCTAAGATTTGTTCATTGACAATGACAATGATGGGGAGATAATAATTTGTATGCCATGCAATATAATGATTCAAAACAGGCAAGTGAATAACCCCCTTATGGCCAGTGTCAGTGCACCACCTTTAATTTTTGATGAGGATATGAAACAGGTGCCACCAAACATATGGACTACAGGCCCACATGATGAAGAGCGTTTACAGGAAGTCACGCCCAAAAAAATAAAAATCTGAAGCCAGGTGCAGTGCCACCCAGAGTAAAACAATACCCCCTGTCCAGGGAATCAGAGGAGGGCATAAAAGACACGATACATGCATTACTGCAACAGAGCATTATCGTGACATCTAATTCACCTTGTAATACGGCTATCTATCCAATCAAAAAAGCGAAGGGCGGAGCTTGGAGGATGATATAGGACCTACGCCCACTTAATGACATCATACAGAAGGAGTTCCCTCTGATTCCAAATCCCATGTCCATCTTATGCAGCATTCCGAAGGAAGCTACGTGCTTCACAGCAGTGGACTTGAAAAATGTTTTTTTCTCAGTACCACTTGACCCCAGTTCCCAATACTTGACAGCATTTACCGTAGGGGGAAAAAGGTATGAGCATTGCAGATTGCCCCAGAGATATTGTGAGAGCCCCAGAATTTTCAACAAAATTTTGCATGACGACCTCAGTAACATTGATGTAAAAAGCATGATCATTCAACACGACCTTTTAGTTTGCAGTGAAAGTGAAGAGCAATGTAGAGCAGACTCAATAACCCTGTTGAATTTACAGTATTGCCTAGCAGAAGTATTTTATCTGGGGCACCTATTATCAAAGGATGGTAAGCAAATAATCCCAGAGAGATCAGCAGCCATACGTGCAACACTGATGCCCAAGACTGTGAAGGATATGCAGAAATTCCTCGGCATATGCAATTACTGCCGCACATGGATACTCGATTATGCAACATACACACGTCCCCCTCTTCAGGCACTGAAGGAAGCCCAAAAAGAGAGTGTGTCAATTAAATGGACACAAGAAATGATCACAGAGTTCTATAAACTAAAATACATTATCTCAGCAGCAACCGTTCTGGTGACACTACACTATGATCAGGAGTTTTACTTATTCTCTCACTGTAACGGCACCCTAATGACGGCAGTGCTCACGCAAAAGACATCACTAGGCCCCAAGCCATTGGCGTATTACAGTGGCACATTAGATTCTGTGGTGCAAGGGCACTTCGCGTGTGAACAAGCCCTCACAGCAGCAGCCTTCCCAATTGAGAAAAGCGCCACCATAATGATGGAATGCTCAGTGACACTATTTGTTGAGCACTCGTTGTTTGTCATACTTGAAAGATCAAAATCCACACTCACCATGCATAGGGCCACAGCATATGAAATAATAATCTCGATCACAAACATGCACATTGTGCGCTGTAAAACTGTAAACCCAGCCACCTTCCTCACAGAGCCATGCACAGTGGAAGACATACAAGCACTCTATTGCGCCACCTATGAGGGGGAAGGTGATAATATTCCAAAAGCCAGTGAAAATGCCTTAGAAGAAGCTGAGGTGTACTTCATAGACAGATCTGCGTCCATTGATCCATAGACAGGGGAAATACATGTAGGAGCAGCAGTAGTGAGAGTAGAAGGTGATAAATATGAGGTAATAGTACAAAAACATCTCCCTTCCCATTACTCTGAAGAAGCAGCAGAGTTAATAGCACTGATTGAAGCGTTATACACAGCCAAGGGATTCGCAGTGACAATATACTCTGACTTGGCATATGTGACAACCACTGAACACTCCAGGCTGTCATGATGGTGAAGGAGAGGATTCATAAGGGCAGACGGATCCCCAGTGCAACACGCGCAGTTGTTGAATGATCTCATTGAAGCATTGGCTTAGCCATCAGTTGTTGCTTTGGTGAAATGCCAGGCCCACACTACTAACACAGATGTTATCTCGCTAGGAAACGCAGCAGCGGATGCTGCCTAATAAGAAGCAGCGTACTTCAACAATACCCAAGCAGTAGAATGCGTAGTAAAAAACGACACACAGGACGATAAAGAAGAAGGGTACAACTCCACGCTGATTACGCAAATAATTGAGTTACAGAGGTGCGTCCCAACAGAAGAACAGGAAATATGGGTTAAAAGAGGGTGCAAGCAATCACCCACAGACCTCCTCTAGCATCAAGAAATGACGGGAAAAGTGGTAATGCCGTACAATTACTGCACGTGGCATTCAAAAAGCTTAATTTCCCTGCACACGTAACTAAACAACACATAGCAGCTGACATCCAGGAGGAATGGTTTGTTCCAAACCTCCAAGAACACTTTGCAAAACTAATAATAGAATGCATCATGTGTCAGACATACAGCTCGGGGATGACCCTTAGAACACTACAGTGAACACTGCCTCACCCAATTGGACCCTTCAGAGAGTTAAACATAGATTATGCAGATATGGGTGAAAGATGCAATGGAGCAAGATACCTCAATGTGGTAGTGTGCCCCTTTTCTCACTGGGTTCTAGCAGTATACTGTGCACAGTCAGATGTGAAATGCACAGCAAAGTTCCAGATGAGGGAAGGATTCCCCAGGTGGGGAATTTGTGACTTCATACACTCAGAAAGTACCCATTGTGTAAATGACCTTTTTAAAGAAGTGACATCATTGCTAGGTGTGAAACACAAAGTGTGTTCAATTTACCACTAGCAAGCGAACGGGATGGTCGAGTAGATAAACAATCTCCTCAAAAGCAGACTCTCCAAATTGTGCCACACCGTAAACAAGAATTGGGTGTATTGCCTGCCCCTAGCACTGTTCCAGCTCAGAATGCAGCCAAGTAAGGATCATCATTTGTCCCTGCCTGAGATAGTGACGGGAAGATGCATTCAAACTCCACTGTCTCCAGTGAGACGAGCATCTGATGCTCATAGAGCTGCCACAGTGCTGGGGGACTAGTTTAAAGAATACCTAACCCAACTGACAAGAGCCGTAAGGAGCATAGCCAAACAGATGGTGCCACCATTGACATGGGAAGGGGAAACAGGCACGAATAACCCAGCAACAGACAGTCCAATGTCCCAGTTAATGCCCAGTGAGTTTGTATACGTGTGCAGCTTTGTACGCAGATGGAATTCTCTAAGATTTCACAGCCCTTATGAGGTAGTGTACTGCACCCCTTCTGCGGTAAAAGTTAAAGGGTTAAAACACTGAATACATCTCACAGATGTGAGAAAAACACACAGCAGTAAGGCACCCCATGGGGAACAGCCACAAGAGCAGGAACGTGCAGTGCTATAAGCAAATAGGTACAGATAAATGACTGAGTAAAGAAGCGTGAAAAGTATAAAAAGTGAATATAACATTTCTTAACAGCGTACAGTATTATCAAGTGTATATGGAAGTTGAAAAATGATTTAAATAAATGTAACGTCTTTTATTTCTCTCTCGCTCTCTTGCTCTCTCTCTCTCTTACTCCTTCCTTTTTGTTGTTCATGTCCTCAGTGACTTTTTAGGCAGAAAGGAGGGCCCTCACTAACAACACTACAAATGTAGATAGTGATAGGGAAAATGTTAGTTTTATTACAGCTTATAGTTATGATTGTGGGTTGTATTTTGTTGCCATTGTTTTCTCTATAATGTTTTGTTTGGGGATGTACTGGAGTATTACTTTTATCTTGGGTGATATGAAAGAGGGGGGACAGGGTAAAACTGATACAAGAGGGAACAAGCCTTATTTGGAACAAGGTTAAAGTGATATCGGCCCAACATTCCTCTACAAATCTTAATCTCACCACTATGCATAAGAACCGAACTGTCAAAGCCCCAACCTCTACATATGCTGCTATGAATTATAATGATGAAGTATCAAATGATTATAATGTTGACAATCCAACCTTTGATGTATCAGTATCGCCATATGTACATATGCACACAACTAGGTAACCTACCTCAGATGGCGAGTATATGCACTTTAAGCCCGTACCTCAAACCCACAAATGTATTCAACCTCACAGTACTGGCAGAGCAATAGTGAACTCAATGATGAAACATGGACATATATTTTTCTTATACGATATCAAAGGGTGAAAAAGCTATATGATGGCTTAGGGGGGAATAGAAGATGGAAAAGGGGGCACAACGCGAATGGTACGATTGTTACAAAGGCCTGGGATTAGATGTCGTAGAAGACCTCCACCACCCCGACCAATCTAATAAATGGTATTCAGATATGAGTGCCATGGCTAAACAGGTGACCAACAAAAGTTGTTATGCTTGATCCTTGATACCCCATGCATCTGGAATGCCCAAAGTTCTCATACCCCAAGAAACGCCTTTGTTGGATGCCCAGTGTCTTGTTCATCTAACCCTTTGTAGGATTTGGGGTACCTTCAAGGCACACACCATAACAGTATAATTTCTGCAGAATGAGAGACCATATAACAGCAAGCCTCAAGGAGTTCTTTGCGTGAAAGAACAATTTTGGATCATCAAATGGACAATGTTTGCAGACAATAAGTGACAAGAAGAGACGATAACGTGCAAAGCATAAGCACTGCAAGGGCTATCAGAAGAAAAATGTCAATGGGTCAAAAAAAATCATGCACTCCAACGTGGTCTCAACACATTGCCAAACTGACCTGGGTGACAGCTCTGGAAAAACCCATCAAAATACAACGAGAAATACATTATGAACTTTGCTTTCATGGAGAAGGGAAGGTGTCATTGGGATAAAACAAACACTGCAACAAAACACTCATTCACCCAGACATGAAGAGAGTCACAGCAGCCTTAATGGACACTTACTGGGTGTGCGGCAAGCACACGTACCTGCACCTCCCACCGTCATGGAGAGGTACTTGCGTCATGGCCACACTGCATTCGGCCCTGATGGTGATCCTAGAAAGCCATGTCCAGGAGGAGAGGGTGTCCAACGAAACATCCTTGGCACCCCAATCAACAACTGAAGAACCCCTAACATACGACATCCTGTCAGAAGATAAGTTGGAGGAAAGGGTGTCCCGCAAGAGACAATCATCAAACTACATCTCCAGCAAGTCCTCAGAACTTTTGGCAGAAATACCTGACCAATATAGACTTTTCAATACAGCAGAAACATTCTTTGCCTCACTTGTGCCAAGTATCCAGATGTGAGTGAACACCAAATGGCTGCAGATAGTGAGGTGGGAGCTGATCCAGCTAGCCAATGACACTGAAGAAGGGTTCAACATGATCAAAGTAGAACTCAGAGCCCTGCGGTTGATGACCATGCAAAACTGGTACGTACTGGAACTCCTCACAGCAATGGATGGCAGTGTTTGTGCAAAAATTGGGAGCACATGTTGTACATGTGTACCTTCTGCTGATGCTGAGAATGGAACCTTATCACACGTAATATCTGCAGTCCACAACCTCAGAAAAAAGGATGAATAGAGAAGGTGGGATACCGCCAAGCAATTTGTTTGACGCCATTTTTGACTGGATCCCTTCCTGGGTCAGAAACAATTATGAAAATACGTGTTCCTATTATAGATTTTCTGTTACTGATTTTTTGTGTGTGTCAGGTAGGCATCCGATGTGCAAAATCACTGCCTAGTTCTGCGATGATCATGGTGACAATGGGCAAACCGACAAAGGTGCAGACAATGAAAGATGTGCAAATACAAACTGGGGAAAATAACAATCCTTAATTTCATATGAAAGAAGTGTATCACAACCCAGGGAACAGGCTGGATAGTTTGTATCATACCACAAAGAAAGAACCTCAGAAGCTGGAATGTTATGAAGAGGAGTGGGTGGATCTGGATTGGGTTGGGGGAATATATATGAAAATGCACCCCAGATGAATATGCTAGATGAGGTTGAAGCTTACGAGTTATTTGTAGATCTTGGATGCCCATAAAAGGAAATCCTGCTTGGGATGAGAGGGTACTGGGGGCGGAACACTATAAGAATGCTAGTAATATTAAAGTAATGTGTTACTTTAGATGTAACAAAAGAGGGGAATGTAAGGAAGGATGGGTCGGTTTGCCCCCACACCATGTACATTCCACTTGAAAGGGACCACCTGCTCTTGCAATAGTGGGAGGTGTGCCTTCCTTGCCCTTCCTTGGTCCCAGTGGACAGGTCCCTGGCACCTGCAGACACAGGGCTACTGTAAGATACCTTTGAACTCCATTTTGTGGACCACAGACTCCATCTTTGTACTAGGTCACCTTCTGGTATCTGTGAAGCCTTCCCTCCCCTCTGCAGCACTGCGCACAGCAAACACTGACAGCCCCCTCCTCATCCTCCCACGCCTGTGCCACCCAAGACCATTTCTCATGGATGCTCTGGTGCAAATTATTGCAAGCAAATAGTGTATTCTTTTCATCCTTCCTCTGAGATCACTGCCCTACGTGTGACTGGGTCGAATAATGACTTGTGGCCCATCCGTCTCAACAAACCCGCTCCTGCAGCTCACACCCCCACTGTTGTAAAGTTACTGCCTGTTCAACCCTGTGCCCCTCCAGTCTTCATTTTATGTAACAGAAGTGTGACCCTTCCTTGCTGGCCACCCTAGAGTGCCCCCAATAAAACTGATCTCATGTTGTCACTTATTCTGCCTTAAACCAGCACATATCAATCTATCCCCTCCCGCTCTCAAGTGCCAGAACAGACAACTGTTAAATCTCACCCCACAGTAATCACCTGTAGGGCAAGACCCCCACATCCTTCACCTCTCCAATGATCTGAGGTGGGATAATGTAAATAAGTGTGTACAATTTATAGGTCTCTCTTAAATACCAAAGTATAGTTTATGGGTTAATATTTACTGTGTGTCCTGTCATAGCATGTAGCTTAGTTAGACAGCACCAGCCGCCTCTTCCAGACCCAAACTGACCTTCATCTCCCACGGACCAGCCCAGCTGACCCACGTGACGCCTACCAGCCTGTCAAGCTGCCAGCCAATCTCGTGGAGCCTGCCTCTATAGTGCCATACTAGGACCCAATATCTCACAAATCCAAATGTAACTTGTAGGCTGTATGGAAAACGGCATCTATGACGCTGTAACCCTTTGAAAATGTATTGTTTTGTATTGTTTGCCTGAGTGCTCTCAAGGCTACAGAGATCTCTAGATGCTGAATTTTGCATACACCTTTGTTGTCTCTCACAACCAATCTCCTAGTCTAATTTCCTACTGGGATGTCTCTGTTTTTCTGTGTTTTAAAGGATGTTTTGTCTTTTTGGGGCAAACTCTGGATTTGGTGATATTTCCTTACAGTGGTAATGTTTCAGTAAACTGGCAGTAACTGGCCTTACCATTAGAGATAGTTCAGTATTACCCTATTTTGATGATAATATAGTGTTAGCTTGTATTGGCGGTAAATTTTAGTAGTATCTTACTTTGCGGTATTTTCAGAATTACCTTATTTTTGTAATATAGTGGTGAGTATATCTTTTTATACTACAGCCCCATCATAAACAAACCTTTCCTCGCTATTAGAATATCTCTGGTCGCCTATGGAGAACCCCCAGACCTATCACACATTTAGAGAACCCAGTGAGTTTATTCAGAATGCCACTTATTGTATGTGGCTTGTATTACTGGCTTATTTACATCCAGTAACGTATGTTTCTCATCTGACACTGCCTTCTTTTCTGCATGCAAAGAAGGAATCATTCACACCCATACAACATTCTGTCTTGCTCATTTGTATACATTTACTCTTATTCTAAACTTGTCCCACATGGTAAATGAGAAAGCAAAAATTCTTTACCACATTGGCATATCAGTAGAATTACCCATTGACTCTTCCCCCTAACACACTAAACATGGAAGACCTAAAAAAATAATAAAATCACTCCAGCTTTGATTTTTGTTATAATATTTTTATGTTATACACAATACAGCTTACCAACAGTGAGCAAAACCTTGTCTCCTGAAACAAAACACAGTGAATAGAACAAGCATATAGAAACATAGAAGAATAAAAACCTGGTATTCAATTATTTTTAGAATAAATGCATCAAAAACATATAAAAAATAAAACACATTGCAAAGTGAACTTAGTAGTCATAATTTTAGCCAATGCAAACATGCTTAGAGAGACATGATATTTTCTTTTTTTTAAATCTCCTTACTACTCTGTCCTTCAAAAATTGTACTGCATTTCATACATGCCCACGCTCCTCATGTTTGACTGACTCACCGAGATAAGCAAATTCTGAATCCCTTGTCACCGGAGTCTTATCAATGCGAACCTCCCCCCGCACTCCCAGGAACACAGCCTTGCACTGTGTCAGAATACTTCAAAGTCAGGCAGCTCTCCCACTCTCTTTTTACCTTCAAGGCTGCAGCCACGAATCTCCCATTCCGGGAAGACACCGTCCGCATTCAAGACCTGAGCAGTTTCTTGGATCCCTGGCTGTTCGCATTCAGCTCCAAATGATCTCTGAACTCTTCATCTCACTTTGCCCATTAAAAAAATGTTCCCTATCAATTGACATCAGCTGGCTGTGACACCTCTCTTTTTCTACCAATTATAGTGCAAGAATGTTTTGTAAAAATCTCTCTCTGTGCTCCAGGACAATGAAAGCTTCAGCCCAGCAAAGGAAATTGTTTCAATTTCCTTTCCGGCTGGTGCATATTTCTCCATAGAAAAACTTACATGGAAGGAATCTCACTGTGTTTAGAACTGCATTATATGTTAGTAATAATAATAATTCTTTAATGTGGTATAGATTGAAAATAAATTCAAACTTTACACATATTACAAATAACAAACATTATACATACTTCATAAATATACCAAAACATGAGTTAATGATCATATAATATGAAATCAGCTAAAAATAAAAAAAATACAATTCAACAACTTTTCTTGAGCTATTTACATAAACAATTCATATCCACATGTGTTACATAAGACGGTCTGCGTCTCGGATGTAATTAATTTAAGTATTTTTAAGCCTTAGACAACATCTATCTCAGAAAAATTACTCAGTGAGTTCCTTAGCGTTCCTAGTGTTTGATATAATTACAGTTCATGGGCCAGGCTAATCTCTACCTGTTGCCAAACGTTATATAATGCAATAAATAGATGCATGTTGCTGGTGTTAGTGCAATAACGCCAGAATGTTATTTCGCATATGGATTTAGGGTCATGTGCAAATTCCCCCAGATAACGGATGATTGTATTCTTCATAGATAGACATTCCGTGAGGAGATGCCAAGCATTCTCTAAACATTCTGAGGATTTACACAGACGGCATATACGCTCAGCCACCGGGATATTATCCCATGCTCCTCTGATGTACAGAGTAGGCAATTGTTCCAATCGGAACAAAATAATGAAGCGTCTGAGTCTTCTAGTGGGGCAAAGATATAGATAGGCTTGCGGTTTCATATAATTGAATAATCTGTATTTCACAAATTGATATGTCTTCAGCCTGCCTATATGTGTAAAATTCTCGAGCCAATCCCAGAGGTCTACTTTTTTCTTTAGCGCATTTAGGGTTTCCTTAGTAATAGTAGCCCCTCTATGTGTCCATCCGATATCAGCTAAGAATTTGGTCATATCTTTATGTAGAGGAGATGTGGTGTGTTTTTTGGTCACCTCCTGATGTATCACTGTTAACAAGGGGTTCATTGTGCCACCTATCATTTTAAGGTAAAACCCTGCTCTTTTCTTCAATACCATAGCCTTCAAAGAAGGAAGGCCCAGTTCCAGTCTAATCAGGGCCATAGGTACCCCCGGGGATAGCCCCAATATCCGTCGCCAGAACTTGCCGTCCAGCACTTGCAGCCATGCTAGGTCTACTGTATGTAATGACTCCAGGCCATATATGATCATGGGGGCAAACACTTGGATGTAAAGGTGGCGCGTTCCCCAGAGAGTAAAACCACCCTGCTTGTTTGTAAAGGCAGAAATGAATGCTATCGCTTGTAACGCCCTAGTAATACGTCCCTGTCTGCATAATAAGTAATCACCAAGGGGCTCAATTTCAACTCCTAGATAGCGATAGGATGGAGCATAGGGTATAAGATTATGGTGTACTATCAAATTTACTCGGGAGACTCTTCTTCTCGTAAATCTAAGGACTTTTGTTTTGTCCAGATTGATAGTCAATCCGTTTATCCTGGCATAATCCCATAGGGCAGTAGCGGAACGCTTCAAACCACCTATGGTATTGTCAAATACCACCAAATCATCCGCATATGCTAATACAGCACACAATGCATCACCAATTTTAGGGGGGCAATTGTCAACCTCAGCTAATACTGCAGGAATATCGTACACATACAAGTTATAAATAAGGGGGGCAGTGACACATCCCTGCTTTACCCCCCTGTCTTGGGACACATTTCTGGTCATATTTCCGTCCTGATCTAACCTCAGGCATACCGTAGTATTTTGATGTAGTAATCTAAGATAGTATAATAACCCAGGAGGACATCCCAATTTCTCTAGCTTAACCCATAACCTTTCCCGTGGGATGTAATCGAATGCGGCCTGGAAATCGATGTAAAGAGCGTACAACGGGGGCTGCCCCTTACTAAGCGCCCGTGTTCGCAGTAATTCCATGACCAAGAGGTTATGTGAGGTGGAAAAATCCTGTCTAAAGCCACATTGGAATCTGCTGAGCATTTTGGCTTCTTCTACCCATTTCTGCATCTCACAAAGCAATAGTGAGGCAAAAAGTTTACCTGAGATATCGAGCATGGATAGAAGCCTGTAGTTATTAGGATCAGAACGGCTGCCTTTTTTAAATACAGGGATGAGAATCGCTGTCTGCCAGGACCGGGGTATTGTCCCTTGCGCTAGGACTTTATTGAATAATAAAAAGAACAAATCGGCCCAGAATAGAGGATAGTTCTTAATCACTACATTGGCTAGGCCATTCGGGCCAGGGGCTCTGGAGGACTTGAGGGTAGCTATTATATTCAGAATTGCCTCAGCTGATACATCAAAAGGCGGATGGATAGGAGCCTTCTCCATTCTTCTGCTCTTGGGTTCCACCTCCCCTGAGTTTCGGCATAGTAGAAATTTTACCCATGTCTCCTCACATATAGGGTTAATTAAAGGGCCTTTTGCATTCTCTCTATTTTCATTGAGTAAAGACCAAATACTCCGAGAATTTCTCGTACAAATCGTTTGTATCAGCCGCTGATATCTGGTGTTTTTCTCTGTAGCCTTAATGTTCTTAATATTCGCTTTATATCGATTTTTGATATTTCTTACTTTTTCACGGTATAAAGCTCCCGATACATTCATATGTTTCAGGCCTCTGATTAGTTTTCTTAATTCTCTCTTGGCATCCCTGATTTCCCTATTAAAGGGGAGTATTATACCCCCAGTTTTTAGCATATGTTTTTTATTGGCCGTGGCATGCTGACCTGAGAATCCCGATATCCACTCTTCAATTTCATTTGCCGTCATAAGTTCAAAGTCACAGGAGCCCCGCTCTAAAATGGATTCCAGAGCTTCTGTGGCCAATCTTATGTTCCGCTCGGACCACACTATTCTAGATCCTGCCAGGTTAGTTTAGATGGTACCGATGTTAGCAGGGGAGGGAGATGATATAGGTATATAAAATATACACTGTAGCGACGCATGATCGCTCCATTTATTAGGCCTGACTATCATGTCACTTACTCTGCTCTGCATCACTGGGCACATGAATATATAATCTAATGTGCTCGTGGATATCCCACTCGCCCACGTGTGTCTCCCCGGCCGATCTCCTGATGTACGGCCATTAATCATAGCCATATCCCAGGCTTCAAACAATTGCAGCCAGCCTAATCCCTCAGCCTCCCTCTTTCTGTGGTACATCCAGCATTTTTCATTGAGATCAGAGTTAGAAGATATTAAAGTCTCATCGGTCATATGGCAATTAAAGTCACCCATGACCACCACCGCAACATTGCCCGTTCTTAGCAGCCATATAGACAATAGGTCTTGTATTGCCTCTTGTAGTGAGTCCCGAAACAATTCTCCTGGGGGGTTATACAGATTAATTAAAAGGAACCTTCCTGAGCCATTTTCCTCATAATGTTCGACCTCAACTGCCAATAGCAGCTCCTCAGATTTACACTGAATCTTTCAGGACTTAAACATATTCGATACCCCCGTAAGTAGACCACCATATGGACACCCCTTGCTGCCCCGTTTAGCAAACGCTTGATGTATGGCAAAACCATCGAGCAGCAAAGGGTCGAGAGACCATGTCTCCTGTAGGCATATACAACTATGTTGGGACAGTAAGTCTACTGAGCCCTCCGGCCTCAGGAGATGGGAAAAGCCTCTCCAGTTCCAAGAAAGTAAGGACAGACATCAGTGGTCTGTAGCAGTTGCGGGATAGATTCTAAAAGTGACTTCAGGACTTGCTGTATTTCCTTTAACACAGGAGTGTCCCCTGGTCCCGATTTGTGCACATTAGCCACAGGAGCTGTTATCATAGTGTCCTCTTGTTGATCTGAGTGTACCTTCTCCAGCGGGTCCACATCAATGTCAATGTCCACTGCATTCAGATCTTCTTTGTGTTTTCTGATGAGTTGCGTCGTAGTCGGAAAAATGCAATGTAAGGCAGAGACATTAGGGTTGGGAACCGATAGGGGTTCTACAAACAGGAAATCCTCAGATTTTAGTACACGAAGTTGAGGAATATGATATAATCTTGTTAATAGTTCCGAACGTGACAACCAAGGATTTCTGCCGCTTGGGTACAGATTCTTAATGTAACAAATACGAGTCGTATTTATGTCCTTCCCTTCCTTCTTCTGGTCCAATGGTAAGGGTTCGGCAGGTTCTTCCACCGCCCGTGTTTCTGGGGGAGGCTCCGGCTGCATATGTATACTGGTTTCCAACTCAGGCTCAAAAGTCAGATCTAAAACATCATCTGGGTCCATTCCCATTGTCTTCTCTTCTGGTATCAACCAGTCTATTAATGGTCCCTTAGCCTTTGCCGCCCTTTGAGCTGCTCTCGCCAGTCTTTTCCTAGCCTTTTTTGAGTGGGTCTCAGGTGCCGATTTGGGCGCTGTTATAGAGGGTTGGGCCCCTTTTGCAGCTGTCTTGTTTTTAAGTGCCTTTTTTGCCAGTCTTCGTTGTTTCCGTGAGGGAGGACACCGGGGGCTTAGCTCATGATCTGGATCGTCCGCCTCCACAAGGATTTCCTCAATTATGTTCTCACTATTGGGCACATATTGTGCTTCACCCCCCTCTACCACGTCTTCCTGTTCTTCAATCTCCTCGATTGTCTGTAAAGCATCAGATAGATTCATTTCTGCCTCTTCACGGAGGAGATCTTTTTGCTCTAAAGCCATTGTGATGGTATTAGTATTGGCCAAAATTCACCCTGACATTTGTAGAAGTATTTTGAGGGCAAATTGAAGAGCAGCCACTGATGATTGTAGCTCTGTTATCTGTAACGAGCTAGGCTGTGATTCGATGTTCTCTTCCATCACATTATCTGGTACGTCCTCCATTGACGCCATTACCAGATTTGGAGAAGCAGACAGACGTCCACTAATTCCCCCGCTGATATGCACCCCAGAGACACTATTCATGCTGTTTTCTTTTAATGGCGTTATGCCACTGGGTGACCTCAGGGGTGTTTGTGATCGCATCCCTCTCTGTATTGTTAGACAGAGGTCTAGGAGGGAATTATTGTCGATGTCTTCGAAATTGGAGGTATTTAGAGAAGCACCGCCACTCGCTATCGGTGCCGGTGTTTCCTCAATAATAGTTGAATTCGTGGCCGGGGGAGGGTTCACAGGAAAGAACTCAGTTATGGCTCCTTGCACCACCGGGATATCATATTTGGTATTCTTTTTGGATTTGCCCCCTTTCTTATGGGGTTCCTTGGGTTCCTTTATGGGTTGAGATTTATTTTTACGTAGATTATAAATCGAGTGGGGCGCTCTTCTTCCCCGCTGCATGTCTACGTTAAGGCTCGCTACACCTCGAGAGTTTGTTTCCCGAAAGTGCTAGTTAGTCTTACGCAGGTAAGGTGGTAAGGGCAGCTACTAAAGGCCAGGGAAGGTTTACCTCTAGAACTGCCTTGGTGAGGTGCCTATATAGCGTTCTCCACTTTTTACTGGTACCACCCCCACCAGTACAATGACCCTGGAGGCTTGTAGAACCGGATCAAAGGCTACAGCCCGCAGTCGCTGGTATACATTGCAAGCCCGGATCAAAGGCTACAGCCCACGGTCTCCGAATCCACTCCAAATCTACTTCAAAAGGTGTCACAGGAGGCCACAGGGAGCCGTCGCGCCGTGCCGCGCCGTATTACAGTAGGCGAGAGAATTCCACGGCTGTACTCGGCGAGGCAAGCTTCCGCGTAGTTTAGTTCTTCTGGCTCTAAACCTGCTTCTCACTTTAGGGCTGCCAAGTCAGTCCAGTATGCCTCAATCACCTCAATCTCCCCACGTGAGGGCTCCTGTTCACTTGCTCACCCGGAAGGGGATAGGCATTGCGGGGGGGGATAGATGTTGTAAGGCGGGGGGAGGTCACTATCACTATCTCCCAGCTCACCACTCGTAATTTCTCCCCTTTATAGGACTTTATAGGACTTGCCTCACACCTCGCTTTACGTCTCACCCCCCGCGTCTTTACCTTCTCATATTTCGCCCAGAGCCTCTCCTCGGCTCCTCGATGGTCCGTGGTCCGTGAAATCTCATCCACAGTCCTGCGATCCGCGTCTCGCTTCTCGCATCCGCGTCTCGCACACGCCAGTGATCGCTGCTTCCTGCTATGCAGCGTTAGAGAAGGGGACCCAGCACTCCCAGTCGCTCCTCCGCTCCGCTCACATGCTACGCGCATCAAGCCGCACCGACAGTTACTCACTCACGCTCAGAGTAACGTGGCCGTTTCCGACACGCTGTTGGGTATCTTAATAGCAGACTATAACAGATTATATGTTAGATGAACAGTTAATGAGTTAGTGGGACAAATTTGTATATCATTAGTTAATTATATATTTCCAATGCAGTTCAACACAGATAAAACATCCAAATTGTTAAAAATTCACATTTTCTGGATTTTAAAATGACAGCACACTGTGCTACATGCTTCCAAAACTAAACCAATTTTGCTAGTTTAGCTAAATGCTTTTAAAAAAAAAAAAAAAATGCTTGCTGAAAAAACTGTGCCTGGCTGCATTTCCATACTGAATACTGCACACTGGCAGTAAAATCCCCATATATATCCTTACATACCCTTCTTTTTTCTGACAATTCTGGCTAATAAACCCATCATTGGAGGAAACCCGCATTTTTAAAATGTTTGTATCTCGAGACATCTCTCCTTTTCCATTGTTGTTAGATGAATCACTGTTGAAATATTAGCATCTGAATAAAATGAAGATTTAAAAATTTCACAATAAGCCATTGCTTAATCATAACAAAAGTGAAGCAGATCCCAAATAGGGCCCATCAGTCCTCACACACATGTGCATGTGCATGTATAATGAAACATTGTACACGCATATTGTCAACCGAAGTCTCCACTTATGATTGCGGCTACAATGTTTTTTTTCAATTATAGGGCTTCATCATGAGTTTGGCGGTAATGCCGGTGCTATTAGCACCGGCGCTAATAGCCCTACCACCAAACCCCCTGGCGCTATTAGCGCCGGATAATGGGTTTGGCGGAACGGTTATTGCCCATTCCCCATTGGGCCCATTCGGGAATTCCTCATTTCCAATTGGGCCCATTGGGGAAAATTTGCGCTATTACCACCGAAGGTCATAGTGCCGAAAATTGGCAAATTTGCCGTGGATTTCCCCCCAGCTCATAGCTGGGGGGAAATCCACCAAGGCCATGATCTGGCGGACCCTTAAATGTGGCGGTAATAGCGCTAACGCCGCATTTAATGGTTACCGCCAGACTCGTGATGAGGCTCATAGTCTTTATATATGTATGAAATAAACATTTCTCATTAGTGTAAATGTATGACAACAAAACAATAAAATAAAATAAATAAATAAAACAAATGGCTAACATAACTAACCAAAACAATTAAATAAAAAACAACAAACTTGTGGGTCTCCATTGTTCCCATTTTCAGTCACCATTGGTAAAACATAGTAAAATACTATGCCCCACCATCAACGCTGCAAAATGAAGTTCAACTGACTACTGTTCCATTGATGGCATTCACCATCTTCATGACCGCACCTCTGAAATGTCCTGATCACCAAATTTTCATACTCACATCCTCTTCAGTGTAGTCCCTCCAGCCTGGCGTTCTTGGGTGTTTCTCCATAGAAATCATCTCTTTTAGCCTCCCAGTCTGTTTGTCTTCAACTCCATACTTTGATCCGGAGGCTTTCCTGGGGCTTACTCCCGTGGACTCCAGGAATCCATAATCTCTCGCGTCCTCTGGTCCTGCAACCTCCGACCCCTGCCAGGACAATAGTTAGTCGTATCTAAATCAAATAGAAAAGGAACAGATTAAGTACATAGCACAATACCAATTTTACCCCTTCGACTACCTGGCCAAAACAAAAATGTGTCTCAAAACATTATGATTCTTATATATCTGCAAATAAGCACATGTTATAGAGAAACAACAACATAAATATCCTACCTTATTACACATTTCCAAAGATCTGCATATAAAACAACTTTATCACATTGTGCTAGAATAGATTGATTTGACTTAGCACCTTTCATGAACGGATAGTGTGCCACTTTTTATGTGTTTTTTTTTAACATTGCTTTTTCATTTACTACTATACTACTATATTTTTAGTTTCTCATGGAATAAAACACCACCTTGTCATTTTCATTATGCATGCATGATATGTAGTCAACAGTTTTTCCACTCATTAATAAACATAAACTTACTTTGTTTTCATCAGTTCTCTTACTGCTAGGTTTCGTTCCCATGCAGTTGGTACACCTAACTTGTCTTAACCTGCTCAAGCCTCTTTATTTCATGCTTAGGATGACAGGGCTTAATTTGATTGACATGGACAAAAATCTCTGTCGCTATTTCACCTCCTGTCTTCAAAATTGTGTACACCACTAGGGACACTTTATCTATGATTTCGAATGGACCTTGCCATGCCGCAAGACATTTTGAGGTTTTATGTTTACCTCTCCCGAAATGAAACTTATATACCCGATCACCTATTTTACACTCCTTCACAGATGTCTTTTATCATAGTAGGACTTTGCACTATCAGCAGCTCTTTCCAAATTTCGCTGTGCAAATGCAAATGCATGTTGTAAATGCTTTCTCAATTCTTCCACATACCCGTGAATTGTAGATGCACTCACAAATGTTTGCTCATGCGTCCTGTATAATAGATATTGTGGCAGTACCATTTTCATTCCTATCAACACCTCATGAGGACTGATGCCTGTCGCCTTAGCAGGAGTTGACCCAGTGGCCATCAACACTAAAAGTAATCGCGAATCCCAAATAGAACCTGCCCCCATTACAAACTTCTTTAGTATCTCCATGACAGATGTATTGCAACGTTCAACATTCCCAGAAGAGGCGGGCCGATATGCGATATGCAATTTCCTTTGTACCCCCAATATCTGCTACACCTTGCTCATTAAGGCGCTTGTAAAATGACTTCCCCTGTCTCACTCTGTTCTTTGTGGTGAACCAAATCTTGAAAATATGTGACTTTTCAGCAATGTAACTATGTTTGTGCACTACAATCTGGTGCAGGAATATATTCTACCCATTTCGACATTAAACACACCACCGTCAAAATATATTGGTTTCCCCTACTCAATCTCTGTATAGGCCCTACATAGTCAATTTGTAAATCCGACCATGGAAGGTTTAAACCTCTTTTGATTAATGGAGCTCTATGCATTGGTGAAGCAGATTTAAATTGTGCACATACCAGACACCCCCTGGTATATAATTCCACATCTTGGGACATGTGTGGCCAGTAAGCATAATCTTTCAGTATCTCTAAAGTTTTTCGTTAACCTCTGTGTCCTGCAGTTATCACATAATGTGCATGGTGTAACATTAGCCCTCTGAATGAAAGAGGTACCACCCACTGTATCTGCCCTGTTATGGATTCCCTGATCATCAAACTATCAACTCGTCTTTTCCTGTATAATCATTTTCAGTTAAAGAATTTTGTTCGGGTCCATCAAATGATTATAATAGACCCCCAATACTGGATCTTATTTTTGTGCCTTAATCAAATCCTGATCTGGTGTATCATAACTCCATTGCACTACAGGTTGTTCAACTTCTTTTGGAGATTTAGAGCGTGTAACTGCTTCTATTTGTATTTCACCAATTAAGTGTTCAATGGGCAACAATTATCCCATAACAGCCCCAATCTTGGCTCATTGACCTGCTCTATCATTTCCCTCCTTATCCTCTCCTGGTATTTTCAAATGTCCACAAACTTCTCTCCAGTATATTGTTAAATAATATTCTGACACTAATTTATCTATAGCTTGAATCATTTTCCTATGTTTGAGGGTCTTTTTGTTATATATGAGCATGCCCTTTGCTTTCCAGCCAGGCAAATATTCTACAAAGCTATTTTGTGCATAATCAGAATCAGTCACCAGGACAATTTCACTGAATTTGTTATCAACTGAAGTAGTAATTGCTTTATAAATGCTTGCTAACTCAGCTATCTTGCTACTCCTAGCCCCAATTCCCATTCCTATACTAGGAATGGCCTCACATCTCAACCAGACGTTTCCTATACTATATTGAGATAACACTGCTGACATACACTGCTCAGTGAATCCTATTTCTATAAAAAAAAATCTCTATTCTTTATGGGATAGGCCAAGCAGGAGCCTTTATCAGGCATTTCTTCAATTTAGCAACTGCCTCAGATTGCTCCTTTTCGCATTTCCAGGGTGTATTCAGCTTCAATAGTTTAGTCAATGGTTGAGTGATTTCAGCATCATTTTCAATACATTTCCTGTTATATCCCATCATTCCTAATAGACTTTTAAAATCTTTCTAGGATCTTTCAACTTCTGTATGGCCTCCACCTTTTTCTTTTGTGCATTTAACCTGTGTTCAGTTACTTCATGGCCTAAGAAATTCACATATTTCTTGCACCATTGGGCTTTCTGTAAAGATACTTTGGCACCCACCTTCTGCAATTGGTCAAGTACATGTCTAATTTCATCAAAATGACTTTTTAAGCTTTCATTTTTTATCAGGACATTGTCTACATTAACGATGGTCCTTCTTTCCGCTGCATCTAGCATAGCTTTTCTCAAAAATATACCAAATTCACTCCCACTATTGACATGCCCAAATGAGAATGCAAATAAATTCTGAATGTCTTCTGCCAATGGCATACACCAGTACCCAGATGTAAGATCTAATATGGTAAATACCTTTGACCCATGCAACAGAGAAAGGCCTTGATCAATGAATGGCAGCGGCCATTTAGACCCTGGCACTCTTGTATTTAATTCCTTCATGCCTGCACACAAACGCCATTGACCAATTTGCTTTAATACACCCAAAATGGGAGTGTTGGAGGTAATATGAATGGGTCTGATAATTCCCCTAGAGTCCAAGTTTTTAATGATCTCTGCCAATGACTCCAAGCATGTCAGTGGCAATCAATATTGGCGCACAAATACTGGATTTCTACCACACCCCTCTGGTAATGTGGCAACATGTAAATCAGTTAGGCCGCAATCATATGCGTCTTTGGCAAAAACCTCCTTAAATTCCATAAATATTTTTCTCAATTCATCCTTATCCTCTTCACTATCACAGGCATATGCTAACAAAATCTGCTCCTCTACCATTTTTGAAAATTCCGTGAAATCCTCCAATGGAGAAACCTCTGTTCTTTCTTCCAACTGTGTGGCTGTATCTCTCTACAGAGTTGCCAATTTTAAATATTTTGGCATATCAGCCTCAGTTTCAATGTGCTGATTTCCTGTTTCATTTTCATTTAAATCAAATAATATGCAATTCTCTTGGTGACCGCACACTGTCTCATTAGAATCATAAGGGTACACAGACTGAATTTTGAACATCCCTTTGGGTTGAGAATCCAGGTACTCTGGCAACACGCACTGCACATTTACATATCTCTCAGGGATATTTCCAATTACCATATTGTTGAACTCTGCAGTATAATGTGATTTTTGTATTGCCGTTCCTAGCACGGAATTCCCTTCTTAATGAACATCTTGACACCCTTTATTATCCAACATGATTTTGACAACCCCTCCCCAATATCTACCAATGGGGTATATTCATAGTCCAGCCCTTGCTGTTTCATGGACTCATTCAAGCACACACATGCATCAGAATCCTTCATTTGCTCTCCATTGTTGCGCTTTATTGTTATAGAAACCTGCCTGTTGAATGCAGGAATAGTAATATCCTTCTTCACCTGTAGATCAATTGCATATGGCACCAATTGTGCACAATGATAAGCCTTTCTTTTCTCTTCAAATTCGGGTGCAGCCGGGACCTTACTTTTTGGTTAAGGAAATCTAACACCATACACATCCTGTGCATGATATCATTGCCCAGGTAAAAATCATTTTGTGTTCCACTCACTATCTATCCACACATTGTGGTAGATGGATTTTTGTCCAACAGTAATCTTTAGCATGCACCTTCCTGCAATTCGATTTTCAAAATCTGGGTTGTCCAACCCAGAGATGTATTGGTTTTTAATTCTAAACTTCGGGATCTCCTACCTTTCCATCATTCTCTGCAGTAGTTTCTCATTAACAAAGCTCCTTTCCTGTTTAAGTGCCAAAGTGCTTTTATCACTACAGAATGGATAATTATTCCAATATGAATCCATGGCTGCTCATCTTCCATATGTATTTCAGCAAGAGTGGTGATGTGTTTTTCTGTGTCTGCTTTTGGGATGGTGTTCTGTTTGCACTTCTTTTCTTTTAAATAGAAGCGCAATGCGTGTTCATCTATTTCAGTTTGCCATGTCTTCCTAGGATTCAAATAAATCTGCACAGATTGTTTTTCTTTTTCACTTTGCATTTTGTCCTGACACATCAAAATAACGGTGACACTAGGCACAAAGCTATTCTGGAGATACACTTCCACTGCATCATTTGATTTGCAACAGTATGGCATTCATTTACACTGCTGTTTTGTGACTTTAGTTTCTTAGGCCTTAATAGTTTTTTTGGTCAAAGACCACAGAACCCCATTTACTCCATCAATGAGAGGAGACAATCTTTTCAGGCAATCTTCTGTTCCCATCAAGAATGGAATTTCACAAATAGATGTGATCAATACTTACTGTTTCATTCTGTGTTTTCCTATCTTTATGTCAACTTCAGTGACACCTTCAATAGGCACCTCCTCACCATTAAAGTTATGTACTGGGCCTTCACTTCGTCTCACTTTGATCTGATTCTGCGGAGATCTCCCTTCATTGATACTTTTTTACCAATTCTTTGGACATAATCGTGGCCTGTGCACCTCTGTCAATCATTGCAAATGCATTGCACTTCTCTTCCACAGTAATGGGAGCATAATACCTGACCTCAACTTCCTCCAATGCACACAGAAAGTGCACATTTTTACTGATTTCAGGACTCACTTTTCTCAGACCCTTCTCACTCTTGGCTAAGCACAATGGTAAATGAAAGGACAATTTTCCCTACTTTCTTTCCATTTCCATTTGGGAAACCTTGCCCATCTCCCCATGTTCAGAGGTCATTTGGTGAGTGGCCACTGTTCACCCTTCCGTCCGGGAATCATCAGATTTCACACTGCAATCCTCCAGGTGAATATGCGTATAAACATCACCTGATAGGTTGCCATTTTCTAATTCTGGACATTTATTGGTATTTGGCATGATATCAGTCTTTTTAATTTCTTCAAAAACATGTGGCTCGAAGAACTCTTCAGGTGACTGATCTGTACTCTATGTTTTGGTACTTTGTTTTTTTGCCAGCATTTTATTAGCAACTTGATTGTCTATGGAGTGTGTTCTAACATTCACATCTACTCCCTAATTAATTATTTTATCAGTGCATAAGTTGTCTTTCTTAAATCTGTCTCTTTGTTCCTTTGGAACTTTATGTTTTTCCCCTTTTCCTTTTTCATTTGTACAGACTTCCAATGTTTGATTCAACGCTAGGTTAAACCAAACCACTTTTTTAGATGTGTTCGCAACTTCTGTCTCATGCTCATTTGCAGGTATTTCCATGTTTAAATGATCAAGCAGCTCAGGCCCATTATGAAAACCGGCTCGTGGGAATCTGTCTTTTTATCATCGCAGGTGTCATGAATACTTAGTCACTTATTATCAGAAGCCACCAGGTCACTTCTGTGACCTTCTGCCCCTTCATTTCATTACTGTTTTTGAGCTGTACAGAGTTTTCCTATTTGTTCAGCCAGCATTTTTACTTGGGTCTCGAGACATTGGAATTTCCATTTCTCTAGAATCCTCTCTTTGCAGCCTAGGCCAGTATTGGTTGTTCTCCCCCTGGTTAAATCTATTCTGATATCTCTCAGGAGAGTGATTCCTATTTGAATTGTTTCTGAACTCTTGATTCATGTGAGGCAGGGAGCGGGGTGTACCTATTCTGTGGTTGGAATCCCCTAGTGGCAGTGATTGATTGTATTGTCGTGGAGCATAGTTCATATTCTGCCTCGTGTTCTGTCTCTCAATTTGTGAGTACTGTTCCCTATGCTGATTCCCATTTTCAATAAATCAATCCACATACCGTGGTCTGTCCTGGTTACCATATAATATGGTGTTGGGGTCTAATCTGCTCTATGTCCTCAATGTCTGGTAGGGACTATTACTTCTTAGATCTTGATTTTGTCTCTGATTGTTGTTCATGTCTGACATATCGAACCAATATCCTGCTTGGGTCTGTCTCCTAAGTACCTAGGACTAATGTAACTCTCTCTATTTCTAGGATCATGTGACTCAAACATTGGTGCCAAGGGCGGTAACCTCTGTGGAGTACCACTGAGTTTGGGTGTCATATTATTTTTGCCTGGACTTTGAGCGGACTCAAGTGACATTTTAGCCGACCTGATCTCCATTACTGTTGCCGAAGATTCTTTAGATTTTGATCTTGTTTCTTTCATTTTATCACCCTCTCTACCCTGACAGTAGAGCACTTCATACAGTTTGGTACCTTGGTGCACAATCCATTCAAGGGACTTCTCACGATCAAACTCGTGGACTAACTGTGATATAATGTATTTCTGCAAACCATAAAAATAGGCAGTTTTAAACTCATTGGAATTGGGATTAAAAGATACATCAAAACGAGAAAAGGCTCTTTTTTTAAGTCTTGAAGAAATTGGCGAGGTGATGTATTTGGCCCACCTGTGATCATATATGCAACTTTCTTTGCCTCTTGTAATGATTGGAATGGAGAAAAATGACGCCTAACCTCTTTTTCAAATTCTGCCCATGACATGTTCTCTCGTTCATTCAATCCTCTGATGATACTCGCTTTGGGAGCATCCAGAGTTAAGTGAAAGTATTGTCTGTATTGTTCGTTGGGTATACAGCACTCCCCTCCTTTTTTGAACGTTTTGATCAGGGCTTTGATTGACTTAATTATCTTGATAGGGCTACTTGGTGCTATATTTGGAATTGCATTACTTTGTGGCTCAACCCCTATCTCAGGTGTATGGGATTGGTGGTAACCCCCAATGGGTGAGTCAAACACCCCAAACACCCCAAAGGCGCTGCAACCAAGTCCAGACACCAGCACAGCCACCGGGACGCTATTTCTCCATGTATAAATGGAATTCACCTCAATGAATGTGGTGCCCTGTTGCTTGTCCTGAGACCTGAAATCGCATATTTGCGGTTCCAAATCTTTGCACTTTTTAAGGAGTCAGTCTGCCTCCTTATGCAGGTAAGTGTTTTCATCACTCATTTTATTAATCACATTTTGCATATCGCTCATCTGCATTCGGCATCCATTAAACTCTTTGTCCCATTTGTCCCTTTCTTGAATCATTTTAGCTATCTCTTGTTCAACAGTCTGTAGCTCACCTTCTTTCTCTAGATTCTCTCTTTGTAAAACTTGTATTTCTAAAATAGCCTCCTCTTTCTCTTGTCTAATGTGACCTACCAAACCTTTCAGGTGTGTTAATTCTTGTTCACTGTCCTCAAACTGTTTTCTCCTTTGAGACAGCTGAGTGTCAAATTCTTTACACTTTGATTGCATATCTTTTTGACATACCTCCAGTTCTGTTCTTAACTTGTTCTCCTGTTCACTAGTTCCATCTAATTTGAATTTTAGTTTGCTAATTAGCTTGGCATAATTTTCTTGCATTCATAGAGACCTATTTAAAATTAACCATGTTTTGGCACAGAGCCATATCAAACAGTCTTTCACTGAATGTTTGTCAGCAGCATTAAATAATCTCAGAAGACATACCTGAATTATGCTCACATCTTCAAAAATGCTGTCTAGTGGTTATTTCTGAACTTCCCCATAGATACGGTCATGCCATTATGTGGCATCATTTGATGACCATGTTCCATGTCCATATAATTTTGCCTCCAAATATTTCACCAACTCTGGGAATGTGGCATCTATTTGAGACATTCTGAGATTCACTTTCAGTGTCACACTACTTTCACAAAATAAGTTACCTTTAATGCACGTATGGTGGTGTGGAACACACTTGCCATGCCCAGGAGTTGCTCTACAGTTTGTTCCCGGCCAACGCACCATTTGTGTAGGATAGTTTGTCTTTTTGGGGCGAACTCTGTATTTGGCAGTATTTCCTTACAGTGGTAATTATTTGGTAAACTGGCGGTAAACTGGGCTTACCGTTAGAGATAGTTCAGTATTACTCTACTTTGGTGATAATATAGTGTTAGCTTGTATTGGCGGTAAATTATAGTGGTATCTTACTTTGTGGTATTTCCAGAATTACCTTTTGTGATATAGTGGTGAGCATATCTTTTTATACTACAACCCCATCATAAAACAAACCTTTCCCTCTATTAGAATATCTCTTGGCCGCCTGTAGAGAACCTCCCAGACCTATCACACTTTAGAGAACCCAGTGAGTTTATTCAGAATGCTACCTATTGGATGTGGCTTGCATTACTGGCTAATTTACATCCAGTAGCTTATGTGTCTCATCTGACACTGCCTTCTTTTCTGCATGCAAAGAAGGACTCATTCACACCCATACAACCTTCTGTTTTGCTCATTTGTATATTTTACTCTTATTCTAAACATGTCCCACAGGGTAAATGAGAAATAAAAAATTCTTTACCACAATGATATATATGTAGAATTACCCATTGACTCTTCCCCCTAACATATTAAACATGGGAGACCTAAAAAACTAATACAATCACTCCAGCTTTGCTTTGTGTTATAATATATTTATATTATACACAATCTAGTTCACCAACAGTGAGCATAACCTTGTCTCCTGAAACAAAACACAGTGAAGAGAACACGCATATAGAAACATAGAAGAATAAAAACCTGGTATTCAATTCTTTTTAGAATAAATACATCAAAAAGATATAAAAAATAAAACACATTGCAAAGTGAACTCAGTGTGCATCATTTTTTATCCAATGCAAACATGCTTAGAGAGACATGATATTTTCTTTTTTTAAATTTACTCACTACTCTGTCCTTCAAAAATTGTACTGCATTTCATACATGCCCACTCTCCTCATGTTTGCCTGACTCACGAAGATAAGTGAATTCTGAAGCACTTGTCACTGGAGCCTTATCAATGCGAACCTCCCCGGGTACTCCCATGAATACAGCATTGCACTGCGTCGGAATACTTCAAAGTCAGGCAGCTCTCCCACTCTCTTTTTATCTTCAAGACTGCAGCCACAAATTTCCCATCCCTGGAAGACAACGTCCAGATTCAAGACCCGAGCAGCTCTTGGATCCCTGGCTGTTCGCATTCAGCTCCCAATCATCTCTGAACTCTTCATCTCACTTTACCCATTAAAAAAACATTCCATGTCTATCAATTGACATCAGCTGGCTGTGCCACCTCTCTTTTTCTATCAATCATAGTGCAAGAATGTTTTGTAAAACGTTCTCTCTGTGCTCCAGAAAAATGAAAACTTCAGCTCAGCAAAGGACATTGTTTCAATTTCCTTTCCTGCTGGTGCATATTTCTTCATAGAAAAACTAACATGGAATACATGTCACTGTGTTTAGAACTGCATTATATGTTAAATCAACAGTTAATGACTTAGTGGGACACATTGGTATATCATTTGTTAATTATATATTTCCAATGCAGTTCCACACAGATAAAAACATCCAAATTGTAAAATATGCAAATTTTCTGGATTTTAAAATGGCAGCAAACTGTGCTAAATGCTACAAAAACTAAACCCATTTTGCTGGTTTAGCTAAATGTTTTTTTTTTTAAATGCTTGCTGAAAAAACTGTGCCTGGCTGCATTTCCATACTGCATACTGGCAGTAAAATCCCCATATCTGTCCTTACATTTTAATTGTATTGTGGGAGTGACCAGCTTCAGCCCTTAGCCAACTAAACAAGTATTATAATTCATACTACAAGCATTTTACACTCCATGAACTTTGGATTACTTGCATCTTTGTCGCACCCCCAAAATCACAATTTGTATTCCCCTTTGTGTGTTCTATTGGTCAACAAGTAAATTGAGCTAAAGATTCACACATGATTTAATATCATTTTTCCATTACTGGCGATTCACATGTTTGTCTCAACAAATAACTACTGAAAATAAGTCCATCAAAAATTATGTATGCTCTGTGTTGTCATGGTATACAAAATGTCTATCATGCATCAAACATTACAAAGTCACTGAATGGATATTGTGAAATAAGTGATTATTTCAAAACCCTTTAACACAACAAAGAGCTTTCTGAGACCTCCAATTCTTTTACTTTAACATATCCTCCCATCCTGGGTGCATTTGGGTTGCCCGTTCTTCATTTCTCTGCCTCCTGTCATGTCTACATCACACAGCTAACTCAAGGTAGACGTTCTCCTATGGCTGCATATAACAATGCCAACTTCGGCTTGGATGTAGTTTCTCATCTATGTTTATTTACCAAATAGAAATATGCCACACTGCACTCTGAGGACCTCTTAATCAACACATGGTATGACATAATACAAAATAAACATACACTGCCCTGTGAGTCCTGCCTTGCCCACATTAAAAGTGTTACAGATTTCAACCTGCTAGGGTGAAATCTCCCATATTTTTTAAGTTTCAGGAGTAAGTGGATTCTGCCATGACAGCCAGATTTGCTAAAAGGTGTCACTTTCAGACAGTGCTCTTTGTTGTAACAAAAATGATGTTGATACTTTGGGACTCAGATGGGACTGCCAGCCATTGGCTTTATAATTGAATTCACTAGTATTCACATATACGAGACAGCATTCCCATTTCCTGCTGAGCATCAGTAATTAACATGCTAGCAGTTGTTAAATCACTCAGTGCATAACATAAACATATGCACCACAAGGGAATGTACCCAAGCAGAAATTAACCGGTTCTAATGTATGCTTTCTTTAAAGGCATTACTCACCCAAAGTGAATCCCCAAACATTTTACGGATGTCTACTGATAACACATCTCGCCTTAATAAGGGAGTAGTATAGGATGAGGGAAGGTATGATGTGGCTCTAAAAACAGTCTGCAAAAACTAAATTTATGTTAACAGCAACACGTCTATACAGTCAAAAACGGCCAACTGAGTGTTAAATTATAAAGGTGAAACCGTTTTTGGTTGGCACTGCTCCTACAGAGGTCCTTGCAGTCTACACACTGGATGGTACATTCTTGAAAACATCAGGAAGGTGGTATCCAAATGATTCCCTGCAAGCATGTCTACAAGGAAATGATCCCTGCTACCTAGTGTAATGTAATTACCATTTCCCAGCACCAGTAAAAGGGACGGTAATTGGTTCCCAGGGATAGGGTTGGGGACTGCGTTTAAAGAAGGATAAAGGACAATGGGAAAATACATGAAAGGGGATAATTAACATAGAGAACATTTGATCGGGCACATACAGGTGACACTTCAGTAGAGGGCACATTTGGAACAGAGCAAGTGAGTGTCCATTAACAGAAGGCTTGCAATAGGACCAATCAAGGTACGATTATACATGGGAATGAAGTCCCCAATTTGGTGAATCATGTTTTGTGTTCATCCTGCAACGAAAAAGGAATCCAGTTGCAAACCTTGTTGGAGCAAACGCTGTTCAACGTCCGATGCATTGGTTGAAGACAGGAGCTTGCATCTCTCGCCCTTACCACTTCTGGGGGATTAATGAAATATCTGCTGTAAAGAAATGTCTCTTCTACTGAAGACTGCTTTTATCCAACGAGAAGTGCCCAGGTTTGTGGGCAATAACCTGAAAGCACCTCCAAAGCATTTGATTGGCCTGGGGAAAGCAGGGCAACCATATGTTTCTTCAAGAGACCTGTCAATAGGAGGTACAACATGCTGCAAGTCCAAAGGTTCCCTCTAGGGCATTGCTGGTTGTTGAAATCTGCATTTCCTAATTTTAGCTACGTGAGCCATCATGACAGAATTGCCTGCTTTTCCATCATTGAGAAGCTCATCAGGCAATCGAGCCTGACACCTGGTAGCACAGCCGGGCCCCACGTGGACAACATTTAGCTTGTGGAACTGACAGTGGACAGCAAGATATGCACCATGCAGTTGAGCCACTCGCCTGCTTCAAAACATGACTTGTTAAACTACTAAATTTTTTTGTTTTGAATGCACTTGAGACTCCAAAAAGGTTTTTCTACGTCATACCCCCCTTGGAATTTATACCGTAAGCCCTAGAGACAGTTGAGGCATCAGGTTCTATCGTGAAAAACATTTCTAAGTAACCATTCTTTTGGCAATACATGTTTTTGTTGCATTTACATTGTTTTTTCCTACTTTAATTTATATTCAGCATCACAAGCATATAACTAGGTTAGTAGACAGGGCTGTGTGTGTGTGTGGTATTCTTTAGCTAACAGGTTTTATTTTCACAATGTGACTCTTCGAAACACTTGTGTGCAGGCGCGTTATAAGAGCCATATCATATCAAATCTATATTTTGGTGCCACTGTATCATTGTTGTTTGGATGTTTCCGTACTGGCTCACGGACCCACAGAGAGTATACACTTCCCTTAATCCATGTTACTGGTATTAGTGGTATTAGGTCAATATAAATCTTTTTTTAAAAACCAATAAAAAAAACGATTTAGAAAGACCACTCTGTGCAGTCACTGTGCAGTCTTTATAAATCGAACGGTCAGCCCCTGCACGCATACAAGTGTGTGCAGGGCTTGACAGGCATGCCAAGACGCGGAAGCAATGGGTAATGTTATGTCTTTAAGTAAATTGTGCGCATGCGCAAGCCTAGTTCTGGGGGCGCATGAGCGTTTGTAATAAAGACGGTCCGTGCGGCAGTTGCCGCCGGGACCTTGGAAAGCCCAGATGTGCGTCTCATTACTCAGTGAGTGTGTGCGTGGGGACGCGAGTACGGGACGGCCCGAGGCGCGGGTCCGCCCATTACATTGGCGACGAGGAGGGACACGGAGAGAGAAGCGTTCGACACGTGTAAACGTGTCATTTAGGGGCATTTTTTTCTTCGTGTGCATCTCGAACTCGACATGAGTGATGGCGGCGATTTTGTTTTTGCCGCGTGAGGCAGTAGCAACCCACGAGGGTGCTCGTGCGCTGCCCATGTGCTAAGGAGAACACGATACCTTAATTTTTGGACCTTCTGCAGCCCTCCAGCCAGGAGGACTGCAGTTCTGACTTGGGAAGACAGGTTCAGCTCACGTGTCCAGGTACGTCAGAGCCGGTTTCAGCCAGGTTTGCAGCCTCTATCTTAAACTGAGGTGCCTTTGCGACCTGTGAAGATGACAGATAGTGATGGGGAAGCACCCACGACAGCAAGGGTGGTGAGAAGACAGCATGAATCGCTCCAACCCATGCAGGAGTTTGACACATCAGGCCCACCTTCGAAACTGGGCCCAAGATGGCTCCTGTGGATCAAAAAAACTTGATATGTTTTTCGCTGCGACAGGCGAAACCGATGATGATGAGAAGGTGGCAACACTGCTCTACTCAGCAGGTAGAGAAGTTCTGCAAATTTACAAATCCTTCAACTTGCCAGCAGTGACTTACGCCGCTGTCAAAACAGCACTTCACAATCACTTCAATCCTTTATCGAATGTTGACTTTGACAGGTTTGTCATGTGCGGGGAGAGGCAGCATGATGACAAATCTTTAGACCAACTTTGCACACGCCTGAGGCAGCTGGTGAGTACCTGAAGGTGGGCTGATGCAGAGTTAATGATTTGCAATCAGCTGATCCAAGGCTGTAGCTCCAGCAAGCAGAGGAGGCAGACCCTGAGGGAGCCGGGCATGA
Source organism: Ambystoma mexicanum (assembly GCF_040938575.1). Taxonomy (NCBI): domain Eukaryota; kingdom Metazoa; phylum Chordata; class Amphibia; order Caudata; family Ambystomatidae; genus Ambystoma; species Ambystoma mexicanum. The sequence goes on from NC_090931.1 coordinate 1,374,640,520, forward strand.
CTCTGACGCAGATTTTGGGCAATGGCAGGGTGCATGAGCTCACCGAGAGTAGAGGGGTGAAAATGGATGCCGCAGTCCACACGTGCAAAAGTGAGGAGGCCTTTGCAGTGGGAAGACAAGCCCTGTCGAAACCCTGCTGGAACCAAAAGCGACAAGAAGCAGCTCCCACACATGGTGTCGCTGCAATATGCCAGTATTGTGGATATGATCTGCTGCACGTGGAAGACTGTCCAGCAAAGGCGAGAGTCTGCGGGAGATGTAACTCTCCGGGACACTATGCCAGAATGTGTCGGGCCGCTGCCCCAGTTACCACACGGAGAGGGCCAGCGAGGACAGGTGGTGGTTTTAGGAGGCAATGCAGTGTTGCCGCGCTGGAACAGGCCACCCAGAGGCTCAACATTGCAGAGGAGGATGAAGAAGACGAGGAGTTCTTTTTTATCTCGAATCTGGCTACGGGAGCAAAGAAACGCAGACAACCGACATGTGTCGTAGACATTCAGGGTGCTCCCACACAAGTGCTGATAGACACAGGGGCCACGGTGTGTGTGCTGGCCACAGAACATTAAGAAGCCATCCCTGGCCCGCCATGCCTGGACAAGTCGAGAGCCAAAATATTCACGTTTGGAGGTGACACTCCCTTACCTATTGGAGGGGTGTTTGTGGCGCCCGTGTCCCGTGGGGTCAAAGTCATTAAAGCAAGATTCTTTGTCTCCGACGTCAGCCCGCATTCCTTGCAGAGCTGCGCCGCTTTGGAAGCTTTGGACATTGTGCACTTCGCGCTGGAGGTATACCTAGGAGACATCGACCAGCTGCTAGATAAGTTCTCCAATATCTTTCAGGGGATAGGCAAATTGAAAGTGGAACCAATGAGGCTACACATTGATGAGACCTTTCGGCCCACGGCACTTAGACACCGTCGGATACCATTCCACCTCCGGTCCCAAGTTGAAGAGGAACTTCAGTCACTCATCAAAATGAACATTATCGAAAGAGTTGAGGGGCCAACTCCATGGGTCTCGCCGATTGTCGTGGCGCCAAAGCCCAAACAACCTGGTGCAGTCCGCATCTGCGTAGACATGCGGCTTCCAAACACAGCCATCAAGCGAGAACGCCTCATAACACCTACGCTAGATGACATCATTGACAAACTGCAGGGGGCCAAGATATTCTCTAAACTGGATCTGAGGGCAGGATACCACCAGCTTGAACTGCACCGGGACTCGAGGTACATTACCACCTTTACCACGCACAAGGGTCTGTACCAGTTCAAGCGCCTCAGCTTTGGCATGTCCTCGGCTGCAGAGGTTTTCCAAAATGCCATTAGGGGTGCCTTGGCGGGACTTAAAGGAGTGCTCAATATGAGTGACGACATTCTCGTTTTCACCACGTCCCACGCCGAGCACATGAAGCGATTGGAGGCAACCATACAAAGACTGAAAGACCTGGGCCTCACCCTGCATCGGGAAAAATGCAAATTCTTCAAGGACCGTATTGGGTTCATTGGGTTAATCTTCCACGCGAGTGGGGTGTCTCCAGATCCAGAAAAGATCAATGATATGCGTGAGGCTGCCTCCCCCCAGTCACCTACAGAGGTACACAGCTTTCTGGGGATGGTTAATTATTCCAGCAGGTTCATTAAGGGGCTGGCATCTCTCTCTGAGCCCTCTGGGCCATGACAAAGAATGACACCACCTGGGTCTGGGACAAGAGAGAACAAGAGGCATTTCTGGCAATCAAGAGAGCACTCTCCAACCAAGATACAATGGCATACTTTGACCCCACTGCGGAATCAGAGATCGTCGTAGATGCCAGTCCGGTGGGTCTAGGGATAGTTCTTATGCAGGCGGACGCCAGGGGTGACATGCTACCCATTGCATATGTGAGCAAGGCTCTCACAGAGACCGAAAGACGCTACTCGCAGAAAGAGAGGGAGGCACTGGCGATCGTGTGGGGCTGTAGACATTTTAGACTGTATATCCTCAGAAATCCGGTGACCGTCGTGACGGACCACAAGCCACTTCTGCCTATCCTAGCAGGTGTATCCTTGAAGCCCCCTCCGCGGATTGATCGCTGGATGCTTGCCCTCATCGAGTACGGTGTCAAATTGCTGTACCGACCGGGAACGAACAATCCAGCAGATTATCGGTTCCGCCACCCGAACAAAGAAAGAACACTAGGCCAGTGCGAACTAGTGGAGTGCCAGGAATTCATCCACAACATCGTAGAAAGTGTAATGCAGGTGGTGCTGGACAGGGATGTCGTGGCCAGGGAATTGGCAAACAATGAGGTTTTCAAGATCATCCAGGCCGCGATTCGCAACGGGGAATAGAGAGATGTGCTACAGAACAACACCAGGCGGGAAGACAGAGCCCGGAAGGACCTCCAGGCTCTATGGAAAGTTTGTGATGAACTGGCAATTTCGGATGATGGGCTGCTGCTACGCCAGTGACAGATAGTCGTCCCTCAGTCGCTAAGGGCCCGAGTCCTGGAGCTGGCGCATACAGGTCACCAGTGGGTGGCAAAAACGAAGGCGAGACTGCGGCCTAAAGTATGGTTTACGGACCTAGAGGGCCTGGTAGAATCACACGTGAAAAGGTGCCTGCCGTGCCAAGCAGCCAGCCCTCTTGAGAGAGCGCCTCCGATCAACTCTATGGAAAGAAGTGAAAGGCCATGGGGCACGGTCCACGCCGATTTTGGGTCAACCGGGAGGGGCATGTACTTTTTGGCAGTGGTTGACCAGTGGTCGTGGTATCCGGAGGTGGAACTAGTCGACTCAACAGCAAGTGACCATGCAATCCTGGCCCTCGAAAAGATGTTTGCCACGCATGGCTTCCCGGAGATTCTATGTTCATACAATGGGTCACCGTTCACCGGAAGCCTGTTTGCGCAATACATGAGGGAGAAGAGGATCCAGCACAAAAAGGTATCACCGCTCTGGTCCCAAGCAAACGGAGAAGCCGAGAGGTTCATGAGGACGCTCAACAAGGTGTTTTCCGCATAGCAGCAAACGGCGGAGCGGAACTGAAGAGAAACCTCTTCGAGTTTCTCAGGGAGTACAGAACAACGCCCCACCAGTCGACCAGAGTCGCACCAGCTGAAGCCTTGTTTGGGGGCTGCCCGAGGGGACTCCTCTCGGAAGTTGAGGGCCACGAGCCAAGGTCATAGACAATGACCGAGTAAGACTGAGAGAGAGGCCCACACCGAGAGAGAAAGTGAAAGGCGAGGCCTACAAGATAAGGAGGTTGCCGTGGGAGACTCTGTGCTGGTCCAGAACCACTGACCCGAAGGGAAGCTGTCATTGCCGTAAGAACCACAACCCTGGACAGTCACCCATGTGAAGGGTCCATGGTAACTGCGGCGAGCGAAAGGGGTACAGTTACCCACAATAGGTAATTCTTCAAAAAAGTGGATGTCCGGCCCCAAGAGGCTGGGTTGGAGGAAGCTTCTCCACCAGAGGACAGTATCTAAATCCCCAAAAGAGACACACCCATGGACCTGCCACCGGGTGGAGGGACTCTGCCACCAACCCCGAGGGGCGGCAGTAGGTATCCGGTGCGACAGAGTCGCAACCCGCCTGTTCGGTTCAAGGACTCTGTCCTGGACTCAGGAGACTGAGCAGGCGACCGGTGCAGGTCAGCAACCCACGTTTGGGAAAGTTAAAATAGTTGTTTGTTTGTGTTGTTTTGTTGAAAGGAAAAAAGGGATGTTAGGTCTTTAAGTAAATTGTGCGCATGCGCAAGCCTCATTCTGGGCGCGCATGCGCATTTGTAATAAAGACGGTCCATGTGGCAGATGCCGCCGGGACCTTGGAAAGCCCAGACATGCGTCTCATTACTCAGTGAGTGTGTGCGTGTGGACGCAAGTATGGGTCGCACGGCACGGGTCCGCCCATCACAGGTAAGTTTAGGTGTGTGTGTGTGTTCTGTGTACATGTTTGTGTGTGTTCTGGAGAGGGGTCTTGGGAGGGGAGGTAGGCAGCAGGGGATGAGGGAGGGCGGTTCATGGGGTGATACCCGCTGATTCTGAGTAAAACTGGGAAGAAAGGGCGGGGGAGCGAGGCTGAAGAAATGTCATTATTTCCATTTTTGTAGGCCACCAAACATCGGCAGAGAAAATCGGTCTTTTGGTTAGGCGACCTAGAAAATCGAAATTATGACATAGAACCATGTTACCTTAAGAGACAAAGAAGCTAGTCAATTCATTTGTGCATCAATTTTACCTTCATGGCTGATAACGGTTGCCTTAGTTGTAGTGTGGTGTGCAGCCTAGTGCTAATAAGCCAATATTCTCTCTTTTTTTTTACTATTGCTGGGCAAACGTTATTATGTCACAGATAGAAACACGTAAAAGGCAACGTGTGTGGAGGAGGGCACTCACAATTCTCACTACTCTTTTTTGGTGGAGTCCTTTAATGTGTTTCAAAGCATTGCATGTCACCCCTTTTTCCCTGAATGGGCATGCACGTGTGTGTGCGTGGGAATTGCAGAGAACTCGAGCTAGCACTACTTCATAAGGGTAGGGCCTATTACAGACTTTCTTGAATTCTGTATTTGTTTTTATTTCAAAAGGGGAGCCAGCTGGCCATGGTCACCAAGGTTTTATTTTAATCTGCTTCTGCCCAATAAGAAAAGGAATACGTCAACACATGATTTAACATATCAAACAACATTAACCAACATATGACAAAGTGTGTAAGTACTGGCCTGGTTGTCACTAAACTAAGGAAAGTTTAATATGGATGTTTCTCTGTATCTGAACTAAACTTATAAGTGATCCATGTCCTCCCAGAGTAAACACATGTCTGCATAGTGTTAATCAATTAATATTGTGACTATTCCGGCTTTTGACATCTGGAAATTCATGACTGCTGCATGTGATATTTAAACAGAACATGGCAACCCCTTTATTTATTTTTTATGTAAATTAATGCTTATGGCAAATGATGTGCCTTTTGCATATGAACATGATTTAAAACACATTCTAGGCACAAAAAAATACAATGCATTCTTAACTACACATTGCTTAACATTTCTTTGAAATAGCCAGCAACTTTTAAAATATAGATCGATAAATTTAACAGTGTGCATCGTTGAATCAATTAATTCCTTTTTGGAGGTACAAAACAACAAAGAATGTTTTATTTAAAACTGGACTTGCAAAGAGTACAAAGGCAACTCTACAATTCTGTGGTTGCTGTAAAAATCAAGTGGTGAAACCAAACATTCAAAATAGATTTGCGCGCTACGTCTTGGCAGACATAAATGCCATCAGAAAATTCACGACTGCTGAATGTCATATTTAAATGGAACATATAAACCCCTTTATTTTTTTATTTCTTTAAAATGTAAATTAATGCTTTTGGCAAATGATGTGCCTTTTGCTTATGAAAACGATTTAAAAAAACATTTTTAAACACATAAAAAATACAGATGTAACTAAACATTTCTTAACATGTCTTTCAAATAGCCAGCAGCTTTTAAAATACTGATCGATACATTTAACAGTGTGGATCGTTAAATTAATTAACTCCTTATTTAGATAGGTTATTTTTGGAAGAAGACAGCAAAGAATTTCTTATATAAAACTGGACCTGCAAAGTAAAAAGCCAACTCTGCAATTCTGCTGTTGCTGTAAAAATCAAGTGCTGAAATCAACGATTCAAAATATATCTTCGAGCTTCGTCTTGACAGATGTAAATGCCCCACTCTTATTCTCCCCTCTGCTCAAGAAAGAGCTGAATACATGTTGATGAATTTCCGTCGCCTTTCAGTCTAAATTTACATTCGTTTCCACAATACTCGAATTGACATTGATTAGGAAAACTGCCTTTTGAATTTGATCAATGTCTGCAGATTTGTTGAGCAGCATGCTGGCGTTTTGAAATGTAGTGGGACCACAAATTACCAGGCAAATACGTGAGAAAACATTATTGGAGTTTGTTCTGCTGCACATACATTTTCTATATTCCCCAAAATACAGTTGTCATCTTTTGAAATTGTGTGCTACAAAAGCAAAGATAATGCAGTGAAATATGATTTTTTATGGTATCTGGTCGTTATATCTAATGCCATTCCATCTAATGCCATTCCATCAAATATTTTCCATCTAAAAAATGTGCATTGAATGCATTTTTTTGGGGGTAAAGGGTACATTTTTGTTCACGAGGATTTTAAAGGGTAAGAAACCGGGGCTTCTGCCCTCCCCAAAAAAATGTATTTGATGCACATTTTTTAGAACACACACACACACACACACACACATGCATTATACATTTTCTAGCTTGCTAGCTGGCTCTGAAACATTACCTCCCACTTTAGCACATGTGGTAAATATTTTACTGCTTTTGGGTACACCAAGACACTTACTTGTTATTTCCCCTCTTTGAAAAATAATCCATTCGGTTTTTGTGCAAGTATTTTCTTTTATGTGTGTTGTGATTTAAAATAGATTCCGCGATTACAATTAATATTTCAGCAATAGATACATGATCCACCTTTGTTCACAATGAAAACATTCATTTTTTCTTTCCAAGACCTTGCAAGCTGATGCAGTTACCGAGTGAACCTTCTAAGAGATGAGAAATAAAGCACATAGCACGATATCCTGTCAACATTTCCCCCAAATCACACTTCAGTGATTACCATTACACATGCGAAAGAAAAGGAAAACATCTTTGTTCAAAATAAACATTTAACCCTGACTGATAGACGGAAAATGCACACCATCATCTGCACGCTCCTCAGATTGATTACCATTATTCACTTCGAATGCGTAGAATTTCTGTGCTGTTTATCACAAAGGAGCCCCACTATGAAGCACCTTATCTGCAAGCGGGAGTGTTGCCAATTTCGCAGCTTTGGGCAGCTCAGTGAGAAGCCAGTGACCACATTCTGACCTCCTTCATACTGCTGCCAAGTATCTTGCTCTCTCTGCACAGCTTAGTTATGCCCTCTCTGCAGAGCCCAGCTGCAGACTTGATCTCTTATCTCCACAAAATGATGACTGACTGTCCATTCCCCTTGCAGCTAGATTTATACCATAGGCCTGCTCAAACCTTCTCACCTCATACTTGGGGAGGCAGGGCATAATCTGATTTACATGGACAAATTGCTCCACTGATATTTCACTTTCCTTTTTGACCATTTTATACACCACAGGGGAGACCTTGTCTATAATTTCAAATGACCCTTGCCATGCTGCTAGAAATGTAGAATTTGTATGTTTATTTTCCCAAAGTGGTACTTATAAACTTGATCACTTACCTTGTATTCTCAAACAGATGTCTTCCTATCATAATAGGTGTTTGCACGATCAGCAGCTCTCCCCAGATTCTTCTGCAGAAATGCAAATGCATGTTGTAAATGCTTCCTTAATTCTTCCACATATTTGTGAATTGTGGATGCATTCACAAGTGTTTGCTCATGCGTCCTATACAGTAAATGTTGTGGCAACACCATCTTTCTCCCTGTCACTATTTTGTGAGGGCTGATACTTGTTCCCTTAGTAGGAGTCGATCTAATGGCCATCAATACCAATGTCAGTCGAAGGTCCCAACTAGAGCCTGCCTCAGCTATACATTTTTTTAGTATGTCTACTATAGATGTAATATGAGATGTGCAGCTTCCTGTTCACACCTAGTATCTGCCAAACTTTACACATGAATGCCCTAGTGAAATGACTTCCCCAGTCTATTTTATTCTTTGAGGTAACCCAAATATTGAAAATACATGATTTACAGTAATGTGACTGCTGTTTGCACACTGCAATCCAGTGTGGGAATACACTCCACTCACTTGGACATCAGACACACAACAGTCGATAAATATTTATTTCCCCTAGCTAATATTTTTACAGGCCCAACATAGTCGATTTGCAAATCTGACCATGCAAGGGTCAAACCTCCTTTCATTAATGGAGCCCTATGCATAGGTGAAGCAGGTTGAAATTGTGCACATACCAGACACCCTCTGGTGTATAGTTCAACATCTTTGGACATATGTGGCCAGTCAGCATACTCTTTTAAGATTTCCAAAGTTTTTTGTGAACCCCTGTGTCCTGCAGTTATCACGTCATGCACATGATGTAGCATCAGTCCCCGAAATGACAGAGGCACCACCCATTGGATCTGCCCTGTTAGAGACTCCCTAATCATGAAACCATCTTGCAATCTAATTCTCTTTTTTTTTTCTTTAATAGCACCCTCAATTCTTCTTTTCCTTTGCAATTGTTTTCAGACAGAGGATTTTGTTCTGCATCTACCAAATGATTAGAAAATAGGCCTAAAATTGGGTCTTTCTGTGCTTTGATCGGATTCTCATCTGGGGTATCATAACTCCGTTGCACCACAGGCTGTTTGATTTCTTTTGGAGATTTGGAGTGTGTGATTGCATCTACCTGTATTTCGCCAAGAAGGTGTTCAATGGGAAACAACTCCCCGATTACTGCACCAATTTTGGCTAATTGATCTGCTTTGTCATTCCCCTCCTTGTCCTCACCTGGTGCCTTTAAATGGCCACACATTTTTTCTCCAGTGTACTATTAAATCATTTTCTGACACCAGTTTGTCTATGGCTTGAATCATCTTACCATGTTTAAGCGGTTTGTTGTTATGTGAGAGCATGCCTTTTTGCCCTCCAGCCAGGTAAATACTTCACAAAACTGTTTCATGCATAATCAGAATTGGTCACTAAAACTATCTCTTTGAGTTATTTTCAACTGCATTTAAAAGGGAACTAATTCTGTAAGGTGATAGTGAAGCGCTGCACCCAGTGTCAGTATGTCCCAGATTGAGGCCCATTTTTCGGAACTGGTGAAGTATCTGCAAGAAAAGCTATTTGCCCATGGGGTATGGCCATCAGAAAATGCTGTCCTTTGGTGAGATGTTTATCACAAATGAGCCCCTCTCTGAAGCACCTTATCTGCAAGCCAGAATGTTGCAATCTTTGCAGCATTAAGCAGCTCAGTGGGAAGCCAGTGACCTCACTCTGACCTCCTTCAGACTGCTGCAAAGTATCTTGCTCTCTCTGCACAGCTTAGCTATGACCTCTGTGCACAGCCCAGCTGCAGAATTGATCTCTTCTCTCTGGAAAATGATGACTGACTGTCCATCCCCCTTGCAGTTAGATTTATACCATAGCCATGTCAATCTTATTGACCCTGCCTCTTTTCCTGGCATCTCCTGTCACACCAGCTCCCTTCTAGAATCATTACATTCTCATTCAGTGCATTATATTTCCAGTATCTTTCCCTGCAGAACTACTGCAGGCACTTATTGGGGCTTTGCTGGGATTGGCCCAGACAAATTCATATGTTATAATGAACTCTACTCAATATATTTGTGCTGTGGTATGAAGCAACATGGACTAAACCTCATTTAAGAATTGACACCATGTTGCTTGCATGCCATAGAGCAGATTGCACTTTTAGATGATCCCCTACTTTCCTGTCAGTTGCAGTGCAAAACTTGTGAGAGCCATTACTGAGACACCTGCATGTCTCATGCAACTTATAAATCCTCCTTTTATGATATCAGCTAGTATTCAAGGAAACTGACTCATGCAGATCACTAACTTTGCATTTCTGTGGGTATGAGTTGGGTGTCCCTTAGAGGGGCTGGGGAAGATTTGAGACTTAGGCCCCTATCCCCTTCCAAATGTCTGAGGTGGCAGGTTGGTTCATGACATTTACTTCATCCCTTTCCAGCATCATGATGCTTGTGTTGGCATGGCCTTATGGATTATATAGTCCACCCACTAGCCCTAGAGGGTTCCATGTATTAATATCCCTGCAAAAATATCACAATGCCAAAATATTGCCATATTTTTGCAGCGATATTGAGCCATTGACCCTGCGGGGGACACCCGCGCAATCTCCGCTCCCACAAATTATCCCCCCAAAAATATTGCCTATGGCGAGACAAACAACCATATTATGTACGGTGATATTTTTGGTGGGGATAATATGTAGGGATACCCCCTGAAGGACATCATCACAGGTCAGAGAAAAGGTTTTTTGGAAGGGTAACTCTAGTGAAATCTACAAGAAAATGTTGGCTCGGGAGTATGGTGAAAATGAGTCTAAGGTGGTAGTACCTGCCAACTATTTAGATTTAAAAGTGTTGCTTGGTGTCCTGCACGTTTCCATGCATGAGCATGTCCCTCACTCACTGCCCTTCCAGACTTTGCTTCAGCACTAGGGGACAATAGGCAGTAGCAGTTGCTTTATTTATTCACATACATAGCGAAACAAAAGAACCCTGATACACATAACTAAAAGAAAAATATAACCTGAATATATTTGTATTTGTTTTTTATTGAGATTTATATAGTGTTTTTGCTGAAGTGCTGAACAAATGTTTACAAAATTTGGTACACAATTCCAGACGAAAAATAAGTGGTTTCAAAGTCAGTAAGGGAAGAAAGAAGATAAGATTGTTTGAATGTGAAAGATATGGTAGCAGGGAGAAGTGTAAAAGGGTAAGGGTAGGGCATTCCATATTTAGAGGCAAGGAGCGACAAGAATGGAAATGGGAGGAGGCACACAAGGTTTGTGGACAGAAAGGAGGAAGAAGAATTGAGTGCAGAAGGTGCATGAAGGAGAATGGAATGCAAGCAAGGAAGAGAGCAAGAAAGGCGCACATACATATAGGCATTTATGGACAATGAAAAAAATGTTGAAAGGTAGATGGGAGTCAATGGGGAGCAATTAGACAGAGTGAAGGAAGCTTGAAATAGATTAGCAAAATGGCAGTAATCAAAGGAGGTCAATTGCTTAGTTCAAAATAGAGTGAAGGGGGTACAATGAGAGCATGGCAGTCTAAATATAAGGATGGAGCAGTAGTCAAGGGGGGAAAAGATAAGGGAATAAATAACAATGCTGGTGGCATGGATATAGGAAAATTGGCTGGCTTGGCAAAGATAAAAGAGATAGAAATGACAAGTACAGGCAATGTTGGTGATGAAGAAAGAAAAGTAAAGGGAGGTATCACAGATAATGAGATTTCAAGCTGATGAGTCGAAAAGGAGGACTCAAGGGGGAACAGGAGGCCAAAAAGGGTGTAAAAAGGGAGTGTTTTAGAGGGATTAAGGGGGAAACAGTGGGTGTCGATTCAAGATTGAATGGCAGCAAGAAAAGAGGATAAAGTGGAGTGAACGGAATCAGAGAAAGAAGAACATAAGAAGAAAGTGCGTGAGTCAACAGCATAGGAGTGACAAGAAAGATAGAACATAGTAAAGGGTCATGTATAGATCCATGGCCTTTGCTGAAAAGCAGAGGGTGGTGAAGAGTAAAGATGACAAGCCAAGGAAACAGTTGAGGAACGTTCAGAAAGATAAGAACAAAGCAATAGGAGAACAAAATCCATGAAACCAAGGGAGTCTAGAGAAGATGGGAGTGTAGTATGAGTACAGAAGACAGCTAGCTGTGTCAAACAGATGGAAGGAGTTACAGAAATGTGGTAGAACTATTTTTGATAGAATGGGGTGGACGAAAGGCAGACCAGTAGAGAGGAAGCACAAGGTGAAAATTGAGAAACAAGGCAATTTGGTTGAAGAACACTCTTACAAGAAGCTTAGACAAGAAAAGTAGAAGAGAGATAGGTCTGAAGTGGGAAAGAAAGTAATGACAATTTCTTTAGAATCATTGTTCTTACATATTTTCTTATAGCTTATTATTTTTTCAAATGTATGTTAGGAGAAGGTTGGCCATGTCTTCTACTGACACTGATGTCTCCATGTGGTTTAACACTGAATTATCTTGTCTACCATTGTCAGATTTCCTGCACCCTCCTTTTTCCGCACACAAAACTGAATCTCAATTGACAATTCATATTATAACACACTGATTATGTGTTCGTATATATCAATTCAAGACAGATCCTCCAGGTTCTAAGCACTGTCATTATTATGCATTTTTTCATTTCACGAATGTTGCTGTCCTCAGAAGGAACAAACGATATGTTAGCCCTGATCTGGACTTCAAACTTGCCAAGTGCATGCAGCCCTCATGTCAAAACCAGTGTCTTCCTTGTTGAGCTATCAACCAAATTATTCGTTCCCCTGCTTCTCAACACTTGTTTTTTCTGGTGTTCATTTGATTGGTTTCTAGCACATAATTTGCCCAAAAATGTTGTAATTGTTTTGTAATCACATATCATTATATTTGTTTGTTTATTGGAACACATGCGTTTCAATTGTACATGAGACATAAGACACAGACTGAGAGGGAAGCCATGCAGAAATGTTTTACAAAAGAAAGGCTCTCTGCATCTAATGTTGATTAATTAATAACATGAGAACATATGTGTTTCTATTTCCTAGAACTCTGAGACGTGCTCCTTGTCAGCCATGTATACTCCATTCAGTTGTATTCTTTGCATTCTGTTAATACTAGTTGAGATTTTACCATGTTTAATGCAGAACCCCATGTCACAGAATGAACATACAAGAAGACTGTTGGGTGCATGACACTCAGTTCATATGCCTGTACCTGGCTGTTTTGCAGTACCTCGGGTTCCTTATGCTTTGTTAATGAAAAGCGGTATGTTTTCAGTGTTCATCCCATTAAAGATATGTGATGAAAGATTAACTCATGTAGAAGAAAAATATAATTACTTTGCTCCATATTAGTTTACTTTGCCTCAACTCGTGCTGGGGAAACCATGTTGTCAATGTAATAACATTTAATTCAATATTCTCAAGAAATATACAAGATGTACAAAAGCATCCCTACCTCCCCAAGGATGCATTTCTAGTATATGGCATCTTTCAATAATACTTTTCACGATTCGCTTTCAAAGATGTAACTGCAAATGTACTCTTGGATGATCAACATTTCATTACTTTTACAGATTGGGTACATTTCGCTTCTACTGTATGTTTATTACTATGTAAACTGTAGAATTGCGTCATTTCACGTTTAGTGACGAAAGCTAGAAAATATAGTGTCATTTTGTTGGCATTGTGATTCCTAAATGCACGTTTTTCATTTTATTGACTGTAACCCTGGTGAGAATCCCAGAAAGTGGACACTCACTTGCAATTTGAATTCGATTTTCTGGAAATCCAAATGGTAGAGCTTTCTCTGAAAAATGTGATGATTCACGCATCGATTAGTGAGCCGTCAACATGTTTAGGGAGCAGCGAATGTACACACATGGAAAAGGAACACAAGCAAAAGGGTGGTGGGGGCAGGTCGGAGGAAAAGGTGTGCTGTAACAGAGTACATTCATGGGCAGACTGGGCTGGTGCTACATTCATGACTTGAAAGGATGACATCGGAAAGAATGAATAGGAGTAGAGCTTGATACAAGCAAAATCACCTTCTCCCCTTCACTTTGGGGTATGGTCATGGGTGATGGGGTGATCCCTTGTGGTGTGGGCTGCCTGCAGGGTAGGGTCACGAGTGAGGGGGTCTCCCTTCCTTTGGGGTATGGTCACGGCTGTTGGGGCTACCCGAGGGCCTTTTCATGCTATTTGGCAGCACGAGCACGCAGGGGCCTTTTCACGCGGTTTGGCTGGCACGAGCGGGGTATGCGTTTTCGCGGGGGTACGCAAGGGCCTTTCCACGCGATTTGGCAGGCACGAGCACGCAAGGGCCTTTTCACACGATTTGGCTTGCACGAGCACCAAAGGCCTTTTCACGCAATTTGGCTTGTGCAAGCACGCAAGGGCTTTTCACGTGATTTGGCTGTGGGCTGTACCCCCATCACCTGTCACCATACCCACAGGTAGCCCACACCACAAGGGAGACCCCCATCACCCGTGACCATACCCGCAGGCAGCCCACACCACAAGGGACCCCCAACATCCGTGACCATACCCCGCAGGCAGCCCACACCACAAGAGATCCCCCTCATCACCCATGACTATACCCCGCAGGCACCCCGCACCACAAGGGACCACTAACACCTGAAGCCATACCGCGCAGGCAGCCCACACCACAAGGAACCCCCCAACTCCAGTGACCATATCCCGCAGGCAGCCCGCACATCAAGGGAATCCCCCATCACCCGTTACCATACCCCGCAGGCAGCCCACACCTCATGGGACCCCCCATCACCCGTGACCATACCCTGCAGGCAGCCCACATGAGACCATACCCCACAGGCAGCCCACACCACAGGGGACCACCCCAACACCTGTGACCATACCCCACAGGCACCCCACACCACAAGGGACTCCCCAACACCCGTGACCATACCCTGCAGGCAGCCCTCACCCCATGGGATCCCCCCATCATCCGTGACCATACCCTGCAGGCAGCCCACACCACAAGGGACCCTCCAACACCCGTGACCATACCTCACAGGCAGCCCACACCACAACGGATCCCCCAACACCCATGACCATACCCCACAGGCAGCCCACACCACAAGGGGCCCCCAACACCCGTGACCATACCCCGCAGCAGCTCACACCACAAGGGACCCCCTAACACCCGTGACCATACCCCACAGGCAGCTCACACCACAAGGGACCCCCTAACACCCGTGACCATACCCCACAGGCAGCCCACACCACATTTGACCACCCCATCACTCGTGACCATACCCAGCAGGCAGCCACATGTGACCATACCACGCACCAGTACCCCCATCAGTGACAGCAACCTGCAGGCAGGCCCCGACTCATGTCCCCCCACCAGTGACAGCAACCTGCAAGCAGGCCCCGTTCATGCCCCCCCACCAGTGACGGCAACCTGCAGGCAGCCCCCGACTTATGTCCCCCAACCCCAACCATTGACAGCAACCTGCAGGCAAGCCCAAACTCATGTCCCCCCACCCCCACCAGTGACGGCAACCTGCAGGCAGGCCCCGACTCATGTCCCCCCACCAGTGACAGCAACCTGCAAGCAGGCCCCGTTCATGCCCCCCCACCAGTGACGGCAACCTGCAGGCAGCCCCCGACTTATGTCCCCCAACCCCGACCATTGACAGCAACCTGCAGGCATGCCCCAACTCATGTCCTCCCGCCCCCAGCAGTAACGGCAACCTGCAGGCAGGCCCTGACACCTGGCCCCCGACCAAACACATTGTCTCAACATGCAATCATGTATCAAATGTCCACCAAAATGCAACCACATGCTGCCCCCCCCCCCCCACAGTGCAACTCAACACCCATCCATTGGTCCTACTCCCCAGTATATGCCCCATGTCATGGGAATCACAAATGCACACATGCATGTTTGCGAACACTTGACCAACATTGCCCAACAGCAGGGACACGTAACAGAGCCGATGAAGAGTGACACATGCACCAAACCATTGAGAGCAGACACCACTTGGAATGTAAGGAAGGAAAAAGTATTAAGAAACCAAAATCAAACCAGCTGAAACTTAACCATGAAAATGGAAATTAAAGGAATCCCAATGAACATGAAAATCAAAAACAAAAAAATGTGAAACTCAAAAAAGTTTTCCATGTCCAATGTTTGTCCTCCAGTGCCAAATCCAAATCATAAAAAAACATTACTCCATGGTGAAAAAAATAAGATTTATAAGTAATATGAATATGTCCAACTATGTACAAGTCTGAAAGCTCCATGATCCCAAATGCAAAATACACATCCAAGAAAACACTAAAAAAGAAAACTATGTATAAGATGTGGAGCAAAGTCCATGAACTCCAAATCATAAAAAAAGAAAGAAAACCTACCACTATATAACTATTTACAAAGGCAGCGGGTTAGTCCTACGACTCACCATTTCCCCCAAGAGATCCGGCCAGGGCTTCATCGAACTCTGCGTCAATTTCCCTGACTCGGGCCTCTGCTCTACCCTCGAGGGCTCGCAGGGACTCCATTGTGCTCCTCACAAACTCCCTGCGAGTCTCCTCGAGGAACTCCGCCTGCTTCTCCAGTCCGACGCAGTGTGTTCTACGCACTGGCCATGGTGAGTCGTGCCCCCCGTGCCCGGTGCTGCTCTGCACCGATGTGCTGACCCATTCTCTGCAACATGGAAGACATCCTTGTGCCAAGGTCCACGTTTCCTTCATGCTCGATGGCCGATACCTACACCTGTGATGTTGAGGGCCCTGAGTCCTGTTGCCTCCTACGTAGAGCCTACTGCTGCCAATAAGCCCGGTGCCTGCACCTCCAGGACTGCCTCTGGGATGATGACAACCCCTGGGGCAGTCGTGCACGTACCCTGCTGCAAGGTGCCTGTCCCACCTCCATTGCCACTGGTCCAGTTGCTGGTGTGACCATCTCTGCTGATCCTCCGACTCTTGACTGTGGCAGGGATGTGGTCTCCACCAGACTAGTTTTCCGTGGTTGGGACAGGTCCAGAGGGGGCCCTGGTGTCATCTGGGCCAGAAGATGGCAGGGAGGATGACTGGCACACAGTGAGGAAGAGGAGGAGGGGGTTGCATGAGTGGCCTGCACACGTAGTAGACTCGCGACAACGAGCTGAGCTAGCCAGTTCATGAGGCTACAGACCTCTTTGTGATGACGTGCAAGCCCCCAATTGGAAGCCTGCATGTCAACCCGAAGGGTGCCTGTCCGCCTTGCAGTCCTGGCTAGCATGGGCTCCACCCTGTCGCGAATTGCCTCATCTGCAGGTAGTGGAAAATCATTTGACATGGATGCATCCATTACCTGGCGACGGTTCTGGCCTGAGGTTTCCCGGGAGGTGCATACGGATGCAGGTGCAGTTTCAGGGACAGGATTAGGGACGGGCCCCTCCACGGTGACCTGAACTGCCTCCTGCCCCTGACCCCTGACCCTGGACTGCATCAGTTGCACCTACCTCATCACCTCTGTGGATAGGGAGACATTGAACACAAGCATCAGTGTACCGAACAAATGTCTGCTTGACACAAAGCAAATGCACATGAGAGGCACTGTCATACATCACAACCATCATCACCCTCCACTACACACAGGTCAGTGCAAGCAACACACATGCACAAACATGCATGCCATGTGCAACAAACATTCACATCCATGTACAAGGCAATGCGGGCACATCGAAAGAGGGGATGTACCTCACATGCATCATGGTACATGCATATCACATGCACACACATCACCTGACAGTCATGCATCAGGCCATGTAAACCTTCCGTCACCGTGCGCTTGTGGAAAAAACGAGCCGCATTAGTCAATCATGCATTGCAATGCTCATGTGTCATGCATCTATTGGGTTGGCCAGTCATACACTCACTACTCAGACACACGCACATGTACACCATGCATGTCGATGATGGTGACATGAGGCTAAGGTGCACACTTCAGCCACACATTAACATACACAGGCACTATGGCAGACAAGAACACATGAACACTTACCAGTCGACTCCAGACGGAGCACCAAATCCAAAACTTGGGCATGCAGCACTGGGTCGATGCACTCCAGGACCCGCATCTCATTGGTGGACAACCAGCCCCGGCGCCTCGCTACATCATCAGCAGCCTTGAGAAGGCACAGGGCCTTGTTGAGGGTCCTGGACCTGAAGTCTTCCGAGTGCTTCAGGACATGTCGGTAGTCGCGGGGTGCCACCCACTCCGCATTGATGGCACCCACGATGTCCGCCCAGATTTTACTCTGTCCTTCCTTGTCGACACGGAATGGTCCAATGAATAGTGCATCATAATGTCCCAGTACTTGCTCCACCAGGATGCCAACTTCCCTGGAAGAGAAGCTGACAGACCTCTGCCTCTCTGCCGGGGGGTTTGCCACTTGCCTCAGATGGAGATGGGTCAGACATGGAAACCCCTGAGGAAGGTGTGGATGGGCAGGTGGTCCTAGGGCTGGGGTGTGGAGCGATGGAATGGCAGTCAGGAGTCTTCAGGGTCAGCATAGGTGATCACAGCAACAGGATCACTGGCAATGGATGATGAGCAGGCACCAAATTGCAGGGCACATAGGCAGCAGGCACCCCGCGTGGGCTGGCAGCAGCAGATGGCTTGTAGGAGGCAACTCGGGGCGTTTGAGGCAGGTAAATGGCCTTGTGGGCTGGAGCGTGGCTCTTCCGTTTGCTTTTGCGTGGCCAGCTGGATGTAGAGTGACACTGCACGTGCGGAAACAGCATGTTAGCATTTAATCAGAGGAAAGGCCCTAAGCGTGTAAGTTACGTGATGCGTGCGGGAAGTTGGGAGTTGCCGTTCAGTACGGGTTAAAGGTCTGTGTAAGACACCAGTGCACTGTATGTGCTTTTCGTGGAGACCGATGCGTGAGAAACTTCTTTTTGTGGGTTCACACGCAAATTGATCACTACTTTGGCAGTGCGTACTTCTGGTTTTGGTGGGGGTGTTGGCTATGTGTGTGTTTTTCTTCATTTTTCCAGACAGACAGTGAGTCACGCACACATTTTTCCCACTGTGGTTGCCGCTGTGTGTCACATACCCCATTTTCGAGGTAATAGTAGCCTACTGTTATGCTCACCTGGTATGCACGGGGACGCCCATATGCCCTGGTTGCCGGATTCACCCCGGATGTGCTCAATTCGGGATGATGTCTTCTATGGCAGGTGGGCCTGAAAATACAGGAGGAGTGGACTTCGGCACAGATTTCGTTTCCTCCCACCAGCCCCTTGGACTCGACCTGATGGCCCCCTCCTCACCTTGTTATGCTGTCTGGCGTGCTCTCCGTCCTGCTTTCTGCGCAGGGGCATGTAGTTTTCTGCAGGCTGAAGCGACTGAGTAAACTTCACTGGTGCCAACCCATTCAAGTGTCTTTAAGGAGGTAAGTTCGATTATAGCAGTCTCTGACGGCCTTTGCTTTTCTTTCGTGCTATTAATGTCTTTCCCTGATTGTTTCCCCCTTAGGTGTGTGGAGGTTCGCTGGGTGCGCTGCTTGGGTCAGGCTCCTGCTGGGATTTATGGACGCGGAGCGTATGAAGAAAGGTAGGTTCAGCACGAAGTGCGGCACGCTAATGTCTTTTTGGGCTAACCTGTATTCTTTATTCCTTTTCAGGTCGCGATGGTCTTTCTGGGCGTGCAGTGATTTCCGGAGCGGAACCGGCCAAGATTTGCCCAGCCAGGTGAGGAGATTATGGTTACTGCTGTGATTGCCGTGAGTAACCTGTTTAACGTTGTCCCTTTTTCTCTCTACCCTTCAGGTGCTTCGTTCTGGTGCATGCGTGATGTCCTGAAGATGCTGCCAACAGGATGGAAGACCGCGAGCAGCCGGTATCGAAGGATGGAAAGCTGCAGGTAAGCTGGGGCTGCTAATGATGTTCTTTTTTCTCCTCTGCTGGTCTGTGATTCCAGGAACGCCGTGTGCTGGTCTCTGAACACGATGAGCGTCACCCTGCTGGCTGCAGAATAACGCGAAGCACGTTCTTTAGCTTGGGTGTTGTTTATATAGCCTACCCCTGTAAAGTAGTCCAGGTAAAGTAGCCCGGGCTACCACACCCTAAAACACTGCACCGCACAGTCTGGTTGTTAGGGACTAGACTGTGTGGGTGTCTACATTTTGGCTGCAGGCTTCCACACAAAAAGTAGTCCCCTCAAGTCTCATTCCAAATATGAGCCTGGCGCCAAAGGTGCCAGGACTGACTCCAGGAGAGTCCCTGGTGATAATGTAAGGCCCTTGGGGCCCCATTGAACCCCGAGTCCTAACCCTACCTGGCATGTGACCATGCCAGTGGGGTTCTGGTTCACGGGTCGTGACACCTACGTGTTCCCCGCATACGCATTGTTCCTGGGTGGGTGCCACAGCATACTACTGGACATTTTTTCATCACATGTGGGCTACCGAGGGGTCGCGTGCATGTTTGTTTTTGTTTTTGGGTTCCCTGAGCATTGCATGGCCCATTATTTTTCACCAGCGGACAGATACAGCCTTGCAGGAGCACAGGGGTACCTTTTCCATCACGTACTCTGCCCCCTTTACCCCAATTGCCTAGTACAATTGTTGTCTGCACCTCCCATTGTGCTAGTACATCAGTGCCATGACTGGGAGGGCAACAAGTGGTAAGGGAGGCAAAGCTGGGTGACCTCCCAGAGGTGGCCGCGATGGGGGACATGGCCAGGGTGGCCAAGGTGGCCGTGTTGTGGGAAGTGGCCAGAATGGCCAGGGTATGCAAGGTAGCCATGTTGGGCGACGTGGCCAGGGTGGTCCACAAGGGCAGGGTCTCCAGGCACATGCAGGGACAGCTATGCCTCCCCAGAAGCAGGTCAGGGAGATGCATTTGCTGCTGCCATCCCCAGAACCCGTCAGACCCGGCAAGCAGTGCCATCTGCTGTCATGAGCAGGCAGGGTGTGGAAGCTGCATGGGCAGTTGCAGCTGACACCACTCCGGCTCAGGGTCAGCCATCCCAGACTGGATTGGTCCCAGAACAGGCACAGGATGACTCACAGTCCGATTTCCGTGTTGGGAAGGCCAAGGCATGTGTGGTGAAGATTGCTGTCACCAGGTCACGTGGATATGGGGCAGTTATATCATCTGCTGCCCCCAGCAGCCAGGATGTAGAAGCTGTAGGGGAAGCTGCAGCGGACACCACCCCAGCTCTGAGTCACCCAGCCAGGACTGTGTTGGTCCTGGCCCTTGGCACTGAGGCAGGTGCGGCGCAGAGTCTTGGCAACAGCACCCAGCTGCCGATGCCTGCAGTCTGACCTTCGGTCCTCGTGTCATTGCCTGCTTCCATTGGTCAGTCCAATTGCACTTTAGCCTCTACTGACCAGAGCAGCACAAGCCACTCAGGGTCCACACCACCTCCCAAGAGGAAGAAGCTTGCTCCAGCAGAACAAGCTGTAACCCCAAAACTGGCTCAGCCCTCAAACACGTCAAGAAGGCAGAGTTTATGTAATGCGGAACTGGACGCACTTGTGGACTATGTATTTAAACATGGCCGTGACATGCGGGTGATGGCAGGGAGCAAACATACGCCTACTCAGCGTAGGGCCCTCTGGCAGCATATCGCGGATGATATTAGCACCTTGGGAAATGAGAGGCGCACAGCAGATGATGTGATGAAGCATTGGAATGACCTGTGATGCCGAGCAAAAGACAAGCTGGTTGCAAAGTACGCCTCTACTCAGGAGACTGGCAGTGGGACACCAAATGAGGACAAAGAACTCACTCCACATGAGGCGATCGCTGGTGATTTCATCTCAGTGGAGCAGTTCCAAGGTGTGGGGGGGCTGCCAGATGATGAGGCAATGTCCGGTGAGTGGTCATGCGTGTGTGTCCAGGCCATGGGCCTCATTACGACCCTGGCGTTAAGGGTTTAAAGGCGCCGTAAAAGGTGTTGGCGCCGTTAAAGCCTTAACGCCTGATTACGAGGTCCCTTTGCGGGACCCAACCTTAACGACTGGTTTTTCCAGCCGTTAAAGTAGGGACCCGCAAAGGCACTTTGGTGCTAATAACGGTACCGCAATTTGTGGTACCATTATTAGCGCCTTCCCCATTCCCATTGAGCCCTATGGGGCAAAAATGGGAATGGGGAAGGGCCATGGCGGCATGGGGAATTACCGCCCCACCAACCTTGGAATGGGGTGGTAATTCCCCATTCCGCCATGGCGGACACCGGCATGGACCATGGTGCTAATAGCACCATGGTCCTCCGCCTGGGTCATAATGAGGCCCCATGAGTATGTTGCTCGGGTGAGGTGATATGATTGTCTGCCAGTTCAGGCTACATTGACATGACTGCCATGTGTGACCCATGTGATGTTGGACTGATACATGCTTGTTGTCATGCTGACTGAATACAAACCATGTCCTGCACACGGAGGCAATCCTCATCCCCCCACCTGCTCCCTCATTCCATCAAAATCTCTGTGCAGCATCTCTTGGCCCTATTCTTGCTCCAACATATGGTCGCGGATAGCCTGTGATTTTCTTCCACTCAACACTCACCTTCTATCATCAAAAAGGGGGTATGGGAATCTCTCTACCAGCAAAAACACAGCCCAATAACCTGTTCTTGGGTGAATAACACCTGCAAGAGACTATACCAAGTCTTTAGCTCACTTTCCCTTTCACAGAGATGCAATTTCCCAATATGTCAGTCTTTGTCCTGCCCAGGGGCAGTCCAGAACTGAAAATGCTGGGCAATTCTCCTCTGAACAAGAGTACCAACAGCAACCCCATACACGTGTTTCCGCCTTGTTGGGCATCATCAGTGAGGTGAAGCTGTGCCTCTCTAAGAACAGAGAGCAAGGGGTCCATGTCTGGATCGCACAGTTAACTTAGGGTGAGACACAAAGTTACCAGGGAGGAGATCCGTGCATTACATGAGTCCTTGCATGTGCAACTTCCGCAACCTAGGATTGTCATGATCGTTTGACCAGTGCATGTTTAGTATGCATTTTGCTTTGTATATTGGTAAATGTGTATTTTATGATGTTACATCTTCATGTATTACCTTGCCGGTCTCCATCATTGATACCCTTCATGCTGTATGCATTACCCTGCCCCCTTTAGCTAGCAGAGACCCACTCAAGATGGAAGGGTCCATGTGGTGGCTTTGTCACATTGAGGCACTTGTGCTATTGTGATTGGTCACTGTCTGACATTGTCACTGTTGGGTCCTGTGTTTATAATATGTTATGCTGGTAAATGGATGTTCTGTGTACGGTTTCATTTTGATGTGTCAGAGGGAATTGTTTTGGACATATTTCCATTTGTCAAAGTGCACTTTGTGACAGTTGTGTCATGTGTTGTGCATTTACTTTTGACTTTTTACATTGCATGCCATGGTGTGGTGTGTCGTCCGGGTAACATGGGTTTTGGGAGGGTTTAGGTGACATACCAGTATTTGGATGTGCTGTTTTGCATGGGCTTAGTGGCATACTGCATCTCTAATGTGTGCCTTTTGGTCACACAAAATTGTGTTGGTTTAAGTAGCTAGGGATGCAAAAATGTAGCACTTCCAAGGACACATTCTCAGGGTGGTAAGGTAGTGACAGTTGATTGTCCCTTTGTCATCATTGATTGTCATCTGGAATGTTCCAGGCCTGTGTGCAATCCGCAGGGGTGGGATTGTAGGTGAAAAATTGTGCCACAAGTTGGGTACGGGAAGCCTCGCCACGTGCCATTTCCCCTCCCATGCGCAGCGGGTGTGTATGTGGTTGGGGATGTGGGGGCACCACCATGTCCATCAGAACGCCCCGCCAGGTTGCAACATTGTGCAGGACACAAGCTGCCACAATGATCCTGCACACTACTGGTGGTGATATAGTAGCTGTCCACCGGAGCGGTCAAGGGAGTGGAAGCGTGACTTGAGCACTCTGAATGTGCGCTCCACTACGGCCCTAGTTGTAATATGGGCTGCTTTGTATCTTACCTGGGGGGGTGTGGTGGGGTTCCGTATTGGCGTCATCACGTAGGTGCTCAAAGGGTAGGCACTGTCCGCTGGGGAGGTGATAATGGTTGTCATTATTTGTCTCTGTGTGACATGCATGCATTTGCACAGGTTTTTGTACTCACCAATGAGCCATGTGTTGCCATGCCTCCCAGCTTCCAGGTCCCGGTTTAGGGATGACATTCTGAATATGAAACTATCATGGGTGGACCCTGGATAGTTGGCATAGACAGAGGTAATGATTCCCTTTGCATTGCATATGACCTGCATGTTGATGGAAGGCCAGTACTTGCAATTGCGATAGATGTGCTCAGTGGCCCTAGGTGGACGTAGGGCCACATGGGTGCAATCAATGGCACCAGCACTTTGGGGAAGTGTGCCACCCTGTAAAAGTCCTGGACCACGGCCTGCATTTCTATGGGTGTTCTGGCCATGTATATGTGCCTGCAGACTGAGGGGAGTGCAGTCATCATTGCCAACACCTGGTGTAGGCAGCGTGACTGCATGGGCTGTGAGACGCCCCCAACTATGGCAATTGTCCGCTGAAATGACCCAGTGGCCAAAAAATGCAGTACATTGAGCACCTTTTCCAACGGGCTCAGTGCTTGGGAGCACAGGGTGGATGATGTGAGGTCATCCTCCCACTCATTGACCAGGTCCAGGATGATATGAGGTGGAAACCTATACCTTCCATAGACCTGGTCATCGGGCATCCCAAAAAGGCTGGTCCGGGGTAAGAAAATGCAGGGCCTGGCTTTCCTCCTCCCCCTGTGGTGTCCCACGATCATTGCTGCAAGGAATGGTACATTAATTGAAGCTGTATACGCACTTTTTTTGTTTGCGTGCACTTTTATGCGTTGGCTTTGGTGCACAGGGTGCTTCCGCCTGCTTTCGCGTGACGTACGTATTTCTGGGTTTGCGCGTCTTTTGCTGCATGCCAGTTAGCTTCGATTCCATTAATACGTGTTGTTAGCGTGCGTGTGGGCATTGCAAGGATTTTATTGCAGTGCTTCCCACGTAACATCCACATTTTCACGTGTTGTTCCCCATTTCACATGTCCGCCCCCTTTTTAGGTGTGTGTGCTGGACAGTATGCACCTTCGCTGCCCTTATTGCGCAAGGCGTTCGTGGTGTCGCAGTGACGTGTTGGATCCGCGCAAATTCAGCACAGGTCTCAGGTAAACCATGCGCAATATGTTCCATGAATACATATGCGCGCGAAAACGCCCGCTTGTTTCGCATGCAAGCGCCCATTTTCGGTGCACATTTATTCAATTAGTTACATGTAAATAATAACAAGAGAAAACATGCGTGGCTCTTTTTCCTAGAGCTTTCAACTAAATGTCAGCCATTTGTACCTTAACTAGTTTAGAATGTATTCTGAGCAATCTGTTAATAGTATTTGCAGCTGTTGAGTACTATGTTAGGCTCTTTCTTCTTGGTTAATTACATGCTATATGATTTCACTTCAAGTCATCTGACGAAAGAGGAAAAACATTCAGAAAAGAAAGGAAATTCCTTTGTTCAATGGTTCCATTTCAATTACTTTGTGGTAATTTACTACAAAGTAATTACTTCTAAATATTACTTCAAAGTTTTTACTTTTATTGTGGGGCAGTTCCCCACCATTTCCCCATCCCCCCGTCCTCTTCATTACTACCCTTATCCAAAACCCTCTCGACCCCCTTTTTAGCCCTTAAACCACAAAGACCCATATTTATTGAAGTATTTTTTTAAGTAAATACTTCAAATATATTAACACAAAGTAATTACTGTTGAGAAATCAATGGGATACCTTGTCGTTCAATATGAGCTTAGTTTGCTTCTCTGCAGTCCCAAACACCTCCTGGGAATACAAGTTGTCAATGTAGCAGCCAGTGGTCGAAGTGAGTGGGAACGGTCGGGAGCGGTGTTCCACTATTTTTATTTTTTACTGTTAACAGTCCCACTACTTTTTGCAATCATTTTCACCATTCCGGAACTGTTGTTTGTGAAGTTAAAGCACACTTCTCCACTTTACTACCCAATCGAAGTTAAAGCTAAACTGAAATCTGTTTCAACTCAATTGGCTGTCGATCAGCATGGCTTCAACTATTTCCTTTAAGTAAAACTGGTGTTCATCCCATCAAGTAGACATTTACTTTAACTACAATTGACCAAAAAAATAACAATTCATGCTTTCTCTGTGAAGTGTGTCTATTAACATGCCGGTTAGTGAGAAGTTTAGGTAAAACAATGGGCCTCATTACAAGTAGGGCGCAAAGGGATACCGGGCACCGGTAATGACACCGGTGTTGGTATTCCCTTTGCGGCCTACTACGAGTTCCCTTTGCGGGTCCTATCCTTAACGCCTGCTTTTAGCAGGCGTTAAGGATAGGACCCGCAAAGGGACACCAAGGTCAATAACGGTACCGCAATTTGCGGTACCGTTATTGCCGCCTTCCCATTGAGCCTTATGGGGGCTCAAATTGTGGAAACAGAGAAATTGATATGAGGCCGGGAAGCCCAAAGAGGAAACACACCAACGCAGGTTACAAAGGACATACAAAGCGCTTTATTTCAAAGTTACAAAGTTACCAAAAGTCAATTGACATACGGATAGCTATTCGGCCCTCAGACTAACAAAACGAACCATCAACGGGATACTTGGGTTTTTATACCTTTTGTCCGGCATTGGCCAGCTCTCTCGCAAGTTAACCATTCTTGGAACCAAACCTAGGGTTCGTAGCCAGGTCAATCCCATAATTTATGCAATTTGATCAGTTCCGCTGATACAGTTGTACATTTACACATGGGTCAGAGAGAGGACAAGGTCTTAGTTCGCGACCCTAACAAGTGGCTGCGGACATATTATTTATTCACGTGTGCGGAGGTCACAACGGCCAGAATCCCACTTGAAATGTCATTCGGGCTCCATTTTGTCGTTCAGGGTGACTTCCACACTGCAAGAGTACCTAAAATGGCGGCTTAATCCAAGATGGCGGTTTGCACAATACATTAAGGTCAGGACCTTGCCGCGGAACCTATGTACACGATGTTTTTTAGACAGCTTGGCATAGGCCAACATACATTTAAACAATGCGATTAGAGGTGCAATATTATTTCGATTTCCACAAAATGGGAATTGGGAATGGTTCCTGGAATGGGGACTTACCGGTCCCGCAAAGGTCGGAATGAATTGGTAAGTCCCCATTCCGGGAACATGGACCCGGAATGCGGTAAGGGGGTAGCCATGGCGCTAATAGTGCCATGGCTACCTCCAACCTCGTAATGACCCCCATTGTCTTACATTTGAACTAATGGTTCAAACAGAGAGAGCACGGAGGGTAAACAGAGGGAAAAGGAGCTCAAGCAAAAAATGGTAGGAAGTTTTGTGTGTGGCTGGTGGTTGGAGACAAGGTAACACAAAGCTAGAAAGGAATGCTGTAAGACAGCTCACAGCTGGGCATTCTGACCAGGTCGTGCATCGATGACCTGAAAGGCCCACCTCAGAAAGAATGGGTGGGTGTGGAGCTTGATTCATCAGAGCGTCCAAAGGCACGTTCTGCATCAAGTAGAAAGATAGGTCTGCAATAGCTGCTTGCTCTAGCTAGATCCATAGATGCAATATCATGTTCACAGCATGATCCTTGTTTCAAGTATACAGATGCCTAAAACATTATATTAGAACATGTTTTTGGAAGAAAAAAAATATATAAATCATGTGTAGGGGCTATAAGTAACTACAAATTGTGGCATATTTTGGGTCATTTCGGTGGCCATGTATTTATGTGCAAAAAAGAAGACATGTCACTGCTCACCACATTGGCATAAGCACTAAGTTATAACTAGGGGCCTACCAAATAGTAGATTTAAATATTCGGCAGAATACCGAATAGTTGGATAGGTATTCAGCCGGAGACTAATACAGAGCCAAATAGTTGCCTTTTCAAAAATGTTTATTTAGTGATTTAAACAAGAACAACATTTTGCAAATTAAAAACACACTTAAGTATTATTTTTGTGTTGTTTTAATATGTTATAAATCATTTTTAAGTAAATTGGTACACGTAGTACACAATAGTATTGTCACATTCCATTACAACAAACAATACAATTGGGCAGCAAAAACAATCCAGAAGGAGGAATTCTGTAAAAGAATCAGTGGAGCAAACATTTCAAAACATCCCAATATTGTCGTAAATAAACTTAATACACCATCTCTGCACAGCTTATTTAACCACCAATATAAACAACCATGTGTTCACACAATTCACAAGGAAAACAAAACAGACATAACAAGACCAGGGTGGGAGAAGGGTGAGTAATAAGGGTTAGCCAAACTTTGAGGGACTACGGGTGGTTAGATATGTTAACCACTAGTTCACAGGTTTCTTTTTGGTCCTTACTCTACACAGTATGAGGTGAAATGAAAGACTTTAGAATATAAACTCTGGCAGTCTGCCACCTACCACCATGTGTCTTAATCCATATGTCTTAATACATAGATGTTAATTCTGCATATGGATTACAATCCCCTGTGCCATCAACAGTTGATGTACAACTGGTAGGGCGACAAATGCAAATTTACACAAAGCTTTCATCATCTATTTACCGATGATCCAGTGAAGAAGCCTTACAGGTAATCAAACTTACATTAGTTGTATTTGCAATATTCCATTACTCTTTCTTTGAAGGAACTAACAGATGCTTCTCACACTCAAAGCCACAGGATTGAACACACAGAAAGTTCCATTTGATGGACACAGAGACAGAGTCAGCTTTCATAAGAGACCAGGTAGTTGTCTTGATTTTTTTCAATATGGTTTTTTAATATGATTTGTGTCATATTTTTTAACATGTTGTTTCACAAGCATATCGAGTTGAACCATAGTAAGTTACTTGCAGTCACTTTGTGACTATTACTAATAAGTACATTTTTGAAATTTTTGAAACTTTGGAAATTATTCCCATCCCGTGACCCAAACGGATTAAAATTCCTATCTACTTTGACCATTCCCATAGCAGGTGTTAAAAAGGACACTTCTCTACAATGAGTGTGCTAAACAGATATTGTGCATACAGGGGGTTTTGTCCTGTACTCAAAACGGTTTATAGTCATTTGGTCGAAAACAAAAATGTCGAACGTTAAAATGTCGAAAATAAATTGTCGAAAAAAAAAATGTCGAATTTTTTTTTCAATACTTTTTTGTTTCGAATTTTTTGAAATTTATTTTAACCATTTTTTATACTTACCAAACCCAAAAAATACATATAAATAAAAAATAATAGATTCGACTTTTTTTTTCAACATTTTTTTTTCAACATTTTTGTCATTTGACTTTTTATTTTCGACACTATGACTGCACACCCGAATGCACACCCCTCAAAACATCATTAATGCAATTAATTCTTGCAACAGTTATTTAAACCTTCAAAGACAACCAAAAAAACAACTTTCAAGTTTTGTGTCACTGGAAAAAGAACCATCTGACCACTGAGATGTATCTACAGCTGCCTTTTTTATTTGGCTAGACATGTCGTTTTTTGTTTTTTTTTTGTGGCTAAAACAAGTTTGGCTCATTACAAAATGAAAACTTCTATTGTATGTACAAACCAATCTGTGAGAAATACATACAGTCAACAGTAAGAAAAAGCGAGGGCATAGGCTTTACTTTGTTTTGTGCCTGCTCGTGTACCCACATAGGAAAGACCTGCCTGAATATTACTTCATATCAGTCAGATCCTGTGCAATAATTAACAGTTCATTGGGTACTCTTTGCATCATATATCCATTGCAACTTAGTATTTTAAATGCAACATTTTGTACAAAATTAATAAAACATTGTGTGTAGAGAAATGCATACAATGCAAACAAATACACCTCAAACACCTGCTGTTTTCTACGTGGTGGTATCACCATAGGCACTTCAACCTAGAGCAGTGAATTTAGAGTTTATAGGTCTATTGGTTGGGTGCCAGGTATCCAGAGTCTGGTGTATTGGACCAATGTGGGTGGAGCTAAGACCTGAAAGTAAGGTCTACTAAAGCCTAGCATTTGAGGGATGACCAAGAAAACTGGTCGACATCTAGATCTTAATAGAATAAAATTCATATGGTCCTAGCTTGTGTAAACCCAGATGGGGCACGATGACCACTGACGTTTTGACCTGATTTAATATCAACATTCTTCTGGAGCCAAGTGTTAGCAGGTCTCCCTAAGGATAAAAAAGAAATGTTTGTACTCAGTATAAGGTGAAAAAGGCGGTGCAAACCTAAATAAGGATAGTCAAAAAAGGTTAAAAACCCTTTAGAATATTGTAGAAAATGAGTGAGGGCCTCTGGCCCTGTATCACAGGGACAACCTTAAAATAGAGCTGTACATGGGTAAAGCTCTAAGTGTTTTTTCTAGAGGAGTGCAAATGTCCAGAAGGTGCTTCTGGCTTCAGAAACAGCGTTATGTTGTTATTTGCCAACATTACAAATGTATATCACATAAAAAGTGTTGATATTCTTTTCTGTACTTATTCTTCACATATCAGATATAAAGTAAAGAAATACTTATTTGAAGAGATACTCACTCCTGAGGAAGGGCCTAGGCTGAAACACACAGTTCTCCAAATTTTAATTACTTTTGTTGATTAAATATTATACAAATTAAATGTTGAAAATTATGTTTTTTTCATAATTGAATCCTGTTGATAATTACCTAATTGTAGGATTCCATTAAATATGTTAAAGTACATACTTAGAACATACTTACTTAACAGTGGACTGTCTCCAGTTAAGAAGATTTGCAGGTGATGGGAGTGTCCATTACCTTGGGACACTGTCTCTGTTCATAAAATATTATTTCCCTCAATGGTTTTAACTAGAAAATAAAGTGGTAACCAGAGATACATTTAAAATATTGAGAGTTTTGCTTCAGCTCAACCATCCCCAGCAAAAATCAAGATAAAAGTCTATCTATCCAGCACATGAAGGGGAGGGACATTGTGTACACTTCCACACCTCTGTTGTGACTATACTCAATCAGAAAAGTACATCCAGCACTTGTTTAATGATTCATTTAAAGGATAAAAATGACACCTGAATGATTCCAGGCACACAGTTAAAGAAGTGCTTAATGTATTTTGTAGGGGAAACTATTTAGCTTTCAGGATAATTAATTACGTATTTGACTGAAGTCAATTATCTCATTGTCAGCCCAAATTTGGCCGAATACTTGCTCAAAGCTGAATTTTGGTACACCTGTAGTTAAAACTCTCACTGATTTTACTATATTGTTGTGCTTTTTTAAAATTAAATTGTCAGGGTGCCAACATATACATAAAAAGGAATTGAAAAAAGTACTACTATAACAAACTGTGTTCACATGCAACAATCAATTACAATAAAGCCACAAAAGGGTAGTTAAATAAGTGACAACAAATGATAATCCTTAATAAGATACTATAGTTGGAATCACCTATACAAAGTATATAATAATAATAATAAACAATAAAACATAAATAAAATGTATAGAAGTGGAAAACACGTGATAAAGTTAATACATAATAATTACTAGCACAACGTGCCCATTCTTTTAACGGGTTATGTGGACAGACATGACAACATTCTCATCAACTGTTGCAAATTAATGATCCTGTAGGTTGCTGTTCCGATTCTCCTATCGCTTGATGTGGTTTGCACTGTGTAGTAAACTGCACTAAGAATGGGCATGTGTGGCTGGTTGACACAGCCCGGAGCAGATGTTGGGGGAGGCGAGAGTTGGTGACCTGCTGCATTGTGGGACCTACTGTGCTCTCTCCCCACCTATTGCCTCACCCTGGCATGGTTTAGTTATTTGCAGTGTATTGCAGTGCAAATGTCCTTGAAACCATACATTCTAGGGTTGAGGACTGGTTCTTCTATGATCTCATTGATGTTTCGCCAATTTCAGAAAACCCTCTCATGTGTGAAGCTGCTGTAATCTAGGGGAAATCAGTGGACTGTCTAGATGCCTTGTAGCCAGTCATATCCAGAGGTTCCTCATAGGTAACTATGCACAATGTGGTGCAGGTTGGTGAAACAGTGTGGAATTGTATAAGGAAAAATATTTCACCAATCCACAAAACCACAAACAAATTCAAAGTTGTGCTTGAATCTGTGGAAAAGGGTGTGATGTCCAAATTTAATGTAGCCAATAATATCCGAATGGTCCTAACAAGTAACTTAGCAGAATCTGGTGAAGATTGGTGAAACTGTGTGGAATTGTGTAAGTAACAATGCTTCACCAGGCCACAAACCCAGAAACAAATGTTTACTTGTGCTGAAATCTGGGGAAAGGGGTGGAGGGGTCCACATGTCATGTAACCACTAATGTCTGGAGGGTCCTAACAGGTAACTATGCAAAATATGGTGCATATTGGTGAAACTCTTCGCCTAGCCAAAAACCTACAAACAAATACAGAGTGTTGCTGAAATCTGAGGAAAGTGGTGGGGTGTCCAAATGCCATGTAGTCCAGAGGGTTATAACATGTCCCTATGCAAAAATCAGTGCAGATTGGTGAAACAGTGTGGGATTGTATAAGGAACAACACTTTGCCAAGCCACAAACCCACACATTTTGACTTGTGTTGCAATTCGGGGAACAGGATGGGGTGTACAAATGTCACGTAGCCAGTATTGCCTGGAGGGTCCTAACACGTAACTATGCAAACTTTGGTGCAGATTGGTGAAACAGTGTGGAATTGTATAAGGAAGAAAACTTGGCTAAAAACAAACACAGCCACCCACAAATGTTGACTTTTATAAATATAAATAGAGAATTCAAATTCTTCATTATACATCCCAGGTAAGTAAGGTTCCAACAAGAGATTAAGGGCCTGATTCACATAAGTGTATTATATTGGTGCAGTCCCATAGGAAACCACACTATGAATCAGGCCCTAATATTGGGAAAATAAATTTATATCAAGAGGTAAGTCAAATAGTAACACTTACAGGATCCTTGTCCCACATCTTAGCACTAGAGAAATATATCCATCATGCTCTCATTAAAGAAATGTTTCTAATCCTAAAATCCCAAAATCTCACTTTCGACACAGCATTACTGAAATCAGTCTTACCCAACACTATATTATTAAGAATGATAATTTTGATGAATTAAGTGTATTACACAGCGTATACATCTAATAACGATTATGCAGTGACAAGATAAACAGGTACAATCAGTCATCAGTAGTATACAGCTGATGCAATACATAGGTGAACACTACTTATATATGGCAAAGTCAACATCACAAAAGCAATTTAAAGAGAGCATTACATTCCTTTGTTTAGGGAACACAGTATCTAATTTATGTATCCCAAAAGCTTCATTTTACAATGGTTTTGTTCTAAATTACCCCCTCTGTGATTCATACTAACAAGGGAAAAAAACAATAAATTGCATCTGTGCTACCATACGTCTGTATTCTCTGGAATGGCATGCTACATTGCAAATTACATTTGCAGTTCTCACATTACTGTTAAGTTTGCTCCATCAAACTTCCAACTTGTGTTTAGTCATGCCTAGAAAAGTTTTGCCACATGGTCAACAGATCCCATAAATCAGCTCTAATAAACAAATTTTGCAAATTTTGCGCATTGCTAAAAGCAAACACAGGCTCTTTGGAAAAAAATGTTGTGCAATGTTGCATCATATGAGAATAGCTTCCAATGTTTCATAATGATATTCTTAATCACATTACTCTGACACAAGTAATTCATCACATTTTTTTTATAATTGTACTATTAGTCAACAAACTGTCCGTTAAGACAGACTGAACCTTTTATCTAGTTTCAGTTTAAACATAAAGCAAGATGGCAAACCAGATTATGGGTGAGAGTTCAATGTTCCCTATTTTCTTTGCACAAAGAAAGGTACATGAGGGCTTTTTGCAGTTCATGTTCAATAAAGAGTTGTGTGATAGACCAGTGAAGGAGTATGGGCTCCGAATTTCAACACTTAGAATCAGCAGTTTAGCATTCTCCTTTTAGTGACGGTTTGAACTTCAACTAGGGCCCAGGGTGTGAAACTCATTACTGGCCACAAGAGTGTGAGTCTCAGTCAGATTAAATAGATGCCAATGCACAGAGCACATGCTTGAAATTGCAGTCCGATCCATGATGCTATTTCAATAAATTGAGCTTCTCTAAATATAATACTAACATATTGTAACATACTAATTAACCCAACCCCAGTAAACATGTATTTGAATCCCATAATAACATGTAGTGCAAATTAGTCCATGATGAAATAAGCTGAATGCAGACTGATGAAAAAGCATGATGCTCTAAAAATAGGAAGAAAAATTGAATTTAGACGTGCAGGCTGGATTTGCGCTGTGTGGTAGCTGAACAATGTGAAGTTCAGTTCTGCTAAAACATGACATTGTTTTGGAGCTGGAAGTGCAAGCAAAAAATGAAATAATGTTCTCTATAGCAATGAAGGGTGTACAATGAGGAAAGCACACAGAAGCAGATTGTGTGATTCTTAGTGGGATGATCTGGTCAAGGGGAGCTGATTGTGATTGAAAGGGGGTATCATGGAAAAGCATTTGGAACCAGAGGAGAGGGGCATTCCTCTTTGGGCACTGATGAACGAAGGAGCAGAGTGCTGGCTGGGCAGACAGAGTTCAGTGCTGGTAAGCTGACTAGAGCTTAAACTGTCTCCGGGGCTGACAATCCTTAGAAAAGCTGCAGTCTCAAGAATCCTATTTATTCTGCATTCAGTCCCTTTAAATTGACATGCTTAGGGAGATGCAGATGTGTGGTGAGAAATATCTCAAAATAATGTAGCCGCAGTGAGCTGTTTATCTAGAGAGATTGAAAGAATATGCAGTGTTTCAGTTGCATGCTTTGAAACATTTGTTGAAACTCAGTCAAGAGGGCGTAGCGTGGTATTGTATTTAAGGTACCATAGGAGGGCATGAGCCATCTATCCAGAGTGTATTAAGTCCAGTACTTGTTGTTGATAGTGAACCTAGAAAGATAATTATTAGGCATTATTCTGGAGTCAGTCTCACCACTATAAAAATACCCCAACAAGTTTACCACAAATGCCACCAAATACCACAAAGTAATAGATATAATCCCAAAATGTATCTTAAAGATTTGGTGCATTGGCCATTTGGAAACTTTAAAACAAATACTGGGTATGGCCTTCCATCCCTAAAGGATAACCATTTTGTGCACTCCTTAGTGTAATTAGTGCTGTGAGGTAGTGCAGTACTTTGTGCTAATTTGACTCACATTATTGTTCCGCCATGTCCCAGATCCAGGCTGAGTTTTCTGAATTGTCAAATTATCTTGTGGCAAAGACTGCCCATGCAGTTTGTTCCTCAGAAAATGTGACAATATGGAAAGACAGAATTACCACGGAGGTGGAACGGGAGGAATTTGAAAACATTTTTGAGGAAGGGAGCATGGTTTAGGTGTGCCTCCTTAGGATGTTCCGAGCATCAGACCACATGAAGGAGAAACACTGTATCATCAGACTGTGTGTAAAACTATGGTTCCTGCTCCACAGATCTATAAAGATGCAAGGGAATGACAGTGAAGTTATTAGCAAGTTAAAATGCAGCTTGAACAATGAATGTGATCAGGTGCAGCAATTGAAAGCAGAATTAAAACAGAGGGGGCTAGACACGGAATTGCAAGCTAAACGTAGTGATCTGGCAGCACAATTGACTCACAGAGAGAAACAATTCAATGAGAGTGAGCAAGAATTACCCACTTAAAAGCAATTTAAGATGTAACAGGACAAGATAAAGATGATGCTATTTCGGAAATAAAAGCCCTTAGAGAAAACGGCAGGGAGAAACAGGGAATTCTAAGCTATGGAACCGGAGATATTTAAATTACTGGAAGAAAATGTCACAAAGGTCAAAGCGCTTAATCAGTATGAGACAAAAATCAATGAATTGCACGCAAAAATCAATAAGATCATGGATGAGAATCCTGATCTCTGTCATGAGGCAGAACAGCTTCATGGACAGTGCAAGAATTTAGAACAGCAGATATTTAATCTCAAGTCTCAGGAAAGGTGACAGGGCACTTCATTTAATGAAACTGAACTCAATCACAGCTCTGGCCAAGGAAACAAAGTACCAGCAGCTGTCCCTGTGGCCAGACCTGGTTGTAACCCAATGGTGGGGTCTGAACCACCTGCATATTTTCACACGCATTCTTGCTCACAAGAGAACAGGAATGAGTGACAAAATGACACACACCAGAATGCACCATGTAGTCCTATACACATTATGAAATCCACCAAGACTTTAATTAAACCATTCAAAAAGGGAGGCAATTGTTGCATGGAAAACAAAGTAAAAACCTTTCACGATATATTGAAAGCCCTCCAAATCCCTAGGGAACAATATAGTCAGTACTTTCACCTAATCCTAGATTCAGTATCTGCTAGTGTTATTCGTAGGCTCAATGAACAGGAAACTTTGGCATGGGCGGACCTTGAGAAAGAGGTTAGACATCACTTCTCACCTTACCAGTCTATACAGGACACCAAAAAAGGAATTTATGCTGTGACGGCAAAGCGAGATATGTCACCTCGTCAATACCTTCAAAATTTGAAAAGAGCATTTTCACGCTTGTGGCCTTTCATCTAACTCTGTAGAATTTAATGATGCATACTTTTATGGACTCCAAAAATAAATTGCATCCCAGTCAATTTGTGAATTTGACAGGGATAAATCACTAGAATGGATAATTAAACATTGGACCAAACTCTATGAAATAATATTTCGTCAGAGAGATGAGAGGCCTAAGAATAACGAGACAAAACCAAAGTCTAAAGAACCCACAGCAGTGATTTTGGAGGGAAAATCTGTAATGATGCCACTAGAATCAGCCCAAACTCAGGCAAGGAACATCATGACACCTAGTCAAAGCAGCATGCTTCCACAGAGGACATCACCCCAAACTCCTATGTTCCAATCCATTGATCCCTGCAATAGGTATTCCTACATTAGCCATAGATATTTGGGTAATTCTCCTAGAGTGGGACTTCACCACTGTACGCCAGGTCTAAATAACAATCAAAATCAAATGTACAATGGCCCATACCCGACACTAAGGGCCCAGAGTAGATTTGACCCTAATACAATGGAATATGACCACCAAGAAAGACCACGCTATATGGATAGATTAATTAAAAATGGAAACCAGCATAGGTGACAATTTCTACCAAAGAAAGACAAAATATGAATTATGTCCCTCGCCAATCTAACCCATCGCCACCACCAGTCGACCATGGTCAAAGGATGGTCACTCCGCATTCTCCACCTCCTGTGCCACATGAATGCAGAGGTAACACAAATAGATATCAATCTACTGAAAGGTACCAGAACAGGTCTAATCAGGGTGAGTTTAACCATTACCAGCCCAGGGCACAAAGGGAGTAATTCAAAATGGTGTCTGAACAGATAGGAAAATGATGTGTAGTCCAAAAGCAACAGCCATGTAAAGGTGCCTAAGGCCATAGGAGAGATCTTGTGAGTTCTGACAACAAGTGACTAGCTAATCACCACCGATGAAAGCACAGATGCCTATAAATCCCCTTTGAATATTGGTAATGAATTGCTTGCTAATTAAAAAATAAGAAAACCAATTAATGAAAGTGAGACAGGGAATTTCAACACACACAAAACAGGAGTGTGGTTCAATTTAGAGTTTAACCAGACTATTCAGGTGTGTGAAAACGAAGAACAGAAGGGGAAAATGAACAAGAAGATGAGGAGTTAGGATCAACAGATAGATTATCCTTTTTTGATAGTCAGAATACTTTTGATACCCATACAGATGAAAGATTAGCCCTAAAGGAGGGTGCAGGTGAAACACCTGAGGAGTATTTTGAACCACAGATATTCCAAGAGACAGAAATGACAGGCTCGATGCAAAGCGATACTGGTGTGTGCAGTTAGCTGAAGATATTCACAGTTTCAATAGTGGGGGTGAGTTTGGGATGTTCCTGAGCAAGGCACCCCCAAATGCAGCTGAAAGGGGACAATAGTCTATGTGGATGATGTGCTATACAAAAATGAAGATCTGAAAAGACACTTCAATGAGATTAGACATGTGCTCAGTCAGCTACAGAAGGCTGGGGCAAAAGTGTCATTAAGTGACCAAGCATGGGTTAAACTCATAAACTAAAAGATCCCACTAATTTGAAACGCTTAAAGAGCGTGTTAGGAATGACAAGTTACAACAGAACATGTATTGAAAATGATGCACAGATTTCACAACCTTTATCAAGATTACTGAAGCAGGGCGTACTCTGGGAATTCGAAAATGAACAAAATGAGGCAGTAGCCAGGCTAAAAATCAGGATTTCTTTGTAGTAATAGGATCTACAGATCAGTGCATGTCAGCAGTATTATATCAAAAATATGATGTGAATAACAAAACCATTGCATATGCTAGCAAAGCATTGTCACTGGTAGAGACCACATTTAGTGAATGTGAAAAATCGCCTCTGAGCACTGTCTGGGCTTTACAACTTTTCTGCCCTATAATTCAAGGGGAGTGGGTGATTGTTGAAACACATGACTGGCCTCTGCCTTTTTTTGCAAAGTAAGAGAATCAGATCAGTGAATTTGGCCACTTCAGGGATTTCTCGTAGAAGTGAAGTATGACAAAATTAAAAAAAAGCTCAAGGACTAGCAGATTTACATGTTTGTGCAGTTGTCTGTGCGTTTGATGACACAGAGCTAGAGACACATTTGAATGTATTTGAGCAATCCCCGCACAAGGCATTCAACGAAGAAACATGAAAGGATTTACCAACTGTGTATATAGATAGAGATGCATACCATGTAGGAAATGACATGGAAAAAGAGCATGTAGCAGGGACAGGAAACACATGGTTTAAATGTGACAACATTCCAAGAGTAAGCATGAGAATAGGCCCAAAAAGTAGTCAAGTGACATAATTGGCCGCTATATATAAGTCAATATCTACAGCAGTAGAAAATTAACTCAAAGAAATTGTTAGGGAACATTTTCCAGAATTGCTAATTTCCCTTACCTACTGAGTCCCTCAGCAGCTTTGCTGGATTTCTAGGATTTACTTTTTTCACCTGGTAAGAGTGTGAGCCTTTTTTCCCACTCTTACATGTGTTTTGCTGTGTGTGTTTAATTTTTTTTGTGTTCATAGACTGTGGAACCTCACCTACTCCACAGGCATCATCTTTTAACTATGTGTTACACAGCACCTTCAGTGCAGTGACACAGGGTTGTCTTTTTGGCTTCCAACCCTGACTCCATTTTCTGGTACTGACTACTGTCTCCCAGAACATGTAAAGTTGCCATTGACTTTATTAGTCTCTTTTAAAACTCACAGACCCAGTACAAACTATCTTAAATAGAGTGCTGGAAAGGGTTAATACTTATCCCTTTTTGTCTGTTTCTCTTGGAGCATTGGTTCGCTCCCTTTTCATTAAGACTTGGCTGGTGGCAGTTTTAACTACCCTATTTTTGCTACCGTGATTATCTTAAACAGCCCTGGTATTGTTTTAGGCTATCTTGGTAGCCTCGAACTTAAACCCGCTAGACCATATACGTTTTTATATGGTTCTGGCTGTGTTTATTTGCCATTTCATTTTGTAAAAGTCTTTCTCGTGGTTTTCTCTGCGCGCCAAACCAGGTTTGATTCCTTGTTAACCCGCCTTTCGCGGGCTTCTACACTGAAGCCCTCCTTAGGTGCCTGTATGTCTGGGGGGGACAGGATGTGAGGGAGGGGTTTAGGACTCCCTGCACAGGGTCTCCATGGAGACCCATGTCACACTCTAATCTGATTGGCTGTGGTTACTGTCTCGGCGGGACAGCCACCCTGCTGTGTGATTGACAGCCAGGCTGTGTGAATGGGGGAAAACTGCATAAAAAGCAGGTCTCTGGGTCTGGAAAGGCAGAGTCTCCACTGGAACGAAAGAAGAGCTGACAGAAGAGGACCCCTACAATGACTGAACTGCCCGGTGAAGCCCTGCTGCAGGTCCGAATATTCATACTCCAATGACAGGGAAGATCTTCAAGGAATCTTCTCCCCTTGAGCTGATGGGAAAAACCAGTTTGCCAAACTGCTCATCAGGTCTCCCTTCTCTGGTCAAATTTGCTGTACAGAGCTACAGTGAACCAGATAGCCAGGAGGAACGGACCCTGCTTGTGTTTTAAGAAACACACCTTTTATTCATTGATTTGCTGTGCTGCTGGTTTCTTCCCTGGGCAGTGCAGGACGCGCCAGTCTTCCTACTTCGTGTCAGTCCGACAGTTGCTTCAGGAGCCGTGAGCCTGCAGGACCTGCCAGGAACATCCGCCTCAGCTACAGGCTTCTTCTACATTTAAGGTACTGTTCAAATATGGTTGTCCGTTTCGTTCAGATGCGGTGAAAGTGTGTGAAACCTTTTGCCAATCCGAGGGCTTGTCCTTCTCCACTCTTTAAAGTAACTTTTCTTCTGACCAACTTCGTTCTGAACTCTTAGCAAAGACTTAACCGCAAACTACCCTGAACCGTGTGATCTGGAGCAAAGACTTTGGGCCAGGTCCCTTGAATCTGATTTCCTTGCTGTAATTCCTTTTTCTAGATTGCCCTACTTACTTACTTGTTGGTGTTGTTCAATTCTTGCCTAACTTTGTCTTTCCATCGCTTTGAAATTACTGTAGTGCCATTTTGCTCACACTTAACTTTGAGCCTAACTTGTCCAGAATCTATGGGGTGTGTTCTAGTGTATTAAGAGTGTGATTTTCCAACTGCTTTACTTTAGTGAAATGTTTTACAACTGATCATGGTCATTGCTGTCCTTTGTGTAACTATTGATACTGCTCACTTACTCTTGAGATAGGTCTGGCTGCTCAGCCATTGCTACCACTTTACTGTGTAGTACAGGCTTGTAACAAAGGTGAATTTGTACTGTCACTTGTAGTCTTAATTGTGTGTGGTGTTCCCAAAGGGTACTGCATGTAATTCTGCCTAACAGAAACAGTTTTAGTAGCTGATTCTGATTATGCATGAAATAGTTTTGTGAGGTATTTACCTGGATGGAAAGTGAAAGGCATGCTCACCTATAACAAGAAGTCACTTAAACATGGCAATATTATTCAGGCTTGTGTCAGAAAATGACCTGATTATCCATTGGAGGAAGATACATGGTCATTTCAAAACACAATGTGAGGATAAGGAGGGAAATGATAAGGCAGATCAATTAGCCAAAATTAGAGCTGTAATGGGAGAGTTATTTTCTACTGAACACCTGCTTGGTGAAATACAGATTGATGCAATAACACGGTCCAAAACTCCAAAAGAAGTTGAATAGCCTGTGGCACAATAGAGTTTTGATACTCCAAATCCGAACTTAATCAAAGCGCAAAAGCAAAGTCTTATTCTAGGACTGTTTTACAACCGTTTGCTAGATGCAGAACAAAATTCTCTGACTAAAGAGGACTACACAGGGAAAGAGGAATCGAGAATGCTGTTAAAACACTAAAAGAGAATTAGGTTACAGGATGGACTGATGATTAGAGAATCTGTGAAATAGGAGACCAGGTATACAAGATACATTTCGGAAAGGAGAAGCATAAAAACTCAAAATTCCTTGCAGCATGGCAAGAGCCACATATAATTGTAGATAAGGGTTCACCTGTGGTCTAGAGAATTGCTAAAAAGGAGAAAGAATTAAGAGTAGAACAGTTTGTCCATGTTAATTCAATTAAGCCCTTTCACCCGAACCATGAAGTGAAAAGACTAGAGCAAGTTGAAACTAGCAGGGAGTAAAAAAAATAAATAGAATTGCCATAAAGGTGGCTAGGTGTAAATAGTGTAAGGATATGAAAAGGACACTTAGAGAGGTAAAAAAATAAGAGTAAACATATCAAGTAGTGAACAAAAATGCAAGTGAGTAATCAAATAAGAGAAAGGAGTGTTGTGTTTGACACAGTTATGTGAAAAATATAATGTGATGTTAGTGTGCTTAATTTGTGTTTTCTTCAGTCAGTCATAAGAAGATCTCTTGGTTGTATGGCATGTTATTTGGTATAGTTTGCATCTGTGTGCATAACTGCATTTTGTTTGAGCCTAGTGAGAAAGGAAAAGTAAAGGGTTTGATGTGCTGGGTATTAATGTTGTTTTTTCTTTTTACTCTAGAAAAATAATTGTTTTTCCTTTCAGTGCCAGATCCTTGAGACCTTTGGGTCCCTGGAGGACACCACTGGATTATAGTCCCTGAACCGAAGAAGGGGGTGAAGATGATAACCTCAAAATATGTGAAGATGATGACCCCAAAAGAAGTCCCATGAAGTCCTGGAATGGTTTACTGTGTGATATTTTTTAAATTTTTTATCACAGACTATTTGTACCACAAACTATTTTTATTGTTATCATGAACTGATTTTTACATCTGACTGAAGCCAATGGCACAGTTGTATAGACTTATGTATTTTTTTAAATTAGAATGCCTTTTTTAAATGTTTTTCTTTAGAAATAAAAAAAACAATAAATAAAACACGTTACCAATTAAACAAATAAAGTTAAAAGATAAACATGATCAAGAGATAAAAGAGATACAAAAAATTAAACAAAAATCTGATATAATAAAAAAACACAAATCAGATCACAAATAAAAAATAAAAAAATAAACGAAGATAAAGGTGATCAAGAGATAAAAAAGAGACATTCTAAAAAATGGAAAAAAATATTTTATTTTTGTTCTTTCTTAAAGATTCTTTTTCTTTCTTTTGCTCATGACTCATAATTCTTTAGCTAAAGACTAGAGATATATACATAATGTTTTTTGTGTAGGACTTTTGCCATTTGCATGTTATTTATTTTCAACTGATTCAATTGGGAAAAGCACACGTGTTTTAGAATATATGTGTTCGTTTTTCCTGCAGTGATTTCGGTTTATATCCCAGCAGAACAAAAAGGAAGGAGTGTAGGAGTATGGGCTCTGAATTTCAACACTTAGAATCAGCAGTTTAGCATTCACATTTTTGGGAGGGTTTGAACTTCAACTGGGGCCTAGAGTGTGAAACTCATTACTGTACTTAAGTGTGTGAGTCTCAGGTAGAAATAAATAGATGCCACTGCACAGAGCACATGCTTGAAATTGCATTTTGATCCATGATGCTATTTCAATGAACTGAGCTCCACTTATTATAATACTAACATAATCTAACATACTAATTAACCCAACCCCAGTTAGCATGTAACTGAATCCCATTACAACATTTAGTGCAAATTAGTCCCCGATGAAATAAGCTGGATGCAGACTGATGACAATACATGATGTTCTGAAAATGGGAAGAAAAATGTAGTGGCCCCTTCTTCCAGTTCTGAGACTTTTATGGCACCCCCTTCTTATTCGATAATCGAATATTTAGGTCCCCACAGATGATAATCTGAGGAACTCCTAATTCGATTGAGGCTTCATCCACCATATCAATTATTATTTTAATGAAGTCGTCTAGATGGAACTTGTTGACACTTTGGTATACATTTATTAACATAAGTTTAGACTTAGTGTGTTAATTTCCCTGATAATCACTTAGTTCATAGCCTAGGGATAGAAGGTTGTTGCTGTATTCCAATAGCGCATCTTTAATTAATTGGGAATCCAGATGGAAAATAACCCAATCTGTGTGCTTCTCAGTTACAAACTCCACCACCCTGATTTCATTTGTTGATATATATGTCAGAGCCAGAGTGTGTTGCAGTAGCTTCATTATATTTCTCCAGTTAAAAATAGAAGCATCTATTATTCTTTCCAAGCACACTCTCTGATCTTTGTTTTTAGGGAGTTTCGGTCTTGCTTGTTCCTTATTTCTTGCTTCTTGTCTTTGAGATCTAATCATAGACTTTCCATCTGTACCTTGGGACATTTTTTCTCCCAGGGCTATCCTTTTTTCTTCCAGAGTTTTAAAATTCTGATCTGCTTTTATCACTTTATTCTGTTTTACCCGTTTCGCCTCTTTATTGCTTATTTTAACTTCAGTGTTTGGGATCATTTGGGTTTCTTGTTTTTAAATCTCTACCCAGTCAGATCTGCTTAGGTTATTCCAATGCTCGTCCTCCTCTTCTCTGTCCATAATCTCAATTAGATTGCTTAGGCATGTCTCTGAGGAGGCATCGCTCTCCCCCGTTTCCGTAGATGGTCTTGAACCAGGGACTGTAGATCGTGGACTTTTTTTGTTGGTTGACCTTCCTTGGGCATCGCCAATTCTCTTCTAGGTTGTTTAAATGTTTGACTTGGCTCATCTTGTATTGGGATTTAAAAATGTGCCCAAAGGCTCTCAAGCTATTTGATATTCTCTTTTGTCCTGTTTTTATGTTTTGAATTTTTCTTTCCTGATTTTGTAGACTTTTTTTTTCCTTTGGGGGATTTCCCACAAACCATTCTTGAGTTTTACTTGATTGGAATATCGAAAAGGTGTGTGCTTGGGGCACCAATCTTATAATTTCTGTCTTCTCCTCTATAACCAGACACCAAAAAACCTCCGAGTGTCTCTTACTCGACTCTGCCCCTGGTTCTCCTTCCATTGACTGTCATCTACTTACAATCTTCTTTTTTAATCTCTTTATTTACATTTGTTTTAAAAGGTCACACCAAGCAAATAAATAATACACAAGTAACATATGCAATTCAGCCGAATAAAACCATCCTTATAAGTAAATAACAATCAGAATAAAAAGCAATAGCACATTTGAAGCAAAACATTAATCCAAATCACTAACATCTAACAATGGCTTTCCAAATAACAGAGAAAAAAAAACACATGGGACGTGACCAGACACAGATACACAATACAAAGAACCAGAGGGCATCAAGCAAAGTCTCATGCTCTGTCTAATCTTCAGTCATACAATTCATTAAACGGTCCCCACAGTTCCACATAGACATCCTCTCTATGCTGCTTTTTAAACTTTATCTTCTCAAAATGTGAGAGAACTTGTGCATTAACTAGCCATTCTGCCACACATGGTTTTTTCCTGGTTTTCCAGACTTATAATATTTGTCTGGTTGTGACCAAGAGGACTTTATTAATCCAACCTAACGCTGCACAACCAATAAACCTACAATGTTGTGGGGATTTCAAAAGCACTGCAGATGGATCTACAGTGCTTTTGAAATCCCCACTTACAATCTTCTAAAATTACTTCCATCAATACGGTTTTATCAGTCGATCCTTGCCTTGCCAGGGTTCAGAGACGGGTCTGCCACTGACTTCAGGCTTCCACTTCTGTGTTGAGCCTTGTTTCAACATTCTTTGCAAAGTCCTCCAGGCTTAACATTTTTGTATGCACCATCACAATCAAGGTGGTCTGGTCTTTTAGGGATGTGATATGATATGATATGACATTTACAACATGCCTATCCACAAGTGTTTCGAGGTGCGACGGGGCAAGGAAGGGGGAAACAGTGGGAAGACAGACAACGATCTAACTAGGCCAGGTTTCAGTCGGATCGCGCAAGTGCATGGGCAGGGGGAAAGGGAAAAGTGCGAGGGGGAACGGAGGGGAGAAAGTGCTGTACATGGGACCGTAGAATAATAAGATAAATAAATGGCTAGATGGTGGCAAGTGCAGGTAAGAGC
This sequence comes from Ambystoma mexicanum, assembly GCF_040938575.1. Taxonomy (NCBI): domain Eukaryota; kingdom Metazoa; phylum Chordata; class Amphibia; order Caudata; family Ambystomatidae; genus Ambystoma; species Ambystoma mexicanum. The sequence continues at coordinate 1,374,685,370 of NC_090931.1, forward strand.
AAGCATAAGTGCTGGTAAGGGGCTGTAGGGCTACAGAATAACAGTCCCCAGGTGCAGGGGTTGCCAGGGAGGCAGTGCAGGTGTGCAATTGTTGGGGTCTGGGCCCGAGATCAGAAAGGGTGGCCAGGTAGCCAGTGCAGTTTCAGCCAGGAAGTCAACAGGGGAGAGGGGGAGAGAAGGCAGAAGTAAAGAGGAGGGTTTTGAGGTGCTTCCGGAACCGGAGATGGTTCTCCTCAGGTTTCAGGGAGGCGGGAAGGCTGAGAGATCTCCCACCAACGTATTTATTGGAGAAGCGACTGACCCTGAGTGAGTTGGAGGAGGATGAGCGAAGAGCTCGAGAAGGATGATATTTGGCAAGAGAGAGTTGAAGGTATTGCGGCCCCAGAAGGCCTTGTGGACAATGCAGAGGGTTTGGAACTTAATCCTCACAGCCACTGGGAGCCAGTGCAGAGATTTCAGTCCTGGAGATATACGATCCCTGGGCTTGAGGCCAAGGACAAGTCTTGCAGTCCTATTCTGGATTAGTTGAAGAGGGCGGAGAGTAGAGGCAGGCAGACTTAGATAGAGGCTGTTACAATAGTCCAGCTTAGAGGGAACCAGAGCTCTGGAGACAGTGAGCTTCTGGGGGAAGGAGAGGAAAGGAAGGATACCTCTGAGGAGGTGTAGCTGGTAGTGTGACTTCTTAGAGACGTCAGAGATGTGAGGACAGAAGGAGAGTGTGGAGTCGAAGATGACCCCAAGGTTTTTGGCCTTGCAGGTGGGAGCAGGAAGAGGGCCAACAGAGGCCTGCCAGAGAGCTGCAGGGAAGGAGGGAGTGGGTGTGCCAATAAGTACGATCTCGGTCTTACTGGCATTAAGGCAGAGGTCATTGGCGGCACACCACTCCTGGATAGCACACAGACAGTCGGAGAGGAGGGAAGGCGAGGAGGAGGCCGAGGGTAGCCTGAAAATGAGCTGGGTATCATCTGCATAGCACTGAAAATTAGGGCAGAGAGCGGCGATGCAGTGGGCAAGGAGTGCCAGGTATTGGTTGAACAGCCAGGGAGAGAGGTTAGATCCCTGGGGGATACCACAGGTAGAGAGAAAGATATCAGAGAGGAATGTGTTGATTGATTCATATAATTTACAGAAGGGAGTCAATGAGATAGAGAGTGTGGCTATCACCGTATTCTGGATATGGCTCAGATCTTCTCTTAATGGAACACCATCCCGCTTCCGACATCCCCTTTCTTCCCTGTATGAATTTTGGGAACTTCTCACAGAAGACAAAGAGCTGCTACTTGCTCAGGAATTTTCAAAGATTGAGTCGTGGCCCTCCCATCAGGACATAATTTCATTACTTCCCTCATTTAATCTCAATCCCACATTCATACTTCTCCGATCATCCTCATTCTCTAGTGGGAGAAGAGCTGTATGGCCATTTTCTTCATCACATGTCCCCGGCCTTTGGGTGTTTCTAGTTATTGGCCGCCCCAGTGCTTCTGACCTGGTAGCCCGCCTTATAGAGATGTTCGAGCTTTCTAGCATAGGTTGTTAATAATTTAGAGCTGCCAGATGGTCTTTAATAGTAGAGAGTAATTTTTCTGTAAGGTCGGTAAGGTCTTTTGCTAGTTGTGCAGCTAAGTATGACTTCCTCACTTCATGTTTTCCGGAAGGAATCAACTGATTTTTTTATAGTCATTGCCCCCACCCTTTATCCACTTCCCTAGCCAATTATGTGCCAACTTCAGCATGAACATCTGCAGTTACCATATTTAAGTGGACGCCACTTTCACCATCTTCGACGGAGCTTTGCTTCCCTTGCATCTCCTCTGCGAGCGGCAGCTTCTGCAGTGTTTGGGCCAAGGTGAGGGCATTTACTCCCTCAAAAACCTTGACCTGAGGCAGTGTTTTTACTATTTCCCCAGTAATTCCAATGTAAGCCGACCCCCCCTGGGCTGGGGCTTTCTCTCCAGACTGCCTCCGATGTAACCACATGTATCGCTACTCGATCCAGAGTATATCACCCGCTCCTCCTCCTCTGTCAGCACGGCCTCACACAATTCCCTCTCACCATGGCAACCCGCCCTCTTGTTGCCACTACTGCTCATCAAATTAGGGCACGCCTGATTCACTGTTGGTATCGGGGGAGGAAGGGAGGCATTGCAGGGAGTGTCAATATGGGTGTTGGAAGTAGCGTATCTTCTTACTTGTTGTCATGTTCTTGCATCTGCAGGGCTTTTTGTAGTTGCGACCATGTTCCCGTGCTGGGTTTCAGACGCAGAGCTTTTAGTTGAAGGGTATCCCCCTCACTGTGCGAACACCAGCAACACCACGTGCCTCCACTTCGCTCTGCTTTCCAGAGCAGGCTGGGTTTTAGCCCTTTACACTTTGAATTTCCTGCACAATCTGGGCAGTTCTTGTTTAATTTAATGGCACAGTTGCTCCACGGTAGCTCCAATGAATGCAGGTAAGAAATGCCAGTACCAGCAAACACCACTTGCCTCCACTTTGCCAGCAAAACATTAGTGTGAAGTAGTGAGAATATCATAGCAGATAACTCAGGGGCAATGGGCTCACCTTGGTAACAAGACAAACCCTTGCAACATGAGGATTAACAAATGGGAGAGTTGATTCTGATAAAAATGGTTTATTCAAAGGGGAGATTGTATTCTGCTACAGAGTCTCCCCTTCAAAGGTGAGGCAATGTTCTGCCATGGAACCTCCCATTCTGAGAGGAGAGTTTATTCTTCTACAACACTTCACCTTCAAATGGATGAATGTATTCTGATCCAGAGTCTACACTTTGAAGGGGGGAGTTTATTCTGATACAGAATCTACCCCATCAAGGGGAGAGTACATTCTGCTACAGAGTCTCCCCCACACAATTAGTACAAATGGAAAACTAAATACCACTACACCACTTCTGAAGTAGGGAGAATATCAAAGCAGATATCGGGAGGATAGCTCAGCGGCAATGTGCTCACCTTGGAAGCAAGACGCCGCAGATCAACATGGGTTTGATCCCCTGGTTCGCACTTAGAAACCTGTGGGTATTACGCGTGTTATAAATAACCAATCATATCATATCATAGCTAAGGGGCAATGTGCTCGCCTTGGTAACAAGACAAAGCCTTGCAACATGAGTTTTAACAAATGGGAGAGTTGATTCTGATACAAATTCTCCACTACAAAGGGAAGATTGTATTCTGCTGCAGAGTTTACCCTTCAAAGGGGAGACAATATTATTCTAAGCAGCTTCCCATTCGAAGGGGAGAGTGTATTCTTCAACAGCGCTTTGCCCTGAAGGGGGTGAGTGTATTCTGATAAAGAGGTTCTGCCTTCAAGGGGAAGAGTATATTCTGCTACAGAGTCTACCCCATCAAGGGGTCGAGATTATTCTGTTACAAATCCTCTTCATCAAAAGAAAGAGTTTATTCTGATACAATATCTTCTCTTCAACAGTTTACTTTTTAAGGGGGAGAGTTTATTCTGATACAGTATCCCCTTTCAAGGAGGAGAGTTTATTAAGCTATAGATTGTTAGACAGAATCATATGCAGTACCCTTTGGGAACACTACACACAATTAAGACTACAAATGTAAGTACAATTTCACCTTTGGTACAAGACTGTACTACACAGTAAGGTGGCAGCGGTGGCTGAGCAGCCAGACCTATCTCAAGAGTAAAGTGAGCAGTATCAGAAGTTACACAAAGGACAGCAATTGCTATGGTTCAAACAAACACTGACATAAGAATTCTGAGTAAAAGAATATACATTTATGTACACCATCAGTTATAAAACAGTTCACTATCATAAAGCAGCAGAAAATCACAGTCTTAATATACTACAACAACACCAAATCAATTGTGGACAAGTTAAGCTCAAAATGAAGTGTACGCAAAATGGCACTCCAGCTATTTAAAAAGGGAGAAAAGACAAGGTTATTCAAAATCAATAGCACCAACAAGTTATAGGCAGGGCAAATAAGAAAAGGCTTCTACAACTAGAATTCAAATCAATAGGTCTGGGCCAATGTTAATGGTTTAGAGTCTTTGCAGAGGATCACACAGTTCAAAGTAGTTTGCGGTTAAGTCTTTGCCAAGAGTTCAAAACGAAGTTGGATGGAGGAAAGGTAATTCAAAGGAGCAGAGAAGGACCAGCCTTCGGAGAAGCAAAAGGTTTCCTGCACTTTCACCACGGTCGGACGGAACGAACATCTGAATTTGCACAGTACCTTAAAAGAAGAAGAATACTGTAGCTGAGGCAGTAGTTCCTGGCAGTTCCTGCAGGCTCACGGTTACTGAAGCTTCAGTCTTGGTGACAAGAAAGAGGATGGCTGGAGGGTCCTGCACTACCCAGGGAAGAAGCCAGCAGTGCAGCAAAATGACAAATAAAAGGTGTGCTCCTTAAAACCCAAACTGGTTCTCTTCCCACTGGCTATCCGATTTACTGCAGCGATGCACATCAAATTCGACCAGGATGAGGACAAGTGTCTGGTGTTTGGCGAGCTGGTTTTTCCCACCAAGCTCAAGGGGAGAATATTCCTTGCAGATCTCCTCTGTAGTTGAAGTTTCAGGCGATTCGGACCTGCAGCAGGGCTTCACAGGGTGTCCAGTATTTGCAGCAGTCGTCTTCCTTCAGCCTCTCGTTGGTTCTCTCATTCCAGTGGCGACTTTGCCTTCCAGTCCCAGAGACTGGCTTTTTATGCACCAAATCCCCCATTCACACAGCCTGGCTCTCAATCACACAGCAGGGTGGCTGTCCTGGCAGGCCAGCCACCTAGCCAATCAAGCAAGAGTGTGACTTGGGTCTCCAAGGAGACCCTGTGCAGGGGGCATCAACCCCCCCCCCCTAAATCCTGCCCACCCAGACACTCAGGCGCCTAAGTAGGGCTTCTGTGCAGAAGCCCACCAAAGGACGGCGAACAAAGGAACCAAACTTGGTTTGGCGCACAGAGTAAAACACTAGAAAGACGTTTACAAAAAGATATGGCAAAACAACTTGACCGGAAGCAAGTGAAATTAAAGGTGGATTACCGGGTTTGAGTTTGAGGCTACCACCAAAGCCTCTAATGGTAGCAAGGCTATTTTCATAGCTCGCAGTAGAATAAAAATGGTAGATACCACTGCCACCAGCCAAAGCTTAGAGAAAGGGAAACATACTAATGTTCCATGAGAATCAGACAAAAGGGGATAACTAATAATCCCTCCAGTACTCTATTGGAATATAAGGTGTACTGGGTCTGTACATTTAAAAAGACTAGTAAAGTCAATGGCAACTTTACATGTTCTGGGAGACAGTAGTCAGTCCCAGAAAATGGAGTTTAAAGTGGGAAGTCAGAAAAGACAACCCTGTGTCACTGCACTAAAGGTGCTGGGTGACACACAGTAAAAAGATGATGCCTATGCAGTGGGTGAGACTCCATAGCCCATGAGCAAAAACTGTGCAACACACAGAAAACACATGTAAGAGTGGGAAAAAAGGCTCACACTCTTACCAAGTAAACAGATTAAACCCTAGAAATCCAGCAAAGCTGCTGTGATACTCAACAGGTAAGGGAAATTAGCCATTCTGGAGAATTCACCCTAACATAGATACTCTCCCCTACATGGGGGAATATTTTATTCTGATACATGTCTCCTCTTCACGGGGAGCACGTATTCTGATATAGAGTCTCCCCATCAAGGGAGAGGTTTTATCTTGCTACAGAGTTTACCTTTCAAGGGGAAGAGTGTATTCTGATACAGCGTCATCCCCCTTCAATGGGGAGAGTTTATTCAGCTATAGAGTCTCGCCTACAAGGGGGAGCGTTTAATGATACAGATTCTCCCCATCAAGGCAGAGAGTTTATTCTGTGACAGAGTCTCCCATTCAAGTGGGAGAGTTTATTCAGATAGAGAGTCTCCCAATCAAGGGAGAGAGGTTATTCTGATACAGATTTTCGCCTTTCAAGGGGGGAAGTGCCTTCTGCTACACAGTCTACCCTTAAAGCACCAGAGTTTGTTCTGTGACAGATACTCCCTTCAAGGGGGAGAGCTTATTATGTTACTGAGTCTCCTCATCAATAGTGGAGGGTTGTATTCTTTTACATATTCTCCAATTCATTAGGCACAGTTCATTCCGATAGATTGTCTCCCCTATCAAGTCAGAGGTTTTGTTCTGCTGTGAAGTTTACCTTTCAAGGGGGGGTGTTTTTTCTGATACAGAGGTTCCCCCTTCAAGGAGGAGAGTTTATTCAGCGATAGAGTCTCCCTTACATGGGAGAGTTTATTCTTCTACAGAGACTTCTATTCAAGGGGGAGAATTTTTCTGCTACAGTTTCTCCCCCATCAAGGGGGATAGTTTATGCTGCTACAGAGTCTACTCTTCAAGGAGGAAACTGTATTCTGATACAGAGCATTCTCTCAAGGGTGAGAGTGTATTCTGCAATAGAGGCACTCCCATCAAGGGGGAACATTTATTTGTTTACAGATTCTCCTCTTCAAGAAGCAGAGTTTATTTTGATACTGTTCATCCTCGTCAAGGGGTGGAGCTTCTTCTTATACAGTTTCTCCCCCATCAAGGGAGAGGTTATATTCCGCTATGGAGTTAACCTTTCAAATGTGAGAGTTTATTCTGAAACAGGATATCCCATTCAAGGGGAGGGTTTATTCAGATAAAGAGTCTCCCACATCAAGGGGGTGAGTGTATTCTGCTAGAGATTCTCCCCCATTGAGTGGGGGTGTGTATTCTGATACAGTGTCGCCTCTTCAAGGGGGAAAGCTTATTCTTATAGAGTATCTCCCCTATCGAGGGAGAGGTTTTATTCAACTACAGAGTTTACCTTGTATCCACTGATTTTAGCGATAACATTTATTCTACCGAAAAACACTGATTGTTAATAAAATAAGGGGTACGTGGATAAAACAGGTGGGGGGGTTGGAGAGGTTAAAACATGGGGAAACAAGGGGCAAGGGGAGAACCAGCCAAATAAAAACAAAAAATGTATTGGGCCTCATGACAACAGTGGCGGCCATGGTATGAACAGTGCCAGTAAGGCACCAGCACTATTCATACCGGGCTGCCACATTATGAGTTATGCTCGCGGGTGCCGCCCTGCACACCTGGTCAGACCAGGCGTGCAGAGCGGCACCCACAAGCAGAACAGGATGGTAGCAACGGTACCGCTGCTACCATCCTTCCCATTCCCTTTGAGCCCTATGGGGCCTCAAATGGGAATGGGGGCATAACGGCTCTGGGTCCCTTTTGCGGGACACCGAGCAGGACCCGAGTTTGGGGGTAGCCCAAACACTTTGTTAAAGGGATGTTATGGTTCCAAGTAAAACCGAAAAACCCTTGAAATTCGCCAGTTATGGTAAGCTAAGCAACGATAACTCGCGCCACCAACGTGCACTGTTAAGCCTAACACCCAGGACATCAAAGATGACATCACAAATGTCATTGATGACATCACTGATGACGTCACATGTGCATTTACCTTTCATGAAAAGTATGTACAAGGGATTCTTAGTGTAATGTTAATTAAAAAAGTGTCAAAGATTATTGGAATAAATATGAAGTGCTAATCAGTGCATTAAGCTATTCATTGATATAAATAGAATTCTATTATTAACTTCAATCCAGTATACTAAGGTACTCATGTAGAAACATAGGCATTGTGTGCAGCATACATGATGGAGGTGCAATATTCATTAGCTTGCCATGTTGAATAGTGAAATGATAACTGTTTTCATATTAGAGTTTTGCGTACAGTGAAACTTGTGATAAGTAGGTAATGAAACCCACTTACTACATAATTGCATTATTATAGACAAATCAAAAAGAGACAACACCACATACAAATATGAATATATACAAGGGAATTGAAGTAAGAAAAAACACAGCAATAGTAGCACAAAGTGTTCATAACCTAACTGATTACCTTTATGCAGAGAAATGATTGCTCTGTTCAAAACTGTTACTTACCCTATCTATATATATCACATGATGTGTCTGGACCCTAAGGAAAATAGGGTGAGTACAACATATAAAAATATGAGCATATACAGGGAAAGTACAGTAATAAAGAAAACATCAAAAGTATCAGAAAGTGCTGATAAATCTACTGATAATTTTAATGCACAAAAAGGATTGCTGTCTTTCAAGGTTGTGTCTTCCCCTATGTATATGTTTCATATGATATGACTGGACCCTAAGGGAATTATTGTAAGAACATACTTGAAGGATAAGTCTACGAATATAGTACATTTACAATTTTTAGTTCCTGACTGTTACTGAAGAAAATCATGTGGCCTAGATATGTCAGGAAAGGGAAAAAGGGGGAGTCAGACATGTAAGGCCATCAGTGATGTCATCAATGACATTTGTGATGTAATCTTTGATGTCCTGGGTGTTAGTCTTAGCAGTGCACGGTGGTGGCACGAGTTATGGTTGCTTAGCTTACCATAACTGGCGAATTTCAAGGGTTTTTCAGTGTTACTTGGAACCATAAAGTCCCTTTAACAACATTTTTTCACTGAATTTCATAGGTTTTTAGTAGCGCAACTTAACTATAACATCCCTTTAACAAAGTTTTTTTACTGAATTTCAGAGGTTTTTAGTAGCACAACTTAACCATAATGTCCCTTTAACAAAGTTTTTTTACTGGATTTCATAGGTTTTTAGTAGCGCAACTTAACCATAACGTCCCTTTAACAACGTTTTTTCATTGAATTTCATAGGTTTTTAATAGCGCAACTTAACCTTAATGTCCCTTTAACAAAGTTTTTTTACTGAATTTCATAGGTTTTTAGTAGCGCAACTTAACCATAATGTCCCTTTAACAACGTTTTTTCACTGAATTTCATAGTTTTTTAGTAGCGCAACTTAACTATAACGTCCATTTAACAACGTTTTTTTTACTGAATTTCATAGGTTTTTAGTAGCGCAACTTAACCATAACGTCCCTTTAGCAATGTTTTTTCATTGAATTTCATAGGTTTTTAATAGCGCAACTTAACCATAACGTCCCTATAACAAAGTTTTTTTACTGAATTTCATAGGTTTTTAGTAGCGCAACTTAACCATAACGTCCCTTTAACAATGTTTTTTCATTGAATTTCATAGGTTTTTAATAGCGCAACTTAACCATAACGTCCCTATAACAAAGTTTTTTTACTGAATTTCATAGTTTTTTATTAGTGCAACATAACCATAACGTCCTTTTCAATGGAGGAAGACCACTAGCATCCTAGGTTCTCAAAGTGGGAACCCGGGGTGCTAAAAAAAAGATTTTTCTTCCCAAACCGGGACGCCACAGGCAGGCGTCCCGGTGTAGGAAGGAAAATCTTTTACCAAGATGGACATCAGGGAAAGGGAAGGCGGGGTGTATAAAGAGAACACAACAGGGCATCGGCGGGGGGTCGGGAAGACCAGGAGAGAGAGATGGGGCATGAGTGGGGGGTAACACGAGGGAGACACGGGGCATGAGAGGGGGGTGGGGGGAAGAAGGAAGACACGGGGCATGAGCGGGGGGGAGAAGGGAGACACGGGGCATGAACGGGGGATGGGGGGTACAGGAGGGAGACACGGGGCATGAGCGAGTGGTGGGGGGCTACAGGAGAGAGACACGGGGCATGAGCGGGGGTGGGGGAGGAAGAAGGGAGACACAAGGCATGAGCGGGGCTGGGGGGGAACAAGGGAGACACGGGGCATGAGCGAGGGGTGGGGGGAAAGAAGGGAGACACGGGGGATGAGCGGGGGTGGCGGGAAGAAGGGAGACACGGGGTATGAGCGGGGGGTTGGGGGGAAGAAGGGAGACACGGGGCATGAGCGGGTGGTGAGGGGAAGAAGGGAGACACGGGGCATGAGCGGGGGGTGGGGGGAAAGAAGGAAGACACGGGGCGTGAGCGGGGGGTGGGGGGAAAGAAGGGAGACACAGGGCATGAGCGGCGGTGGGGGGTAAAGAAAGGAGACACGGGGCATGAGCAGGGGGTGGAAAGTAGGAAGACACGGGGCATGAGCAGGGGGTGGGGGGAAGAAGGGAGACACGGGGTATCAGCGGGGGTGGGGGGGAGAAGGGAGACACGGGGCATGAGCAGGGGGTGGGGGGGAACAAGGGAGACACGGGGCATGAGCGGGGGTGGAAAGAAGGGAGACACAGGGCATGAGCAGGGGGTGGGGGGAAAGAAGGGAGACACGGGGCATGAGCGGGGGGTGGAAAGAAGGGAGACACGGGGCATGAGTGGGAAAGAAGGGAGACACGGGGCATGAACGGGGGTGGGGATGAACAGGAGAGACACGGGGCATGAGCGGGGGTAGGGTAAGGTGGGGCCCCCACCCCGACTCATGCCCCGTGTCTGCCCTGTTCAAACAGGGCAGACACGGGGCATGAGCGGGGGGTGGGGGGAAAAGGAAGACACGGGGCATGAGCAGGGGGTGGGGGGAAAGAAGGGAGACATAGGGCATGAGCAAGGGGTGGGGGAGAGAAGGGAGACACGGGGCATGAGCGGGGGGTGGGGTGGGAAGAAGGGAGACACGGGGCATGAGCAGGGAGTGGGATGGGAAGAAGGGAGACACGGGGCAGGAGCGGGGGGTTGGGGAACAGGGCAGACATGGGCGGGGGTGGGGGAGGTAGAAGGGAGACACAGGGCATGAGCAGGGGGTGGGGGGGAAGAAGGGAGACATGGGGCATGAGCAGGGGGTGGGGGGAGAAGGGAGACACGGGACATGAGCGGGGGTGGGGGGAGGAGAAGGAAGACACGGGGCATGAGCAGGGGGTGGGGGGGAAGAAGGGAGACACCGTGGATGAGCGGGGCATGAGTGGGAAAGAAGGGAGACACGGGGCATGAACGGGGGGTGGGGATGAAAAGGAGAGACACGGGGCATGAGCGGGGGTAGGGTAAGGTGGGGCCCCCACCCCCACTCATGCCCCGTGTCTGCCCTGTTCAAACAGGGCAGACACGGGGCATGAGTGGGGGGTGGGGGGGAAAAGGAAGACACAGGGCTTGAGCGGGGGGTGGGGGGTGGAAAGAAGGTAGACACTGGGCATGAGCGGGGGGTGGGGGGGAGAAGGGAGACACGGGGCATGAGCGGGGGGTAGGGGGGAAGAAGGGAGACACCGTGCATGAGCGGGGGGTGGGGGGGAAAGAAGGGAGACATGGGGCAGGAGCGGGGGGTGGGGGGAAGAAGGGAGACACGGGGCATGAGCGGGGGTGGGGGGAGAAGGAAGACACGGGGCATGAGCGGGGGGTGGGGGTGGAAAGAAGGGAGACACGGGGCATGAGCGGGGGGTGGGGGAGAAGGGAGACACGGGGCATGAGCAGGGGGTGGGGGAAAGAAGGAAGACACGGGGCATGAGCGGGGGGTGGGGGGAAGAAGGGAGACACGGGGCATGAGCGGGGGATGGGGGGTACAGGAGGGAGACACGGGGCAAGAGCGGGGGGTGGGGTGGTACAGGAGGGAGACACAGGGCATGAGCGGGGGGTGGGGGGAACAGAAAAGACACAGGGCATGAGCTGGGGGTGGGGGAGGAAGAAGGGAGACATGGGGCATGAGCGGGGAAGGGGGAGAAGAAGGGAGACACAGGGCATGAGCGGGGGGTGGGGGGAAGAAGTGAGACAGGGGGCATGAGCGGGGGGTGGGGGAAGAAGAAGGGAGACACGGGGCATGAGCGGGGGGAAAGAAGACAGACACAGGGCATGAGCGGGGGGTTGGGGGTACAGGAGGGAGACACGGGGCATGAGAGGGGGGTGGGGGGGAAGAAGGGAGACACGAGGCATGAGCGGGGGGTGGGGGGGAAAGATGGGAGACACAGGGCATGAGCGGGGGTGTGGGGGAAAGAAGGGAGACACGGGGCAAGAATGGGGGTGGGGGGAAGAAGGGGAACACGCGGCATGAGCGGGGGTTGGGGGTAGAAGGGAGACACGGGGCATGAGCAAGGGGTGGGGGGAAGAAGGGAGACACGGGGCATGTGCAGGGTGTGGGGGGAAAGAAGGGACACATGGGGCATGAGCAGGGGTGGGGAGAAGAAGGGAGACAGGGGGCATGAACGGGGTGGGGGGGGAGAAGGGAGACACGGGGCATGAGCGGGGGATGGGGCCCCACCGCTCAAGTGGGAGAGTTCATTCTGTTACAGAGTCTCCCCATCAAGGAGGAGGATTTTTTCTGTTACAGATTCTCCAATACAAAAGGCAGAGTGTATTCTGATAGAGTGTATCTACTTTAAGGGGGAGAGCTTTTTCCGATAAAGAGTCCCCCTCATCAAGCGAGAGGTTTTATTCTGCTATGGAGTTAATCTTTCAAGGGGGAGATTTTATTCTGATACAGAGTTTCCCCCTAAAAGGGGGAGAGTTTATTCTGATACAGACTCTCCCCCATAAAGGGAGAGAGTTTATTGTTCTACAGAGTCTCCCATACAAGGGTGTGAGTGTATTCTGCTGCAGAGTCTCCCTAATCAAGCGGGATAGTTTACTGTGCTACCTAGTCTATCAGCAAGTGGGAGAGTTTATTCTGCTATAGAGTCTCCCCCATCAAGGGGGTGGGGGGAGATTATTCTTTTACAGAGTTTATCTTGATACAGTCTATCCTCTTCACGGGGGAGAGCTTATTCTGGTACAGTATCTCAATCATAAAGGGAGAGGTGTTATTCTGCTATAAAGTTTACCTTTAAACGGAAAGAGTTTTTTTTCTGATACAGAGTCTCCCACTTCAAGAGGTATAGTTTATTCAGTTATAGTGTCTCCCCTACAAGAGGAGAAGTTAATCTGCTCCAGTGCCTCCCCTTCAAATGGGAGAGTTTATTCTGCAACAGAGTCTCCCATTCAAGGGGAAGGGTTTATTATGCTACAGAGTCTCCCATATCGAGTGGCACAGTTTATTCTGATACAGTGTCTCCTCTTCAAGGGGGAGAGCTTATTTTTATACAGAGTGTCCTCTATCGAGGGAGAGGTTTTATTCTGCCACAGATTTAACATGGTATCCACTGATTTCAGCTACACCTTTTTCATCTTGGCATTCTTTACCTAAATAATTTTACCTAAAACATACCTATTTATAAAAATATATATATTTTGGGGGGTGAGGGTTTGAAACAGGTGGGAAGGGACTTGGGGATGTTAAACAAATTGGGAAACAGGGGGCTAGGGGGTCATCACCCCAAATAAAAACAAAAATATTATTATTGTTGGGTAAATATCTTTTGGTAGAAAATGCCTCGAATTAAAGGTTTTAGCTAAAATCATATAGAACTGTATACCTTTCAAGGGGGTGCATTTATTCTGATACATAGTGTCCCTATCGATGGGGAGAGTTTATTCAGCTATAGAGTCTCCCCTACAAGGGGGCAATGTTAATTTGCTACAGGGCCCCCCCGTCAAAGAGGAGAGTTTATTCTGCATCTGAGTCTCCATTTCAAAGGGAGGTTTTTTTCTGATACAGAGTCTCCACAATCAAGGGGTGAGCTTATTCTGCTACAGAGTTTCCCCCATTGAGGGTGAGAGTTTATTCAGATACAGGTGTCGATTCATGGAATTAATGTGCGCCGATTTCGGCGCAAGCAGCCAAAAACGTGCGATTCGCAGTGAAAGATCGAAAATCGCAGTGCAAGTGCGTAAATCGCAGGGAAACCAGCGCACATCGATTCATGGAAGGCTGTGCGCGAGAAAAATATCGGATGTGCACTGAAAAAGTGCGCGGCGCACGCCGGCGCACAGGATATCTAACGGCGTGTGCCACGGCCACAGCGAAATCGCACATAGCGCGGCGCACACAACAAAAGTAGGCGTAACACGGGGCGTAACACTCGGAATGGGGAACAACTCATCAAAATGTGGGCGTCACGGGGGAAGTACAGGAGGCAAGTGCGCGGAACGCCCACACGCTCTCCTACAACACGTATTCATGGAATCCAATAGGGCAAACCAGCGCACGGTCAAACCAGCGCACAGGCCCAAACACGTCCGCCACAAGAAAGCAGGCGGTAGTGTCCCTGCCCCTGAAATAAATGTGCGCCAAAATGTGCGCCAACAAAAAGCACCTATATACAGCTATGATGAATGTCACATAATGTGGCCCTCTAAGACAAATGACGTGCAAAGGGGTACATGACAAACACGGACACCCGCTGTGTGAAAAATTGCATGTTTGTGTATTCTGTGCTGCGTGGAAAGTCCCACACGTGAATTGCCTGGGGAAGTGTATTCTGGGGTGCACGGAAAGTCCCACACGCGATTGGCCTGGGTACGTGTATTCCGGGGTGCGTGGAAGTTCCACATGTGATTGGCCTTGGGTACGTGTATTTCGGGGTGTGCAGGAAGTCCCACACACGATTGGCCTGGGTACGTGTATTCCGTGGTGCACGGGAAGTCCCACATGCGATTGGCTGGGTACGTGTATTCCGGGGTTAGCGGGAAGTTCCACACGCGAATTGCCTGGGTACGTGTATTCCGGGGTGCGTGGGAAGTTCCACATGCGAATTGCCTGGGTCCGTGTATTCCGGGGTGCGCGGGAAGTCCCACACGCGATTGGCCTGGGTACGTGTATTCCGGGGTACGCGGGAAGTTCCACACAGGAATTGCCTGGGTCCGTGTATTCCGGGGTGCGCGGGAAGTCCCACACGCGATTGGCCTGGGTACGTGTATTCCGGGGTGCGTGGGAAGTTCCACATGCGAATTGCCTGGGTCCGTGTATTCCGGGGTGCGCGGGAAGTCCCACACGCGATTGGCCTGGGTACGTGTATTCCGGGGTACGCGGGAAGTTCCACACAGGAATTGCCTGGGTCCGTGTATTCTGGGGGTGCGCGGGAAGTCCCACACGCGATTGGCCTGGGTACGTGTATTCCGGGGTGCACGGGAAGTTCCACATGCGATTTCAGCAAGGTACGTGGATTCCGGGGTGCGTGTGAAGTTCCACACGCTAATTCTGCAGGGTACGTGTATTCCGAGGTGCGCGGGAAGTTCCACACGCGATTGCAGCAGGGTATGTGGATTCCAGGGTGCGTGTGAAGTTCCACACGCTAATTCTGCAGGGTACGTGTATTCCGGGGTGCGCGGGAAGTTCCACACGCTAATTCTGCAGGGTACATGTATTCCGAGGTGCGCGGGAAGTTCCACACGCGATTTCAGCAGGTTACGTGGATTCCGGGGTGCGCATGAAGTTCCACACGCTAAGCGGGGGTAGGGTAAGGGGGGGCCCCCACTCATGCCCCGTGTCTGCCCTGTTCAAACAGGGCAGACACGGGGCATGAGCGGGGGGTGGGGGAAAGAAGGGAGACACAGGGCATGAGCGAGGGGTGGGGGGGAATGAAGGGAGACACGGGGCATGAGCGGGGGGTGGGGTGGGAAGAAGGCAGACACGGGGCATGAGCGGGGAGTGGGGGTGGGAAGAAGGGGAGACACGGGGCATGAGCGGGGGGTTGGGGAACAGGGCAGACACGGGGCATGAGCGGGGGTGGGGTGGGAAGAAGGGAGACACGGGGCATGAGCGGGGAGTGGGGTGGGAAGAAGGGAGACACGGGGCATGAGCGGGGGGTTGGGGAACAGGGCAGACACGTGCATGAGCAGGGGGTGGGGGAGGAAGAAGGGAGACACAGGGCATGAGCGGGGGGGAGGGGGGAGAAGGGAGACACGGGGCATGAGCGGGGGTGGGGAGAGGAGAAGGAAGACACAGGGCATGAGCGGGGGGTGGGGGGTGGAAGGGAGACACGGGGCATGAGCGGGGGTGGGTGGGAAGAAGGGAGACCCGGTGCATGAGCGGGGGGTGGGGGGGGAAAGAAGGGAGACACGGGGCATGAGCAGGGGGTGGGGGGAAAAAAAGGGAGACACGGGGCATGAGCGGGGGGTGGGGGGAAGAAGGGAGACACGGGGCATGAGTGGGGGTGGGGGGAGAAGGAAGACACGGGGCATGAGCGGGGGGTGGGGGTGGAAAGAAGGGAGACACGGGGCATGAGCGGGGGGTGGGGGGGAGAAGGGAGACACAGGGCATGAGCAGGGGGTGGGGGAAAGAAGGAAGACATGGGGCATGAGCGGGGGTGGGGGGGAAGAAGGGAGACACGGGGCATGAGCGGGGGGTGGGGGGTACAGGAGGGAGACACAGGGCAAGAGCGGGGGGTGGGGTGGTACAGGAGGGAGACACAGGGCATGAGCGGGGGGTGGGGGGAACAGGGCAGACACGGGGCATGAGCTGGGGGTGGGGGAGGAAGAAGGGAGACACTTGGCATGAGCGGGGAAGGGGGAGAAGAAAGGAGACACAGGGCATGAGCGGGGGTGGGGGGGAAGAAGTGAGACACGGGGCATGAGCGGGGGGTGGGGGAAGAAGAAGGGAGACACGGGGCATGAGCGGGGGGAAAGAAGAAAGAAACAGGGCATGAGCGGTGGGTTGGGTTTACAGGAGGGAGACACGGGGCATGAGAGGGGGGTGGGGGGAAGAAGGGAGACACGAGGCATGAGCGGGGGGTGGGGGGGAAAGATGGGAGACACAGGGCATGAGCGGGCGGTGTGGGGGAAAGAAGGGAGACACAGGGCAAGAACGGGGGGTGGGGGAAAGAAGGGAAACACGCGGCATGAGCAGGGGGTGGGGGGGAAGAAGGGAGACACGGGGCCTGAGCAAGGGGTGGGGGAGAAGGGAGACACGGGGCATGTGCGGGGTGTGGGGGGAAAGAAGGGACACACGGGGCATGAGCGGGGGTGGGGGGAAGAAGGGAGACACGGGGCATGAACGGGGTGGGGGGAAGAAGGGAGACACAGGGCATGAGCGGGGGGTGGGGCCCACCGCTCAAGTGGGAGAGTTCATTCTGTTACAGAGTCTCCCCATCAAGGAGGAGGATTTTTTCTGTTACAGATTCTCCAATACAAAAGGCAGAGTGTATTCTGATACAGTGTATCTACTTTAAGGGGGAGAGCTTTTTCCGATAAAGAGTCCCCCTCATCAAGTGAGAGGTTTTATTCTGCTGTGGAGTTAATCTTTCAAGGGGGAGATTTTATTCTGACACAGAATTTCCCCCTAAAAGGGGGAGAGTTTATTCTGATACAGACTCTTCCCCATAAAGGGAGAGAGTTTATTGTTCTACAGAGTCTCCCATACAAGGGGGTGAGTGTATTCTGCTGCAGAGTCTCCCTAATCAAGCGGGATAGTTTACTGTGCTACCTAGTCTATCAGCAAGTGGGAGAGTTTATTCTGCTATAGAGTCTCCCCCATCAAGGGGGTGGGGGGAGATTATTCTTTTACAGAGTTTATCTTGATACAGTCTATCCTCTTCATGGGGGAGAGCTTATTCTGGTACAGTATCTCAATCATAAAGGGAGAGGTGTTATTCTGCTATAAAGTTTACCTTTAAAAGGAAAGAGTTTTTTTTCTGATACAGAGTCTCCCACTTCAAGAGGTATAGTTTATTCAGCTATAGTGTCTCGCCTACAAGAGGAGATGTTAATCTGCTCCAGTGCTTCCCCTTCAAATGGGAGAGTTTATTCTGCAACAGAGTCTCCCATTCAAGGGGAAGGGTTTATTATGCTACAGAGTCTCCCATATCGAGTGGCACAGTTTATTCTGATACAGTGCCTCCTCTTCAAGGGGGAGAGCTTATTCTTATACAGAGTGTCCTCTATCGAGGGAGAGGTTTTATTCTGCCACAGATTTTACATGGTATCCACTGATTTCAGCTACACCTTTTTCATCTTGGCATTCTTTACCTAAATAATTTTACCTAAAACATACCTATTTATAAAAATATATATATTTTGGGGGGTGAGGGTTTGAAACAGGTGGGAAGGGACTTGGGGATGTTAAACAAATTGGGAAACAGGGGGCTAGGGGGTCATCACCCCAAATAAAAAAAAAATATTCTTATTGTTGGGTAAATAACTTTTGATAGAAAATGCCTCGAATTAAAGGTTTTAGCTAAAATCATATAAAACTGTTTACCTTTCAAGGGGGTGCATTTATTCTGATACATAGTGTCCCCATCGATGGGGGAGAGTTTATTCAGCTATAGAGTCTCCCCTACAAGGGGGCAATGTTAATTT